>NW_027468774.1:14822622-15270122 GCF_046254945.1 Alosa pseudoharengus
AGAGAATCAGTCTTGCGCTGTAATTTGTATCTGATATGTTTTCATAAAGGCCTTTGTACACATTCCTTTTTGGGAAGATTCCTGACCCTCTCTATGCTCAAATCCCAACTGTTTATATGTAGTGTAGAGGTGTGACATCACAGTCTATTCTTGTTTCATGTCAACCATGAACAATTCAGATAACTGACAGGAAACTGCATTAAATGCACTGGCCACCGATGATATGGGTGAGAAAAAAAACTTGCAACGGAGGTCTCCTTGACAGTGTCAAAGACACTGTGTGTGAGAGAAGCCATGGCGAGACCATGCAGGGCGACTGTCACCAGGCAAACTGGCACCAAGCCACCGGCAAAATGTGCAGGAATAACTGTTTGTTCTTGTGATGTGACATAATAGCTGGAGGAGGATGGAGAATTATTATTACAATCATTTGATACCACGGAAGCAGATCGAACTGGAGCAGGGTGGAGGAATCCCAATGATGAACCAGGTGTTCAGTGAGAGGTGCCATCTGGCAGAAGAATTAGCGGCTTATGAGCCAGGTGCTGCGCTAGCAGAGACGGATCGGAGAGGAGAGGAGGAGAGGACTGGGCGCTCGTCTCGGGCCTGCACTGCCATGACTCTGCACTGTTGCATAATAAGAGGGGAGATGCACACTGGAGTGCTGCAACACTCTATAGGGCCTGTGTGGATGTGTTTGAGATTGTGTTTGAAATTTGTGTGTATGTGTGTGTGTGTGTATGTGTATGTGTGTGTGTGAGAGTGAGATAGTGAGAGAGCACATTTGTGTTTAGATGAGTGTAGCTTTTGGTTGTGTGCACACGTCTGTGTGTCTCTCTCTCCCTCTCTGTGTGTGTGTGTGTGTGTGTGTGTGTGTGTGTGTGTATGTAACTAGGACTTTTCTCACCTTGCCAGGAGTGATCAATAACTGCACAAACCAGTGAGTTTATTGGTTCAAGTTGAACAGTTAGATGGAATCACATGGTCAGAAATCTGGTTGACCGCACAGGTGGAGAGTACAGCTATAGGACTGTCAGATAGCACCACTATTGACTCTTATCCTAGAGACTCTACAGATGCTTCATACAATAATGCTAGACTGAGGCAGACAGTTTCACTTTTCTGTCATCATATTAAGAATCTCTTCTATGGCTGGCACCTATAACAGTTCTTTTTTAACAGTCATGCTTGATCTAGAGAATCCTCTCCTAACACAACTTCACTAGCCCACTGAACTTGCTCTTCCTCTCCATCTCCATTATCCCTCTTGTCTGCATCCCCTCGCTCAACTCCACTCTCAGCTGTCATCCGCTGGTTGTATTCTTTGCAAGGTGGCATTTATTGTTACACAAATGCCTCCTATTCACACTGGAGCTTGATTGTTTTCTCTTTTGTAGGTCGCTTTGGACAAAAGTTAAATGAATGTGAATGTAGATGCGGAAGATGTAATGAGTAATAGGCAGATCAGGGTCATAGCAAAAAGGGCTGCTTGGAGGGACCTATGCCTCCCCGAATGATACAAAAATGGTGTCCATAATCCTAAAAGGGCATCAACCAATTTAACAACCTACAATAAGCATTTACCAATTAAAGGAGTTAAGTTTTGCAAGTCTTCCTGCTCGATCGAATGGCTGTTGATTGCTAATGGTTAATGTTATTATTATTCATATTATTCTACCATATTGCAGATAGTTGGAAGTATTAAATATATTTGTGTTTCTAATTTCAAAAGTCCCTCCTATGCCACTCAATTTCAAAAGCCTTGTAGACTGAGTGGGTGAATGAGTGAGTGTAATATAGCAAAAGTCTTCCGTGTACTCACTTCTGGCCACAGTTTCACAAATAAGATAAATAGATAGATAGATAGATAAATAAGCCAATTAAGTGCCACAATACTGGTAGACAAAAAGTATGTTGTCTATGTGGATTGGCAGTTTTCAAGCTAGGAAGATTAGCCAATCCACATGGACAACATCATTTGTGGCAAACATCAATATCACATCTGATATGTGGCACCTAGGCCTAAGCCTGTTCATGAAAAGTGGCCGGAAGTGAGCATATGTCGGACGTCGGACACTATTTTTAAAGTGACAGCCAATTAAGTGATGTTTTTGGCTGGAATATCTAGCCTAGCATGGGCCATTGAAATTATGGGAGGGGGGGGGGGGGGTCACCTCCTCCCTCTCTCAAATTCTATGTGATACCCTCCATGGAACACAAATAAAACTCTGCTGCCCTCCCATGGCCAGTTTGCCAAAGTGCAGGTCTGGCACACAATTGTCTAGTATACAATTGAACATCTTTTTTCAATATGTCAAAATAAATACTAACACTTTTGTATTTATTATTCATGATCAGTATTGTGTGTGGCCTGCATGGGTATCTTAGATTTCAAGTAGATTTGTCATACATTTCAAATACCAAGATGTGGTTTAAGAAGCAGAAGGTCCACATCTATATAGTTTTGCAATTATATAATTGTGTTTGTTCATGGAATCTAAGGACTCAACCATAGCATTAAAAATTAGAAGAAAAAATCTGATATTATCTGATATAACAATCCCTGATTGTTCAAAAACATCTGAGCAAACACGTGTAGGAAAAAGAAGCAGCAGAATTTTGCCCAACAGGAGGTGCCTTGTGGGCTAGGCCAAACATCGTCCCTTAGAAACAAAATGTGTCACTGGATCCAACTCTTTTATTCTCCGCTCTGCCTTTATTCTTTTGTCTTTGCATTTTTCCATCAAATAGAAAGACAACTATACCTTGTTTAGATTAAGCCCAATCCCAAGAATATTATTACAACAGAGTAAACCACAGAGACTGAGGACATTTGTTTTACACAAGAAATCGAATTACTTATGTGGCATAACAAGCATCAATTGAGAGATATACATCAAAAGAATGCTACCAAGGTAGTTTGTTTTCTCGCACAACCTCAACACAATAATTTGACTTTCACTGCATCACAAGGCCAATCCCCTGCCAACAAGACAATGATATTAGCAAGGTTGATTCAGGAAATTAGACAGAGGAATAAAAATCACATATCTGTTCTAACCATTCACTTTTAATCAGCTGATTCTAATTTGCACAACTCCTCAGCCAGGTAGATCAGCTAACTGGCTAAATCACCTGTGTTAAGGGAACAGGTAGAACCAATATGATATGATAGCATTTTACTTTCTGAAGCCAGACTTCAGAAAAGCTGAAGTAGGTTCCTGAAGTGGAAACAAGCAAATGATAAACAGAGAGAGAAGGTCTTGGCACACTGCAAGCAGAGGTGTAGGGTAGACTGGCAGCGCAGAGGAGGGCAGAACCACTCTGACCAAAGAAGACCCAAGTTAAGGTTGCATTCTACAAGGATCAACTTGTTAAGTCAGCATTTGTTAACACTTTGAATGCCGCGCTGTTTTCGGAAGCTTTGGCTCAGAGTGCCAGCAATCTAGATCATTGTTGATGATTTTTGTAGAGCCACAGTGTATTCTATGTTATAGCTATGGACACATACTATGACTCGTTTGAAAGGCGAGACTTTAAGCTCTCAGTGGGTACAAACCGTTTATTTCTACATGCCTCTGTTCCTGAGAAATTCCAAGCAAAACAGTGGCTAGTTTTCATCAAAATCCCTGTTTTGTTTTTCTAGAAATGGAGATATAGCGAAAAGAGAAAACTAGAAGTTTGAAAATTGAAAGAAGGGACTTAGCAGGTACATTAGACAAGTGGATCTTGGCTCACCAATGGATGAGAGTATTTTTGTTCCAAAAGAGTGAACATCATGACCATAGGCCAATGTATTGTCTTCTTAATGTGTCCTCTTTAGTAGGGATGCACCGATATATCTGCTTTACATCGCTATTGGTCGAAATTTGCCCTGTTAACTGGTAATAGCCTATCCTTAAACAATATGACATTTGCTGATGGCAGTGCGGATGTTTATCTGCAATCTCCCATCACTTTTGCACTAGCTAAATGTGTAATGGCATATTCAGAGATAGTTCTTTGAAGGCCTGAAAGAGCTCAGCTCAGCAGAATCAGATAATGAATTCAGCGAACCTGACCCGGATTCTTCAGATGAGTACTTGCTGTCTGGATCAACCGGAAACAGCAGAGCGTCATCCCCAGACGCGGCTCCAGAAAGACATGACAGAGGTAAGAGCTAACTTTTCCCCTTCTCTCCTCCTTCAGTCCATGTCACATGAACGCCATTTAGTCCCACTAGTTCATATACTGTAATATACATGTATGTTGCCAGTAGCCTACTAATGTGAAGGAATTTTACAGATCATGCATCTAGCAGAGCTCCCACTCTTGTTGGCAGAGCGAAGAAGGAAGATTCTTCACATCACACCGCAGCAATAAAAAGAATATATTTTTTATGGTAATTGTATATATTTCTATAATTTGCAGGTCGTGCATCAAGCAGAGGTCGCGGGGATGACTGGCATCAAGCCGGCTGGCAACCAAACCGTTTCCCCTTCACTGCAACCCCTGGACCCCGGAAGGCTGCTGCGGAGCTGGATAGCGACCTGTCAGCTGACTTCCTGGAGCTCTTCCTGACTGACGAGCTGCTCCAACATATTGTGGTTCAGACCAACCTGTATGCAAGTCAGTATTTTGAAGCACGCCCCTGACAATCTGCCATATAGCAGAGGTAATGCATGGAAACTAGTGTCAGTCCCAGAACTGAAAACTTTCTTTGGACTCAGTTTTCCTGAGTACAGCCAAACCTTGAACTGTACTGGACTGTTGATGAGGTAGATGCCACACCCCATTTCAGCAATGCTATGCCAAGGAACAGATTTCAGATTATATGGAGGCTCCTTCATTACAATAATGCATTACAGGATACGACTGACAAAATGTACAAAGTCCGCCCAGTGTTAGATTACATTGTGGAAAAGTTCAAGGAGATGTATCAACCAGGGCAAAACATTTCATTGATGAGGATATGATGCAGTGGCGGGCGCCTATCTGTCACGGTGTACAACCCACAAAAGCCTGTGGAATATGGAATCAAATCCTACATTCTGTGTGACTCTACCACAGGGTACTGCTTCAATATGCGTCCTTATGTCGGGAAGGCTAGTACTCTGCCAGAGATAGTGTTCTCATATATTCTGTAGCACTGTGTGAACGTTTACGTTTGGGAGCACAAACCAACGTCTGTGGAACACTGAGGAAAAATAGGGGGGAACCACAGATCATCAGCGAGATGCCAAAGACTGACTTGGGGGTGGGGGAAAAAGTTGTGCGGCACAACGAGAGGGTGATGGTGGTAGCATGGCTGGACAAACGGTTGGTGAAGATGGTGACTACCTGCCACCAAGATAGGATGCAGAGGGTCGACATGTGGCAGAGGGGACACAAAGACAAGGTTACTCAGGCTATGTTTACATGTGGCAGGCTATTTTCGTAAATGGACATTTCACCCTCTCCATTTTCAAAAATAACAGTTTTTCTTTACACTAACCCGGGTATATGCCTTCAAGAGCATGCCAAACCTGTATGTGGCAGTGTAACGAGAAGCTCAAGCCCATGTTAGCCAATCAGAATCCCGAAAATATCAACAGCAACAAATCACTTCCTCTTTCTCTTTTGAACTGACTGAAAATCTCTGCCTTGTCACATAAATCTCCGTTTGTATCTCTTTAGACGCAAACGAACAGAGTTTTCCCCAAAAAACGATGAGCCCGGATTTTTTAAAAACTCTGTTTGCGGGGGAATAAAACCACCGTTTGCGTCTAAATTACAGGGTCAAGCGCAGAAAAACATCACCGGTTGCATCATTTTCATTGTCGTCTAAACAGGGCCTCAGCTTAAGCCAGAGTGTATCGTTGCGTACAACTCCTCCATGAATGGGGTGGAGAAGTTGGACCAAAATATTGCATTTTACCCCTTCATCCGAAGATCGCTGAACTGGCCCAAGAGGTTTGTAGCCTAAGAAGTTTGTTTAACGCCTGTGTCCCCTACCGAGCCAGAAACCCAAGGGAGTGTAAAACCCTCTTGGAGTTCATTCGCAGGGTAGTGAAGTCGGAGGAAGGCCGACGTACTCCAAGAGCACCATATAACACTGACCCCGAGAGCAGGCTAGGCGGAGAGCTAAGCAGACACAAACTTGAGCACCTGATGCCCACCATCAAGAAGGGGAGACCAGCAAGGAGGTGTAGGGTCTGTGCTCCTTTGAGGTTGATAAGATATTAAACGCTCAGAGATATATGAAGGTGCTATGCCATTCAGAGCTTTGTAAGTAATTAACATAACCTTAAAATCAATTCTATAGGAAATAGGGAGCCAGTGTAGTTCAGCCAACACAGGGGTGATGTGTTCTCTCTTCTTGGTCTTAGTTAAAAGTCTAGCCCCAGAGTTCTGTATGAGTGCCAATTTCTTTAGATGTTTTTTGGGAAGACCAGTGAAAAGTGCATTGCAGTAGTCTAACCTGCTAGTGATAAAGGCGTGAATTAGTTTTTCTGCATCTTGTTGAGTTAAAAATGGCCGCACTTTGGCAATGTTTCTCAGGTGGAAATAGGCTGTCTGAGTAACTTTACTGATATGGGGCTTAAAACTTAACTCTGCATCTAAGATGACACCGAGGCTTGTTACTTTTGGTTTGACCTGGTGCGCCAAGATTACTAAGAACAGTGTCTCGCTTTAGTTTTGGTCCAACTAAAAGTACCTCTGTTTTGTCATCATTTAGTTTCAAAAATTTTTTGCTCATCCACTGATTAATGGAGGTTAGGCATGCAGTGAGGGAGCAAAGGCCATCTGGGTTAGTTGGCTCCACAGAAATATACAATTGGGTATCATCTGCGTAGCTGTGGAAGTTTACATTATGCTGACTTATGACGTTTCCCAACCGAAGCATATATAGGGAAAATAGCAGGGGACCAAGGCAGCTCCCCTGGGCCACACCAAAAGGCAAGTCATGTTTTTCAGACACATGATCTCCTAGACTGATATAAAAATCTCTGCCAGTAATGTAGGTTTGAAACCAGTTTAGAGCATTATCAGAGAGACCCACCCACTTTGCAAGGCGGTGAATTAGGATGATATGATCAATGGTGTCAAATGCCGCACTCAAATCCAGAAGAATAAGGATTGAGACTTTGTTTGAGTCAGTAGCCAGTCTGAGATCATTGACTATTTTTACTAGAGCCGTTTCTGTGCTGTGATTTGATCTAAAACCTGATTGACATTTTTCAAGGATACTGTTTTCGTTGAGGAAGGTATTTAACTGATTACAAACTACTTTTTCAAGCACTTTGCTCAGGAACGGTAGATTTGATATAGGCCTGTAGTTGCTCAGATTGGTATGGTCAAGATTCAACTTTTTAAGTAAAGGTTTCACAACAGCGGTTTTAAAAGCAGTTGGAAATATACCTGTTTTTAATGAGGTATTTATTACCTTGAGAATAAAGGGAGCTAAGCTATCATACATTTTTTAGGAATCTAGTAGGGATTGGATCCAAAACACATGTTGAGGAGCCGGTTTGAGTTATAATTTTACCAAGCTCAGATTGAGTAATAGTGCTAAAGAACCTTAATTTTGGGGGGCTGTTTTTACATATTACTTGTGTTACCAATAGCCTCCCTTATAGAAATGACTTTGTTTTTGAAGAAGTCTGCAAATTCTTCGCATCTTAGAGAGGATGCCTGACTGAGTGTATCAAAAGGTGTTTGATGCAATAGCCTATCAATGGTGGAGAACAACACCCTAGAGTTTCCACTGTTTTCAGCAATTACCTTAGAGAAGTGGTTCCTTCTCTCATTCCGAATAGCTCTATTATAATTTGCTATTTTTTCTTTTAGAATGGCACGGTGAACCTGTAACTTAGTTTTTCTCCATGTTCTCTCAGCTTTTCTACATGATCTTTTTAGATCATGGATATTTTCGTTCATCCAAGGTGTCAGTTTGCTACAGGGCCTTTTTTTAGTCTTTAAGGGTGCCACTCTGTCAAGCAGAGCACCTAATTCACGATTGAGAGCCTCTACCATTTGATCAATGGGATGATGTAAAATATCTAAATTTATGGAGTCTATAAGAGCTATGAACTGCTGTTCTGCTCTAATGTCCAAGAGTCGCGATTTGATTGCAATTTCGGGATGAATTTTTGGAGTATGTAGTACTATATTAAAAGATACACAATAATGATCAGACATATTTATATAATTTACTGATAAGTCTGTGACTTCTATCCCTCTAGAAATGACTAGATTGAGGGTGTTGCCAAGGTTGTGGGTGGGTCCTGTAACATGCTGCTTTAGCTCTAAACTGTCCAAAACATTAAGGAACTTTCTGGCTTTAGCATTTACAATTATCCGATCATAGCTAGTGATGATGAGCGACATAAGTTCAGAAAACTGGTCTAGAAAGCCAGTCCATAGTTTAGGAGGGCGGTATAAGGTTAATAGAAGTACAGCTGGGTCAGCCTTCAGAGTGAGGGCAATATACTCAAAGGAAGCGAATTCGCCAAAATTGACCCTAGTGCAGCTATATTTGTTTGAGAGAATGGAGGCAATTCCACCACCTCGTTTGCCTTGTCTAATTGAGTGGAAGAAATTATAATTTGGGGGACAGGTTTCAACAAGAACAGCTTCGCTGTCTGAAGTCAGCCAGGTTTCAACAAGAAACAGGAAATCCAATTTCTTTTCACTAATAAAATCATTGATTGCAAAGGTTTTGGTAGTAAGTGCACCTATATTTAGTAAGCCCATGTTAGCTGAAAATGCCTCTGGCTTTTGAGGAATATGCTGAGGTATGGAAAGAATATTTGTTAGGTTTCTAGTTTTAAATTTGTCTTTTCTTTTTACTATACGTTGGGTAGAAATCAACGTTGCAATAGAACTATAAGCATAAGTCATGTTATTGCATGAAGCAGCTTGACCTATGGTAGTAGTATTGTATGTTACCCTGCAGAAAACATTCTCAGACCCATCCACATGTATAATAGCCTGGTGTTACCATCCTACGTACTTCTGGCCAAAATTTGATTTCAGCCTCGCACGTAGTCTGGCCCAACCCACAGTATGCGGTTTGCGTACGACCGCGCCAATCAGCGAACAGTTGAGTGATGACGTGGAACTTGCCTGCCGAGTTGCTTGTAGTCCAGCGAAGCTTGTACTGTAGTTCAACAGCATAGCAACAATGGCGACGGAGGAAGAGACGCTAGAAGCTATCTGCACGAAGGAAGAGATGCTAGAATCTATCTGCGAAGTTGTCTCAACTCTCGAGGGCATCACGCAATTAAAGCAGGAACAAGAGGCTTGTCTTGTCAATTTTATAAACGTCTTATAACTCTCCTTCCAACTGGCTTTGGGAAAAGTTTGATTTATCAGATGGTGATAGCTAAACCTAAACGCACAAGTGTACTACATGCATTACTACTTATCATGTTTTCAAATTAACGTTTGCTGCTCGTTATTCTCCCCCCTACTCTCAAATTACCTTAACAAAATCAATGCGGCATAGGCCTACTTTTGGAATGTTAGCTACTAGCTACCCTACCGAGCGGGGCTAAAGGCGAGGCGGTGTGTCTTGACGTGAGCTAGCCGGTTACCAAGCGGAGCTCAAGGCAAGGCTGCTGTGATTGTGCTTGACTGGGACTAGCGGTTACAGAGCTGGGCTCAAGGTAAACCGCTCCGTGTTTGTGTTTGACAGAGGCTAGCCTGTGGCCGAGCTGGGCTCCAGGCGAGGCTACCGTGCTTGTGGACAGTAACGTTAGCCAGTCACCGAGCGTGGCTCAAGGTAGGCTGCGTTGTTTTATGCCGAACAACTGTTAATTTAACTGAGCAAGCTCCAGGTTAAATAACACGTAGGTCATCAGTACAATCCAACTTATCCGAGAGTGTAGTCTGAACAGCCCGTGGAGAACGAAGTACGCTCCGACGAAGTCACCGGGCTGCGTAGAACAACAATCGTCTGATAAGCGGCGAGAAGAGATAGAGGGAAAACTGGCGTGTGACAAGAGCTGATATATTATCGGCGACGTGACGCTTTTGGTATACAACTCTCTGTCTGCGGCTGGCGCAAGTTAGAGATATATCCACTACGAAGAGACTGCCCTGGCGGTCAGGTAGCCTGCATACTAGCCAGCAGTCTGTTTACTACTGAGAGCAGAAGTGGGAAGCGTAAGAGCCTAAAGCGGAAGTGGTAAGTGTAAAATCCTGAACTCCGGCGCACAGCATACGTCATTACCAAACGTTGCTGATTGGTTAAGGGAACTCCAATGATTTTAAACCTCAAAATAGGCATCCGCCCATTACGGAGACAGATTATTATTACTTTGTTCCAGACTGTATGACGAAGAGAAACATAGTCACAGGCGGTAAGGACCAGGCCACATGTATAATGCCATTCGAATCAATACCTGGGGGGCGTGAATCTTTAATATTTTCTACAGAATGTCAATGCCTCAGTGTGGACGCTATGTTGTCAGAGAGTAGCCTGGCTCCATGTTGGTTTGGGTGGAGACCATCACGCTTCAGCATACTGGGCCTCTCCCAGAACAAGCCCCAGTTGTTGACATAGGGGATGCTTAGGAAGGCGCAGTAGCGTTTGAGCCAGGTGTGGAGATCGAACAGTCTGGACTATCTCTCAGCACCTTTTCTGTAGGTAGGGAGAGGCCCAGAGATGACAAAGCGTTTTTCTGTTTAGGCAGAGGCCCAGAGATGACAAACCGTTTTCCTGCAGTGCTACTGACTGCTTATCTCTGATGTCGTTTGTGCCCACGTGTACGATGATGTTGTTGACCTTGGTGTGGCAGGCCAGGATACTTGGAAGTTTCTGCTGGATGTCAAGGACCTTGGCACCAGGGAAGCAGTAGACCTTGGAGGGACCGCTACATGATGGGGGAATGCAGAGGTCTCTAACCATGGAACTGCCGATGACCAGGGTGGAGGTTGATGAGGTCCGGGGAGGAGGGGGTCGGGGGGGCGCCGACTTTGAGGAGGGACCAGGATGGTTGTCTCGGGGCAGGAGGGGCTCCTCATCCTCGGTCAGAATGGCATAGCGATTTTCCAGTCGTATAGGTTGGGCTGGGCCTGAGTGCCGTCCGGACCGTCTGCCGTGCTTGTGATGCTTGCTTCTACGCCATGGCTCAGGCTAGTGTGGAGTGGAGCTGGCCAGCAGAGCAGGCTTGGTTCTCAGCAGAGGCCGGGGAGAGGCAACAGGGAGAGAAGTTGCATTAGTGCATGGCATGGTTAAAGTATTGGAGGGCAGAGTGAAATCAGGGCATCTGGCATTAGTGTGTGTAAGAGAGGTACTTACGGAGAGAATGGTGTCGAGGAACTGTTCATCCTTCTCAATCTGATGGAGGGTTGCTATTCTGGCTTCGAGTTCCACTATCTTTTCGCTGAGAAGGACGCATGAGTCGCAGCCTGGTGCACAGCTGAGGGGAGGCATCGTGTCGCGGCGACGGCTCGTCGATGTCAACTTTCTTTTAAACGTTTGTTTGCTAGTTGGCTAGCAACAACGATATCGTGCAGTTCCTTGATAACTCGAACACAGGTAGCGGGTAAGTAATCTGAGAAAAACTCACTTTTATATTGAGTCACTAGTTTTGAGAGACATTAGAAGGAATGTGATGCTTTCTTCTTCCAGATAGCGTTTCCTTGGCCCGGAAGGAAACCACTTTTCAGATGTTGAAGGCAGGGCTTTGAACCGATTTTTTTTTCCAATCGGTTTGTTCCGAACATAAACGGAATTATAACGTTTCCGGTTATGAGTTCCACCAATAAATTGACGTTCCCGAACCGGTTAGAACAAAAAAAATACTGTTCCCGGAACGGTTAATTTCGTTCCTGTCAGCTGTTTAATGCTATAGAATTATGTCACATCTTTCTCATCCAGCTTAAACCAAATGTAATAATATTACAACCATTATTACATAATAATAATTATATTATTAATAATAATTAAATAGGCCTACAATTATTTCAAATGTGTAGTTTATTGTTAAAAGAGAACATTTCCACACAAACGTAACAACATTAAGACACGTGGTTATGCCACTCGGGCAACAACAAATTGCAACTGTCAGGGGGAAAGGCCATCCAGTAGGCCTAATGTTCGCTAGTCCATCATTAACGTGGAGTCGACAAATATAGCTATTGATATTGTGTATGGAATGAGCGTTTTAATTAACGATGGATCGTAATTTACCTCTTATTTAAGATGTGGAGTGGAGACTTTGTAATCCATTCTCTCTCTCTCTCCATTCAGTCAGCGAATGTCTGATGTGATGTCACACAGGAAGTGAACCTCAGCCGTCATGGTAACGTGCGCAGGAAAGTAATTACTTTTTTTTTTTTAGTTAATTAGGCAACGAAAACTTTGAGGAACGAAATAAAACCGGTATTAACCAGTTACCATTATTTTTAAATAAGTGTTCCTGTTCCAGAACATAAAAAATAATAACGTTTCCAGTTTCGTTTCTGTTACCTGTAAAATACAAAAAGTTCCCAGTTTTCGTTTTCGTTCCTTGAACCGGTTCAAAGCCCTGGTTGAAGGTGTCACTAAAGCAAAAAAAGTTATCAGTGCAGCTCAGTGACTGGTTTCTTCCACACTGTTGGGAATTGTGGCCAAATAGTTCAGTCTTTGTTTTATCAGACCAGATGATTTTACATCTCATGGTCTGAGAGTAGAGGGTGACACAGGAATCAATTGTCGCTCCCATCCTGAGTCCACGAAAATACTCCAGTCATATCCTGATCACTAGCCTGACGAGCCAGACCCACATGAAGATGTAGGGTCTGGGAACTTACCATTGGCACTGCTCATCCGAAGGGCAGGATAAACGGTTGTCTTTCAAATTTCCTCTGCACGCAAGGACAGCGCTACAACTCATGAGTCCCATGCATTTTCCCACCAGTGGAGCTAGTTGGCTAGTTGATCAAACTTTTGCCAATTTCCTAGGGTTAAAAAAAGCTTAACTCGAGTCGCGATTCAAAGGCCGTTGTTCGCCAGCAGCATCCATCTTCTTTGTTTTCAATTAGCAGGAAAATCACACGGAACCGTCGCCGACTCTATACACGATGTGACTGGCCTGATAGAAGTTTATTTTTTCCAGCTTGCAAGCCAACGGAGAGTTGCTAGACTTAAAGGAACACGCCACCCAAAATCAGTAGTAATATATGTTCTTACCTTAACTTTCACGAGTTGAGTCGTACCTCTCCCGCGTCGGTATGTGCACTCAAACGCTCTTGCGTGCGGCGCGAATGTGTTAGCATGTTGCTATGCTAGCGGGCTCTGCTGTGGCCGTAGAGAGAGTAAAATGGCATTAATCAAACACATCCACATTTTCCCTACTTAAATACAGTTGCACAAGTAGTTGATTAAAAATGTTAGGGCACACAACATGAAACGTGACGATTTTCCAAGCGAATAAACAGGAGAACTACAATGTCTGGCGCAATAGCACTTGGGAGTACTTCGACCTAGGTAGTAATATTAATTAACACCTAATTGTAGATCCTATCCACCACAGAGTTTAGAATCCATGCTTGATCGACCCCTCAGCCTCCCCCTCCCCTCTGAGCGAGAGAGAGGCACACACACTAGAGATGCGCTGATGGGCTATATTATAACATTGCTGTGTTTATAATGTATATGGGATGTTTTTAATGTAGCCTATATGGGATGCGGGGCTGCTGACGTGAGGCTAGAAAGCTCTTGCCTGTTCTTTCTAGAAAGACTGATCCAATGCAGCAAATATATTAAAAGGCTAAAGTCCTACATTGGCTATGTTGTAGCCTATATCCCCAGAATATCAGCAGCAAACTCAGTCTCCGTCTTGCAAAACAGTCTCTAAATAAAACGCACATCGGCCTGTTGCCTAGCCTATTCTGTGTGCCAATATAGCCTATCTTCCAAAATGCTTGATTGCATTGCATTCTCCACATGTCTAGCTAAATTTTCATGTACCACATCAGCGTTTTTGTTCAGTGAATCTTTTGTAAATTGCTTTACAATTACCGTCGGGCCTAGGCTTATTGCCAGGCTTGCCTCAGCTTCGGTCACGTCCTTTTACAATTTTGTCATTGTAATAAAAAACACAATTTGGCACATACTTTCAACATGCTGCTGGCCTACTAATTAATGCCTATTGTACTTTTTTTTTGCAAAAAGAAAGAAATCCTTGATAAAATAAGTCATTCACATTACTTTACGCACTGGCATGTCAGGGTGACACTATGACAAGGTTCTGAAGACTCCCATTCATTTTGACTGCATGGGAAGAGAGCGCATCTTTTTCAGACAGCACAATTCATGATGATCGGACAAACTAGCGCCTCGATATTAAAGAAACGCCGACTCCATTCATTCCGAAAGTCCACCGCACAACAGTGCAACGTGCATGTTCACATTATAACCGCCAAACTTGCTTGCTTGCCTTCTAAGTTTTCCGACTTTTTTTCTTACCTTCTTTTTTCCGCTGTGGATGCTATTGAGCTTGTAGAAGTCATACGAGTCATGTCACTCTCTGTCTCTCTTTTAAATGCCTATTCCCTGAAGGCTACAATTACTATGTGTTTGATATCGAAACAAAATAACCCAGGCAGTCTCATCTAGGATATAGCACAGGTTGAAGTCAACGTCAAGTTGGTTCTATTTACTGAGGTGAATGTGTGTGTGTGTGTGTGTGCGTAAACATCTTGTAGATGACTCAGAAATTACATCGGAAGAAGAAGGAGTGAATAGTGGCAAGAGGCAAGCCGAAGGCTGCTGACAAGTTGTGGTACATGAAAATTTGGTACATGAAAATTTAGCTAAAAATTGGAGAATGCAATGCAATCAAGCATTTTGGACGACGTGGAGAGACAAGCCGGCACCAGATTAAATGCTCGAGAGAGAAAAAGATGCTGTTTTAAAAGGACGTGCAGACCGAAGCTGCAGCAAACAGGTGATATTTAGACATTTATTTCACAAAATCCAAGACTAAGAACAGACAGACTATGTAACTGGACACATTGAGGCCAAAAATATTGAGAATTCTACAGGGAATGTTGAAGACGAAGGAGTGAATAGTGGCAAGAGTCAAGCCGAAGGCTGCTGACAAGGGCCCGACGCTGTTGTAAAGCAATTTACATAAGATTCACTGAACAAAAACGCTGATATGGTACATGAAAATTTAGCTAAAAATGTGGAGAATGCAATGCAATCAAGCATTTTGGACGATAGGCTATATTGGCACACAGAATAGGCTAGGCAACAGGCCGATGTGCGTTTTATTTGGAGACTGTTTTGCAAGACGGAGACTGAGTTTGCTGCTGATATTCTGGGGATATAGGCTACAACATAGCCAATGTAGGACTTTAGCCTTTTAATATATTTGCTGCATTGGATCAGTCTTTCTAGAAAGAACAGGCAAGAGCTTTCTAGCCTCACGTCAGCAGCGCCGCATCCCATATAGGCTACATTAAAAACATCCCATATACATTATAAACACAGCAATGTTATAATATAGCCCATCAGCGCATCTCTAGTGTGTGTGCCTCTCCCTCGCTCAGAATTCTACAATTAGGTGTTAATTAATATTACTACCTAGGTCGAAGTACTCCCAAGTGCTATTGCGCCAGACATTGTAGTTCTCCTGTTTATTCGCTTGGAAAATCGTCACGTTTCATGTTGTGTGCCCTAACATTTTTAATCAACTACTTTAAGTAGTAACTGTATTTAAGTAGGGAAAATGTGGATGTGTTTGATTAATGCCATCTTACTCTCTCTACGGCAGTGGTTCTTAAACTTTTTGTCTGGCGACCCCACAAAAAAGTATGGCGAGGTCTGGCGACCCCACTTTCCCCAAACCCATTCTTAGTCCTTACTCAAATACCCCCCTCAAACGTTAACAACTAAATCAAGCAAAAACTAGAAAGCAAAGTCATTTGTTTTATTTACTCCATGTGAACAAGAACCAAGAAAACCAAACAATCACGATTAAACAAGTGTAGGCTGCCGCCATATCAGATCAGAGCGCTATGTGCGTAGCGCGCACACACAAGCACGCACACACACATACACATGCAGCATTAGGCCTACAACGTTACATTAATTATATTTATGGCAATAACAATATATTTTTTATTTCCCTTTTCTGGTTTACTATCTTTAACAATTTCAATCGGAAGGGTGGGCATGCGACAGAGATTTTCCTCTACGGTGCTGAGCCGACATCTGTATTTTGAGATGTCGTTTCATTTTGACAGGTTTTAAGATCTCATTCGCCAGAACATCGACGCAAATCACACATTGTGGGTGGTTGAGGTTATCTTTAACTTGGCAAGTGAATGCATATTTCAGAAATTCTTTCTGATAAAGCCGACGCGCCGTTTGTTCTTTTTTATTCTCACCGGCCGTTAGACTTGTCCCATCTGAGGATCACGGAGGAGTAGACGCTGGTAGATGGCACTTCCGAGCTTTTGTTCAATTTTTTAAGCAGCCACCTGTCCATTTTGGCTAATAGGCTACCTATGTCTTTT
This sequence comes from Alosa pseudoharengus, assembly GCF_046254945.1. NCBI lineage: Eukaryota > Metazoa > Chordata > Actinopteri > Clupeiformes > Clupeidae > Alosa > Alosa pseudoharengus. The sequence continues at coordinate 14,839,099 of NW_027468774.1, forward strand.
GTTTTGTTTTACTTAAAATAGTGGGAACAAGTTGAGTTTGCATAGTGGGAGCAGATAGTTACATTGTTTCTATCAGCGGACCAGTAGCCCATAGGCTGAACCAGATCTCGTTGAAAGACGAAAAAAAATCTCTCTCTTCTCTTAACTGCGTGTAAATAAGAAAAAGGCAGAAAAGGGCAATATTATTTTCCTTTGTTTCACCTAATAATAATTTCAGACTGAATACAGAAAATAATTGGCGACCCCACGGAAGTTTTTGGCGACCCCTAGTTTAAGAATCACTGCTCTACGGCCATGGCAGAGCCCGCTAGCATAGCAACATGCTAACACATTCGTGCCGCGCGCCAGAGCGTTTGAGTGCACATACCGACGCGGGAGAGGTACGACTCAACTCGTGAAAGTTAAGGTAAGAACATATATTACTACTGATTTTGGGTGGCGTGTTCCTTTAACTATCCTGGTTGCAAATGACATTTGCTGCCGCTAGGGTGCGTCTAGATTTCTAGGCTACCCGATCACGTGACTGCCCCTCAAATAAAATCCCGTCCTGCAAAATCCCGAGAGAAAGACTCCCGAATCCCGTCCCGCTCCGTTCCCTATGTTGTCTAAAGTTAGCTAGTTTCCCATAACAACCACCATAGCATTGCATGGAAAAGGAAGTTTGGAAGCATGGAAGGAAGAGTTCAGAAGTGCCGAGGCCAGACAAAAGTCTAAGGATCCAGTGAAGAACACTGCTCCAACGGGGAAACAGGGAAGAAGTGACATCTATGGGAAGCGGTTAACCATGCAAAAGACACACTTCAGCATAGTGATCTCATAGTGGCACATAGTGGAAGAGCAGGGTTTGGTCTCTGTGCTAGTTAGAAAACATGGGCTACAGCACAGGAGAGGAGGGAGATGGTAACCTGCTTTGTTCGTGTTCAAGAGAAAACTAAATAATCAGTGGCAGTGCCTCAAGCACAACAAGGGTAATAGATGAACTGGCGTTATGTAGGGAAGACAATGATCTGCTAGAGACAGCTGTGGGCTATGGATGCTAATAGCATTAAATCCATTGTGGGAACCACTTATGAAGTCTGATAGCAATAAAATGTATGGTTAAAATGGATAATAATTTAACTTCAAGACTACTTTTAGTTAGCCATGTAACCCATCTTGGTTTTAAACAAAGACACTATCCCCTCCCCCAATGGAATGCTAATGTGCTGGTTTAAGGCCTATCACTTACACAAGACAAAGGATGCTTCCTTGATATAATGTATCCATGTATCATGAAATGTAAATGTATTCATGTCTGGTATCATTTTGATAGTCTCATTACAAGGATTGTAATGATGTGATTGTGAGAATGTTTGGAACATTCTATAAGTGATATTTCTGATATATAAGATATCTCTCCTCATGCTATTCTGACAAGAATTCATAGGTGTGAAGTGGGTGTGAGTAGGTGTGTCTGATACCAACTGTAGAACCAATCAAGTGGGCTTGTTCTTGGCGCCACTTTGTTCTTTGTTTAAACCATTTAAAAGTAACTAAACTGCAATGTTTGTCAGATCAGATTTTCAAGATTAGAGCATGGAGAACTGAGAGAGAGAGGGTGATCCTACAGAGGCCATGGCCTTGTGCCATGGCCTGGGCTAGGCCTACATAGACCATAGACCTTTTTTTGTACTCTCTCTGCTTGTAACAGAATAAACCTGATTCCTGAGTTTTTCCTGAAGTTCGCCAGTCTAAGATCAACATTAAGTAATTAGTCACCTACAATTACTTTCAAGTCCTTCCAACTCCTCAGAACCTGACTACAGTTATTTAATCCCAACTTCTAAACAAACCTCGATAACATACTTTAAAATTTAAAACAAAGAGAGAGAGGGCAAGAAACAAAACAGATCTGCAACATTTTACACTCCTTATAAGGCTGTCATGATGTAAAGTGAGACTGAAATGTTCATTCATTACATTGAATGAATGCTTTACAGCTTTACATAATCATCATATAATCTGATGGCAGATGGCAGGTTGCACTGTAAAAAGTTCTGTTGACTGGTAGTATCAAGTCAACTCATAAACGTGACACTACACCTTCACATAACTTAACACAGCCAAAGCAACAAGATGACTTGATTTGGCTATGAGTTGGTTGATCTTTTCTTTTCTGTGTATCCTACATTAATATACATTCCTCCTCATTGAGGAAGAGATAGGTCTGTCTGGGCCAGCAGACCCTCTCCCTACCGCGTCTAATTCTCTGTCCCAAGACGTACTCCATCTCAATAGAAAAATTATGAGCAAGCACATCTTAACCGAGTTGTGCACACGCTACGTTATTGCCAAGCATGCGCCCTTAAAATAGCATCTGAAAAACGTGCCACTGACTTTAGACTAGGTTTTCCTGGTCTGTGGCGGAATTGTTTTCATGAAACTGCAAAATAGCACCAGGGAACGTTTGCGCCGGAACACGCCTTGCATTTGTCCTGTTGTTGCAGATGAAACATATTAAATTTGGTTTCTTCACCACTCGTTCAGAGACTTTTTATCTTGTTTGTCATCTTCATATACTTCTTCAGGTGTATCCACACCTGTGACAGCAGTGTCTTTCACACAACACTCTTTTTGCTTCCTCTCTAAATGTGTCCTGATCGACCTGCATGTTGAATGAGCATAAACACTTTGTGCGGTCGTGCTCACAAGTCTGTCTTTCACATGAGTAAATTCTTCATTAGGCTCCTTGGCCCACAGAGATGCTTTGTCTTCAATTGTACTCAAACCAGATGCACCAATACTTTGCTTCTTATCTCTCTCACCTATGACTTTTGAACAAAGCAAGCACCTGCTGTCGTCTGTGGAATGAGAGACTAAAAATGGCTGGACTGCCATTGCCAATCAACAATTATCTACAAAAAAGTATTAAAATCATAATAATCTATTGTTAATGTTGAAAATATGACCAAAAACCTTAACATTGTCATAAGATTTCTTTGACATGTAAACCATTGCCTCCTACTATGAAAACGTTACGTTAGCTGGACATACCAGTCTTGATTTGATAGCTAGCAAATTATACCGATGGTAATACTGGTTGAAAGGTACATTTTGTGTAGAAATGAATGTTGATTATCAATTCACATTGAATAGTAAAGTGTTTTTCTTTTACTATTACTGTATACTATTTCTACTATTTATTATTACTAAAACCAGTGGACAACTGCAGGAGAAAATCAGTTACAATACAGCCTCAAAACTAGGATCTATTTCTTCACATCTTGCATGCAAATTAGTTAAAAAAATTATACCCATATGCATTAGCTCTCACAAAATACTGCACAGAGTCTATATTTACACTAATTAAGTAAAAACATCCATAATTGCTTTGCCATGATGTTCTTGTAAATGTGAAGTTGTATGTGAACGAAAAAGGTAAAACATGACAATTTACATAATGTAACTGCAATATCCTATCTAAAAACATACTTTTGTATGATAATTTGTTATATTTGATACAATTTGAATATTATTTGGGCCTAAACCCATTATCTACTTACAGCAAATACATTTCTTTATTATGCATTTATATTCGCTAAGGTATTCAAATATGCAAATGATCTCATTAACTATGCTATAAAAATGTCTCAAGCAGAAATGGATTCTACGCGAAAAAGTACTAAAGAATCAATTGAGAAATGTTTGGTAGTGACCTAATCAGATCGTTCTGGGTTTTGCCCTGTCTAAAACAAATTATACACCCAATTCTGAAATCACAGAGCAGTTACGATTTTCAGCATCAAAAATTGCCATTTGCTTTAGAGAGGTGTATTTGACTAGCCTACATGGGATCCCAGACGATTATGTGAGCACGTTTGAATTTCCTCGAACAGATCTGTCTGGCTACCTCCCCATTCAAGCCGAATCACTAAAAACCCCAATCACAACTGCTTAACTGGCATAGGGCAAGCTTTCTACAATGGCAGACAGGAGATGGAGGACAGTCGGCAACGTTTTGTACACAGTCAATGGCAGTTAGCATTAGTATGACACGGATGTACATTACCAACAAGTTTGGACACACCTACTTAAAGGTCTTTCATTTCCAGACTATTTTTACATTAGGGGCCTATATAACAAAACAAAACCTCAAAACTATTAAATATACACATGGAGTTATGTTTTTATATTTTAGGTTCTTCAAACCAGCAAACGTTTGCTGTGATGAAAATGCATAGCCAGGCTAGTGTTTGGCAGTACTGAAGTATAGACTTTACCTTTAAATTATGCAACTGTTGTCCATTCCGGTGCTGAATCATCCTCATTTTCAAAATGACCTGTACACAAAAGTAATATAAAAAAGAACTAGTTAAGGTGTAGTATTTACCACAAGACTGCAAGTCAAAACAAGGACAGGCAAGATTCTATAGAAACGTATAAGTATATATTAAATAACCTGTCAAATCAGTACCTGCAGTATTTTCATTTTAAGTCCTTTGGCTACAATGCAGTCATCAGCCATGCTGCCACTGTCCTGAAACAGAAAAGTTCATTGAAAAAGGTAAAACTCCTTAATTTAATATAGGAATTTAGAATAGAAATTATAAGGAATTTAAAAAAGCTGTCTCTAAATAATTTACAAACACAATTTACAGTTACACAATTACCAGAAGTGCACTGGCCTATTAGGCTACTACTCATATTGATCACAAAAAGAAGAGTAGGTTAATTTATTTATCTATGGATCTGGATCAGAGCTTTTGTCATGGTTTGCATGTGGGGGGGGGTTCTATGTTTTTGCTATGGTCTACAATAGGCCTACACTAGCCTACTAATTACTATTTTAAGTATTATACTTTTTACTGTAGGCTATTAGACAGTCAAGTAGAACATCAATTCTCAACTATTCCAAACAAACTGGATCACAGCCATAGGCCTACTCAAACTTACTTCTTCCCATGCTACTTTTCTCCCTCTCTCTGCCCCCACCATTAATAGCCCACAGACATGATAGCCTATCGGGTGCTCTCTGAGCCTCCCACTGGTGAGGAAGAAAACAACAGGCCAACCATGTGAGACCAGGTAGGCTAATCAAATTATAGGCCTATGTCATAAAGCTGATCCTATAGCCTAAATCTGTAAAGAAATCGCTGTTATTTTCTGTTTCCTGTTCAAGGACCAGAGCAGATCAGTGGTCGGGGTAAACACGGCCGCCATATATCTATGGGGGCAAACACCTGTCTATGGGCAACACTTGCCAGCAATCAGACATCTGACTGATTTCCAATCAAAGACAGGACATGTTTCTCCATTGGTCTCCAGTGATTGTTTCCTCCATCATGATGGCAGCGCTGTGGATCTGAGCCGAATGCGATATCTAGCTTTCTAATATCTATCACTAGGCCTACTGAATGTTTTATCCCAATTCTGGCACCAAGGGCCTCAAAACAAAAACTGCTGCATCACTGCGTTCCTGTGGCAAATTCTGGAAGAAGCCAGTACTGTCCTGGTTACGTCAGGACGGAGTACTCGGGCGCGTCTAAAAATGCGATTACCCAGTGAGCTCCTAGTTCTAGCCATAGACTAGCCCTAACAGCAGTGACTTCCTACTGACATAAATAACAAGCTGCTAGCAGCTGATCGCACAGTCATCCGGTGTTAGCTGAAAATTCCATCCTGGTGCGCCCGTCCTTATAACAGGATTTCGACGCGTTATTGCGATCCCTACATAACAGAACTTGTATTTTTACGTTAGTGGTAAGTGGAGATACGCTTACTTTGGCATTAACTTACATGATTAAAAAACCTGGTTTTCTATTAACTGCTCTGTTTTCTTTTGCTGTTTTCCATGGCAATGGTATTGGTAGCTCGCTAGCTTGCACTTATTTTCAGGCTGTAAGGTGACATTAAACATCTAAAATCTAACCAAGTTACTTCTTGTTATCTGTTCTTGTGGTTGTGTATAGCATGGAACATCTTGGAAAACTTGAAAGCGTTGCATGAATGTTAATGTTTAGTGACTATCTCCGTGTGCTAAGGCTACTGAGCTATGGCAAATAGCATTGTTAGCTTACTATGTATATTCCTACAATGTTAGCTTGGATGGCTAGGTAGGCAGCTAACAATGCAATACTGGCAATATGATATCGTTTAAACTCTGTTAACGTTTTTGTTTCTTACATCTGAAGCCTATAGCTCAGTTATAGCATCTTAACCGCTCTAACGTTACAGAGGTGTCTGACAATCGCGTGCTCTCTTTGGAGTAGGCTACGTTCTTTGAGGCTTCTGTAATGAAGCATGAATCAGCATTGACAGTATAATGAACAACAACACTCGACCTGGCAATTAGTAAAGCCTGATTGTAGGAGTTACGTAACAGTCCTGTAGGCAACAGAAAGCAGATAAACTAAACCCCTGGCTCGACGACATCGCAAACTCATTAAAAGATTACCCGACTTGGCTAGTCTGTTACCTTAGTCAGAATGTGCAACAGGATGTTGCAACTTTGTATCATGGTGGTCTCACAGTTTGATACAATGGTTGGTTGATACAATTATATACCTCTCCGCGAAAGAATGTCTTATGTAATGCTAACGGTATCGCATATTAGGCATCCAGGGCAAGAGATGTGTCAATCATATATCGTTGTGTGTGTCCGTGCATTGCAGATCAGGGACTATTCATCACCATAGTGCCATGGAATTTCCAGATTTGGGAGAGCATTGCTCGGAGAAGTCCTGCAAGCGACTAGGTAAGTCAAATCTTGACTGCAGAGGCCTAGTTTACAGTTAAGCTCAGCGTATTTATCACCTAGGCAAATTTATACCAATCTACTGACTGGATCACCAGTATGTCAAGTGTGACAGCAACTAACTCCAGGTGTTGGAGGGATGCCTTGCCATGACTCTGGCCTTTATCTCCCTTCATAGATTTTTGACTGGATTCAGGTCTTGACACTGTTTGGGCCACTTTCACATAGTGATATTGTTTTCTTGCTTTGTTTGGCTGTTGTGAGAAACTTTGGGTGTCATGATTGATTACCAGCTGACCAGCTTCTCTGTCTGTGTCGCCTCAGTCACCTGGTCGGACTGCTTCGCACTATTTAATATAAGAAAAAGCAATCTGTACCTAACCCAACACATCAGTGGGGATAGGCAACCTTGTTAAAGTAAACAACATTGTGTATAGATCATTTTGGACACCTTTTGGTCAAAAGAAAAATTCACTTTAAATCAAAATTTGGCATGGGTGCAGACTGTTTACATTTCAGGTCCATGTTGTCACAGAGTAGATGTTAACTCTTTCAACGTTTTTGTACAACCTACCTTGTTTTTTTAAATGTGCTTCCAGTTGCATATAGGCTGTGCCTATACATGCCTATTAGTCTTGTCGGTGCAAATCTCTTGGAAATCAAATCACCTGAAAGAACCTAGTGCTCCCAACTGACTGTTTTTGCTTGTCAGTAAGGCTACAGAAACCCTTAGGAGACATGGGCCAAAATTATAGTTTTCCTGCACACTTGAAAGTTTCTAGTACTCCCCTCGTTTCATCTTTATGACTTTGATTTGTGGTGTGCACCAGAAACTATATAGGTAGTTTCACACAGGGAAAGCGCTTGACATTCACATAAGCGTCAATATTACCAAAGCGTCAAATATAACCAAAGTCCTTTTAGGCAAGTCCCTCCACTCGACGGCCATATGGCAACGCTTTTTGGGCACTCGTCGGGCATCCATTTCGGCAGAAATGCGCGTGCGCAAGGCTTCACGACACCAATCTTGCTCCAGCGGCGAGATCACAACACACCATATGATTGGCTCTATGTATTCACATCACACCACATGATTGGTTCAATGTATTCACATGTCGACGTTTTGCCGAGGAAGGGGTGTGATATGTGTAGTAACTGCCATATTGGCGTTACAAACTAACCCCATGCATTTCTATGGAGGATTTTTTAAGTGCTGTGTCTCCTCATTAGAAAGTCTCTGATATAACTGACCTGGTTAAACTTATTTATCAGAGGAAATACTTCAGATATGCATCCAACTTAGTAACAGCCTACCAACAAAATCTCTAGATACAATTTGAACTTTATAATAACTTATGTGGTCCTAAAAATGTCCTTACTGTTTTTGTTCATTCCAACACATATTCTATAAATATGCTATAAATAGTGTATACCAGTCTATCTATCCTTATACTGAAAAACTACATCTGTTTCAGTTGACCGGTTGCCATGAAATATTTTTGTTATCCTTTAACGGCTGTAGATTAAACAAAAAAAACATAAATAATGATATTTCAAGAAGGTTTAATATTGTCGGCCATAATTTGAGTGTGTTACTTTTAATCCCATAGACTTCCTGCCAATGAGATGTGACGCCTGTGAAGAAATCTTTTGCAAAGACCATATCACCTACGCCAATCACAAGTGCACTTCATCCTACAAAAAGGTTTGTACATTAGTCCATACATTGCACTGTAATTCAGTTGTTATGGACATTGTGGTCACATCAGGAAATGTGCAGTTGGTCACTGAGTTTTGTTCTTCTAGGATGTCCAAGTCCCAGTGTGCCCGTTGTGTAACATCCCTATCCCCATCAAAAGAGGAGAGATGCCAGACATTAAAGTTGGAGAGCACATAGACCGGGACTGCAAGTCAGACCCAGCACAGAGAAAAAGAAAGGTAACACACACTCAAAAATCACATCATTACAGTGACCCCTGCTTGCAGCCGAGAGAAGAGAAGCCCCATGCCATTTTCTTGTTTTTGGTGTTGCCAGATCTTCACAAATAAATGTTCGAAGGGAGGCTGCAAGCAGAAGGAAATGATTCGTGTGACGTGCGACGAGTGTCACTTGAACTACTGTCTGAAGCACAGGCATCCGCTGGACCACGACTGTAAGACAGACGGCAAACCGGTTTCTAAGTCTGGGTGAGAACAGCTAACTCCTATCAGTATGGAAGCCATCACGGAATATGATCTCATTTCAAGCATTTCATTGTCACATGGCATTCAAAGGAGATCTTAACCTAGTTTCTCAATAGAGCAACAGAAACCTTCCTAGCAATATAGAAGTATCATAGATCAACCTTTCACGTGTGGTAGATCTAAATTCAGCTTTAAAGACAACTGGTATGAACAGTGGTTTTGCTAGGAACAAAAACCTATTGGAGGTGAAACTGACACAGTAAGAAATGGGCCTCTTCTCATTTGTCTTTTTGTCTATCCTCCTTCCTTCCTTCCTCCCATCCTAGCCCCTCCTAATTAATGTTGTGAAGAAAACGAGGAAGGGACGATAGGAGGATGGAGGAATGAAGGAGAGACAGATATGAGAAATGAGATTTCCTGCTCATTCACGCATCATTTTCAAGAGACATCAATTCCTGATGATGCGGTGCATCGCCTCTTAGGCTAGAATAAACAAACACGCAAATTGCATAGAATATGAACTTACACCAAAGCCTAAAAATGTCATATGAACATAAACTCTTCCCACTTATTGATCCTGATAATGAGATAATGTTTGATAGTTCTCGAGACCTGAATAAAGACTTATTGTACAATGCGTGAACAAAACAGACATGAACTTTTTTTTTTAAAGTTTGCATGGTAGTTCATGGTAATTCCAGCATATAAAGGTCTTTTTTTGGTCTATCTATTAGTTTATTGACGCAAATAAATCCCTACGAACTTGTTTGAAACCGAAAGTTGACTGACGTTGGAGGGAACTTTTTACCTTGGCAGCTTGGACCAATGATCACACAATTCCGACTGAAAACGCTTCCGCGTAGGATACTCTTGTGTTTCCTCGCGTATCGGCCCTTTCGCCTCTCTCCTCGGTCTTGCCTCCTCTAGTTGCAATTAGATGAATGAGACATCCTCGATGACGTCGGGCTTTGACCGATTTCCGGGGCACGAGCTGGAGGACTAAGGAGAGAGGCCGTATGCAAATTGAGGTTTGAGAAGAGGCCATGGTGTAGTAGTGTTTAGCCCATAAACAAGAGTGTCTAATGTGATCGTAAGTAAAAGAAGAACCAAGCAAATGAAACTAAGCAACTAAGAAACCAAGCAAATGAAACTGTTGAGCGGTAGAAGCCATACTGGGCATTCAGATGATTTCAGGTCACTACTTCATAGAGCATAAGTCTCATGGACGTAAGAAGCATTTACAATGTGGGTGGGGGCCGGGACATTCGCGGGGCTCTGGGGGTAGATGTAATTTCCAGTATTCTGGTGCATTTTAACAGAAGGCCTAATGGAGGGTGATTCGTAATTTAGTTCGGTTACACATCCTGACCTCATACATGCATAAGCGAATCTGTTGGCTGAGACTTTCTTTCCAGAGTGACAAATCATACTGTGTTAGGGTTTAATCTCAAGATATAGCCTACTGTTCATAATGAAATATCTCATTTTGCCCCCAAAGAGTTAGACTACCATCTCTTTCATGGCTAGTTAAACCGTAATAGTTTTTCATTGTCTATAATACAATATGCATAGGCATACTTCTGTTATCATAACGATGTATAACCAAGCAACAGATGGGGTAGTTTAATTCTCATTCGGCTACTACTTCTACTACTAAGGAGGTGCATGCCGTTCTGAAAAGACTAGATTGGGTAGATTAATACATTTTCACACCCATGATGCTGTTCTAGATACAGTCAGTTATGCTCTAGGTATTCGGTACATGAAGTCAGTGCTTTTAGAGAACCACACACCGGGATTTTCTCAATAAAAGTGTTTGTTTTGGTGTGCAGACACGCTGCTCTGATGAGGGCCCAGCCAACCTCCAGTAGCAGCTCTGCCAGTTCTTCCAGTAGGGGGAGCTCTCGCCCCGTCTCCAATGGCGTGCCAGGGAATTCCAGGACCCATAGCAAGTGAGTGCTTCTGAGCTGTGGATTTGTTGAAAATCCTTTTGTTGTAGCAGTCAGATTTTCCTTTTTATTTTGTTTGTTTTAGAAAACTAACAGAAGGCTCATATTTGATTCCTCTCCAGTGCACAAGCAACATACACTCAAGCCCCTACAGTGGCTGCTTCAGCACAGAATGTCATACCCCCATCAGTGTCTTTCCAAGCAGGACTGGTGAGTGTCTGTCTGCTAACAGACCAATGGAGTTATACTCTGTGAATATAAAGAGAAGGGAACATGACGTTCTGGTTGTTATCCCGAGAACAGTGTTGCTGGAAAGTTTGCCTCGTCATGGGGGTTGTCCAACTGTCATGTGTTTACTACTCACTAGTCAATTTGGCCTCATCAGCTGTGTCAGTCATGTCATTTAAACACTTTCCTTTGTTAAATAGACTCATTTGTATTCATGTGTAGCTGATGTCTCTCATTTATTATGGACTCTTTGTTTATTTCTGTTATCTCAGACAGAGGAGCAGGCTCTGCAGAGAGCTCTGGAGATGTCTTTGGCAGAGTCGGCGCAGCCAAGCCCTCCTCAGGCACTCAGGTACTTGAGCTCCCGAGACCACGGTCCTGGTCCCCCAAAATGATAGCAAAATAATCATTTATTTGCAAATATATAACCAAGTAAATAGTTACATAAATTTTTGTCAAATTGTACAAGTCTTTACAGGTATGTATGTCTGTATGCTGTCGCGGCTATATCAAATCCTGTGTGTGTGTGTGTGTGTGTGTGTGTGTGTGTGTGTTAGTCCGCAGGAGCAGGAGGATCTGGCCCTGGCTCAGGCCCTCGCTGCCAGCGAGGAGGAGTACCAGCGGCAGCAGCGGAGACAACAGGTAGCCCGCACCCGTACGCTTAGCAGTCAGTAGCATGCTAACAGGAGCCCCGTACTAGGTACAGAGTCCCCAACACATTTGCTCTTGCTTGATCTCACTCTCTTCTTGCTTTTCCTCACTTACTTTTTCCCCCTTTGTTGTTTCCCTTTTGTTGATTTCTTTGCTAGCTAATAGGGATGCACGATATTATCGGTACAACATCGGTATTAGCCGATAACCGCTTATTGTATTATTGGCACTGGCAGATATGAACATTTCTGCAGATATCCCTGGCAGATCAGTTGGCAAGACCATCATCGGCACAACCTATAAGTGTCTCAGCGGAACCATCATATAAATATGTTAAAAAAGGATGAGCTCTACATTTTTATTGTAATATGTCAAATTGCGTATTTTACTTCTACGCCATGTTGCGGTGATTTCCTTATTTTTCATGAGCATCTACATTTCTGAAAGTATACATTTAGATTAGAATGAGTAAGAGTGAAAGTGTAATGTAAAATGGGTTCATTCTAGTACAGGAGAGACCCTTAAAGGTAGTAAAAAAGATTTGTATACATCCAAAATGTAAAAAAGAGTGACCCATGGGATATTGGCAGAATCCAATATTGTGCATCCCCTACTACTAACTTTTATTCTTTGTTCTTGGTTTGCCTTGTCAGAACTCCTTGTGCAGTACAACACTGTCATCAAAAATGTCTTTTGCCGTAGCTTTGATACACAAAATTGTGAATTTGCATTCTGTACAGTGAAGCACAGGCTCCAATTTTCCAAAGTCTCAAGCACTGTATGGCAAAGCAAATTGCAAATGTATTGTTTGCTTTGTTTATTTTTTTTCACGAGATTTCTAACTCTTTCCCATCACTAACTAATGGCACAGAATTTACTTTCACCTATCAGCTGTATTTTAGATGACCTCTACCATTCAGTATTAGGACAGGCCTACTTTGTTGTGTAGAACTTGCTATTTGCAGTAATAATAGATTACTTTTCCCTCCTTTATTTTGAAGGACCACTATCATTCAGGCTTAGCACAAGCAGTTGTAGTTTGCAACCTGTCAGGTCTTCCCCTCTCCTGAAGCCTTGCAGGAGGCATTTCTTTTTTTTTTCATCTGATTCCACTTCAAGCTGTGTGCTGAAAGAGTTTATTTATCTTCGTCCTCATCACAGGGAAGGGATACCAGACCGTCCAACTGTCTCCTTTCCTAACATGAGCACACTGGAGGGATGGACGGATGGACGGACGGCCTGAAGGATCGTCCGAGTCTGATATGCCTCGTACGCAGGAGAACCTCCAGTAGTCTGCTAGTGACCAGGCATCACCAGACCACTCCTTGGACCCAGCATCCCAATCTTCCAGATTCAACCAAAACCAACACAGAACACTTTGCTACTTGCATCACACTTTTTACTGTGTGTGTGTGTGTGTGTGTGTGTGTGTGTGTGTGTGTGTGTGTGTGTGTGTGTGTGTGTGTGTGTGTGTGTGTGTGTGTGTGTGTGTGTGTGTGTGTGTGTGTGTGCGCGCGCGCAACTGCTGCTCACAGACTTTTGCTGGGATCCTCTGCTTTTATATTATAGCGCTCAAATTGTACATATTTTCTATAATGGTAATCAATGCCATAGAAATTCCTTTCTTGAATAAATTATTTTAAAGATGTTTATCTTGGCTCGTGATCTTGTTTTTAATGTGTTTAATAAGGCAGTGTTTCTGTGACCACTTAACCTGGGAGGTAATGTAATGTAATTGAACAAATGGTGCCTTTGTAGCTGCTGTTTGTTTGCGGACTCATCTTTGGGAATAAATAGTACATCTTTGCAGAGATGAAAGTAGAAATGCATACAATGATTCATTCTGATGATCTCAAATTCTGTGAATAGACCAGTAGTTTGACATTTTTAAGGGCTTCACCAATAATATCTTAAGTTTCTCTATCTACATTTACCAATAGCCTTTTTATGAAGTTTTAATTCTTCACACTCTGGCTGTTTGATCTGCTGAAAAATAATTTGGGCACCGTCTTGTTTGATTATGTAAATTAGACACAGCATCCATCTTTATTGGCATTGTTTGTTTGTCAACAATGTATGTATGTCTTCCATATTTGTGCACAATTCATCTTCAAGATTTATGTCATATTGACGCTTGAGAAATTGTTCATGTTCTACGATGAGCAGAGCCATTGTTGTTATCCGCCCACCAGGGGTCATGGTTGCACTGCGTAGCGCTAATGGCATATCTTCTGACGTACTGTGCATCAGAGAACAACACCTCTAGCAAGTTCATGTAGTGTTTGTGAGTTCAGTGCTGACAACGTACGTACGTACATTCAGCGATGGAATTTTTTTTTTTTTTTCTTCCAATCATTTTCTATTCTCCTGTATGCTGAAATAAAGGCTGTTCTCTCTCATCCACAGAGCACTTTCCCTCATTATTTCACAACGTGACCACATAATATGAAATCAAAGCATTATGTAATTCTGAAATGGAAGTGCGTGAACTCTTAACAACAGATGAGCATTCGTTTAATGGAGAGGTTTTGGTGCTTCAAGCAGGGTCACTTAACTGCTTATTATGCACTGTTAATACTTAATAAGCACATGTTATTCTAAAGCGTTACCAAATATGGTATAATTACAACAAATTTTTTTTCTATTTTTGCATTTACTTTGTTGGTTCAATGAGTGTGTATAAGATAGACTATACATCTGTACAACTAATATTGGATAATACAACATGAAGATTAAATTTCTATGGATTGTTGTGAATATTTCAGTATGTTGCATCTACTTATTGTGCTGCAGCTACACTGCAGCCAGAAGTCAGGGTAGCACCAAAAGCGGAGGAGGGGGAGGGGGGCATTTTGGATCAAATTTAATTGAGACATAATAAAATTAATCTGAGAATGTAAAGCACTATACAGATTGTACATGAAAAAAGTTGTCATTTTTGGATTCCCAAGAGTCAAAGCTTTGAAATGGTGTATAACATTATGCTACATAGCAATATGGAGCATCTCTGTTCTAGAATCTTTAGTGCATACAATTCACCCTTCGCTAAGTCCCGCCCTCCTTAGTTACTGTTGCTATGTCTGACAAGCTTTAGCACCCTGCACGTCTATTACATAGGGGGAGAACTGGGACTTTTCAATGAAATTTAATTTACAAAGACATCGTACCACACTGAAAGCTAATATTTTGTCACTAGCAACCTACATCTGTCCTCTGTCAAATACAGTTGGAATTTCATCTCTAAACAAAATCGTTCATGAGTTATTTAAGCAAAAGTCGAATGTGCGTTTTGTTTCATTCGACTCTCCTGGCCAGAATGAATGGAACAGTAGGCTATATGGGGGATGAAAGAAACATACCATTTAAGCTAGCCTATGTACTTCCCACAACTTCAATATTTGACAACATATCATGAATGGTACTTCAAATAGGTGTTATTATGACCGCCGCGCAGCGAAAAGCCCCCCCCCCACAGGACAACAACAACAAGTTGCAAAGTGTGCAAGTGTACAGGTGGAGTAGTGCAAGTGGAGTAGTGCAAGGCAGCCATTGTGGGTCCAAAAGTCCAGGATGTTATGTGGCTGAGGGTGGAGGGGGGAGAGGGGGGAGAGAGTTCAGCATCCTAACAGCCTGGTGTATGAAGCTGTTGGTGAGTCTGGTGGTGCGGGAGCGCAGGCTTCTGTACCTCTTCCCAGAGGGCAGTGGATCAAACAAATTGTGAGCGGGGTGACTTGCATCACTCACAATTGTGGTCGCCTTGCGGGTGAGGTGGGAGGTGTAAATGTCCTTCAGGGAGGGGAGTGAAGCGCCAATAATCCTTCCAGCTGTGTTCACTATGCGCTGCAGGGCTTTCCTGTTGTATTCAGTGCAGCTTCCGCCCCACACAGCGATACAGCTGGAGAGGATGCTCTCAATGGTGCCTCGGTAGAATGTGGTCATGATGGCTGGTGGAGCACTTGCTCGCCTGAGTTTCCGCAGGAAGTACAGGCGGCGCTGAGCTTTCTTCGCCAGTGATGCAGTGTTGGTGGTCCAGGAGAGGTCTTCACTGATGTGCATACATTCACAGTAATCATACGTATGACACATACTCACACAGTAGACATATGTACGCATGAATGCACATGCACAAACACACATACGCAGGCAAACACACAAGCACGCAAACACACAAGCACGCACACACACACACACACACACACACACACACACACACCCACACACATAAACATAAACGTGTACACACACATGCACACAATTCAAGAATTTCTCAGAATTATGAACAGGCAAGATGGGGGTGGGGTTGTATAAAATGAATTTTACATGTGAAATCTATGAACTAATCATGTTTTGGTACTTGTTGTCTAGCAGATACCAGTGAGAATTGAGTGTGTATAATGCAATTTAGTGAGACAGTTAGAATCATATAGGCCTTTCAGTGTGATTTATTTTTGTGGAAAAAATGTGCTGGACTGAGCGGCGGTCATATTTTGTACCGCTCTGTGGTACATCTAGTTTTAAATAGATTGCTGATGGGCTACATCTTGGTGAACGTCTGTTAAGTGTTCCACATGAGAAGTCCCTTGTTCTCAGCCAGTTGACGGTTATTGTTGAGCGGCAAAGTGACTAACATGAGTTTTTCATGATGATTCATGCGCAATTTCCTAAGCCAGAAACATTTTCTGTCATATTTTATAGAGTGGCATGTCCTGCTCCATTGGGTTAGACTGGTTATACATAGACTACTCAGAGAGGCTGAACAACAGAAGTGTTGTTGACTTCTACCCTTCTTCCCAGCGCCTCCTTTTGTGCCTCTGGAGGTGTGATGATGGGGATGGAATATACTGTAATAGATCCATCATCTGTGAGCACTCACTCGCTTTTGGTCTTGGTCTACAGAAACTCTTGGTCAGCACAGATAAATCTGCTGCCGTTAGGGGAGGCAGTTGCAGAGACTGACAGATCCAATACAGAGCCCAGGTGCAGTGGAGCGAAAAGGTTATGGACTCCGAAAGGAAAATGCTGTTTTTGGAGACCTCCCAGATGTTTGGGGCTATTTGTCAGACCGGTGCGAATTGAGTCCCGCCTGGCCTGTCTGAAAGCATCAGTGGCACTTGCTTTATGAGCCGAGCGGCCAGAGTGGGGTGACAGCTGGAGCCCATTGGAGGGAGGCGGGGGAGGCAGGCCGTTGGCTGAATAGCCTTTCCTCTATAAACAAGAGAGGAGGGTCCAGGAGGGGACTATGGGCGCATTCAGAGCACCTCGGAATGACAAGGACCGCCCCCATGGCTACTTTGTTTTTCCGACAGCAAGTGTTCAAGTGCTTTGCCATCGAATGTGTGACAAACACGGATGCCACAACAAAGGTTAAAACATATACTCACTAATACTAAACAAACAACTGTATTTGCTTAAAATATAGTGTAAGATGCTCGTGAAAGAAAGATATGCAGCTTTCAAGTGACAAAAACGGCAAATTCCCAAGTTCACATTAAAACTATTGGACATGAAAGGCCACATGGACTACAAACGAACTACAACGTGACGACAAAAGTGATGACGAGCCCCTAACTGGGCAACTCTGTTAGCAAAATCTAGCCCCAGTTTCCGACCTCTGACTCACACGTTAAGTGACGTGAATGACGCGGAATGATGATGTTTTCACTCGGAGAAAGGTTTTTACGAAGCCCATGAACGCTAGGTAAGAGACTGTTATTAGCGTCACGGGCAGGGGTGTAGTGGGCGTTGGACGCGGGAACGCCGTCCTCCCACTTCTTGGAGCATTGTTTTGAGCATTTTAATAAGCATTTATTAAACAACAACTGTTGTTACCAGTGATAACAACACATCACGCAAACATCTCCAATTAGGCCTCTTTTTGTCATAAAATTCAAGAATGACCGTCATGCTGTAGCACTCCACCATGCGTAAAGACATTAAAAACTGCGCAGCTCGTCATTCCGCGTTACCCGAAAGTAGCTAGAAAGTGGCTAGAAAACCATAGATTATACAACTGCCTGTATCCGAATCTAGCAAGCATCTTCATGACCCACTATTGCAATTCCTTCGTTTGTGTTTTGCAGAAAGCAGGTAGGCTAATCCAGTGGTCAAAATGACACGAAGCATATGTGAGTAATACGAGTGAGTTTTAAAGAGGGAACTCCAATATAAGTGATAAGGCTATTTTACCATAAGTAATGACCCAACGGTGAACCTGAACAACTTTAGGAAAAACTTACGACTGGTGCAGCGTGCAGCTACTTCATCCAAACAAAAACTTTTCAAATGACTGGCACTTGCCTGCCCAATGTTCTTTCTGTTATTTTTTTTTGTTTTATTGACTGTGCACCTCTGCATTTTAATCATTCGCAATGACATATGACGCCCCCTCAAATTGAGCTACGCTGACCACACAGCGTGTTGAATGCGTGAATCATGCTTGTGCTATTGTTATTGCTATGGTTTACGTGTGGCAATGAATGAAGCCATGCCGCGGCATGTTATGCGTCAAGGAGGTTAGACTACGCTAGATTACATAGGCTACTTTATGATTTGTCTGTTTATTGTATGATACAACAAAAGTAAAAGCTACAGACCATATTCATAGACTTTGGTGGAAAAGTGTATTTTGGGTGAAGACATTATTTGCTACATTTTGAAGCTAATCCATATAATTTAATTGTTTTTTTTTATTCGATTTCACGAAAGCTGGTAATTTTGGCCTTGGCCTTACGCACCAATATATGTGAAGGTGCGTGACAGTTTTTGCAATGATGTCGTTAAAATAGCGTCCCCCCACTTTAAAAATCCCCACTACACCACTGGTCACGGGTTGGCTTCGATGTGAGTGGTTGAAGTAGCACGTCAATAGATGAAGGACAAGTGGCTTATTCAATCATATGCAAGCATTTTTTGATTAGGCCCAGCCTTCTGAAGCAACACTTCAATAGACCTCTGAAGTTCGCCTACAAAAAAGATCCAAAACGGCCATCTTTGCCCATATAAGGAGATCCGGTTGTTAATTGAAGCTAACTACCTATGGCAAATTGCATTGCAAGTTAGCTCTGGAGTAGCAAAAATCTAAGTGTGCCGCCTTCACTTACCGGAGATCACAGTATCCACTCGAAGGCAGAGGACAAAAGTGTGTTCAGGAAAACGTCTGCATTTCAGACTTTTTCATCCCCACGAGACTTTAACAGGTGCGATTATTCAAAATCCCAATGTTATTTTCCCATAGGAAAAATCGCCAGATACCGGATGTCAAAGATGGCAGCTTTTTTGTAGGCGAACTTCAGAGGTCTATGGATCCGTTCCAGATGGATGAGTGGAGCTAGGCGGAGCGAAATTCATCTGGCTAGGGTCAGGTTTTTTTATTATACGGCTACTTGCCAAAACGAAATAATAAATTCCCCACGATATCACTTTAGCCTACATAACCTAGCCTATTTGTTACCGTTCATCGTGGCATTTGCTGAGAAACAAATAGTTTGCAACAACACACGCTGCTGAACAAAGATTCTAGAGCGCTAGAATCTTTGCTGCTGAACTTGAATCAAACATTCTTTAGAACACAACTGATCAACCGTCTGCTTTCACGTTTGAATGAAGTTTCAGTCCTTGCATAGTGATATGAAAGACGTATCAGAAGCACAAAACCCGTTGCCATTGACAGCGGTAATTTTGCAGTGGTAATTACATGAATTTATTTACCGCTAGAACTTTGGGAAATCCCATTCAAGTCAATGGAGCGTTCTACTAGCATTGTAAAGAGCCGTATAATTAAGCAATATGGACCCTTTCAAGAGAGTTCCATTATCAGCATCATAATTGGCCCCACAAGACTTCCTTTTTAACATTCCATGTGTCATAGATATATACACTAGATGTCGCCTTGACTACTGCTGTTCATTGGAACGAATGCGTCAATCGAGACGCCATTTTGCTTCAGTGATCCACTCCTCTATAATGCATTAGTTTCAATCTGGGCAAAGATCTAGCGAAAATAAAATCACCATAAATCGTCAAAATCTCAAGCAATCATCTAGTTTTTTGGGTTGTTCCAACTGACAGGCATGTATTTATGGTTGAGTCTAGAGTAAACTAAGCTTAAGACGATAATAAAGATACATTTTACCCGTCTAGCCCCATAGACTCCCATTCATTCTGCACTAGCTAGCGGCGGCCCCTAGAGGAACAATGAGTAAACTGCAACCAGGTTCGATACAATGAAAGTAAACAGGCTCTTCGTAGACATGCTCTGGTTGAGGCCACATACCCCTCGTCTCGTTTACTCATGTAAGTTGTAATCTCACCAGAAGTTGCTGTAGATCTGTAGAACATTTACCTCTGCTACTACATAGGCTACGCCAGTCGTTACTTTTATAATCATGGGTCAGTGCCATGGGCAAACGAGATGTAGCTGAATTCATAAATGACAAAGCCATGAGAAAGGTGATTTTCTTACGTTTCAACAACAAAGAAGCCGATCTGCCATCGTTGTGAGAAGTTCCCAAATTTGTCGCTAATCGCTAAAAAGGTTTTCTATCGCTGAGGATGGCCAAACGTCGCTAAATAGGTAACGCTGACAATACAGGAGAACTAGTTTAGCGCTTCAGATCCCTGTACCAAGATGGCGGCGGTGTTGACGCATGCTGAGAAGCAGAAGGCGACATCTAGTGTATATATCTATGTCCATGTGTTATCTTAATGCAGAGGAAGTAGATTGGGGCCCAAATAGAACGTTCAAGCATTGTTTTTGTTTACCTTGTTGAAAGGGTCTATAGCACGAGTGAGAGTGGGGTTGGTCATGGATATTCCCACGGGTGTTGTTCGGCCGTAGGCAACAGCCATGGGAATATCCATGACCAATCCCACGATCACGAGTGCTATATTGCTTTTATACAACAATTCTACCACAAACTAAATAATCTGAAAACACCCCATTATTGTTTTAAAATGTTAATTTCGACATCGTTCTTATGCATCAAAACATAGTTCCCTTTTCAATAGACAGCGTCTTGGTTGCTAGGTAACCAACATTCCAGATCCCTCGTTACGGGTCTTTGTGGTTTGTCTTCTTGAAAGGTGTGTGGTGTGGTGTGTCTTCTTGAAAGAAATGTTGAAAGTCGGGCTGAAATCACATTCATATCTAGGTTTGCTGCATGCATGTTACAAGGACACTGGGCCATGTCATGTAAGGGACACGGTACTGCAAAAAAACGGAAACATAGTCTACATTACAAGGATACAAGGATACAAGGATACAAGGAAGTTTATTGTCACATGCATATAGTTACTGGAAGTAAGAAATGCAGTGAAATTAAGTATGGTGTCAGCCTATTTGTGCATTTATGGGGGGGGGTGTAAAAAGTGCAGTAGAAGAGGGGTTTAGTAGATTAAGTGGCAAGGGCTGCATAAGAAAGGTGGGGGAGGATTGCGATTGGGGGGGGGGGGGCACCAACAAGGAGCACCCAAGAGCAACAGGGGCAAGGAAAAACTCCCTTACCAAGGAAGAAACCTTGGGCATATCCACGGCTCAAGGGGCTAACCCAACTGCCAAGGGTCTTGGTGTGTGTGTTGGGGGGATGACAAGGGAGATGGGATAGTGTGCTGTGTATGTGGGGAGAGGGCAGTGTGCAATATGTGTGTTGGAGAAGCTTCCTCATGAGACAATGTGCTGTGTATTGGGGGGCGGGGGCAGTGTGCTGTAGGTATGTTGGGGATGTGTGTTGGAGAAGCTTCCTGATGAAATAATGTGCTGTGTATGTAGGGGAGAGGGGGGGGGGGGCAGTGTACTGCAAGTATGATGTATGTGAGTGATGACAGTGAAGATGTGTGTGTGGGCGGGAGGGGAGTGGAGCAGTGACTGTGTGTGTGTGTGTGTAGTGTGTGTGTGGGTAGGTGGGGGCAGTATGCTGTAAGTATGTAGAGGATGTGTGTTGGAGAAGATCCTGAAGACAATGTGCTGTGTATGTAGGGGGGGGGGGGGGGGGGCAGTGTGCTGTAAGTATGTTGGGGATGTGTGTTGGAGAAGCTTCCTGATGAAATAATGTGCTGTGTATGTAGGGGAGAGGGGGGGGCAGTGTACTGCAAGTATGATGTATGTGAGTGATGACAGTGAAGATGTGTGTGTGGGCGGGAGGGGAGTGAAGCAGTGACTGTGTGTGTGTGTATGTATAGTGTGTGTGTGGGTAGGTGGGGGCAGTATGCTGTAAGTAAGTAGAGGATGTGTGTTGGAGAAGATCCTGAAGACAATGTGCTGTGTATGTAGGGAGGGGGGGGGCAGTGTGCAGCAAGTATGTAGAGGAGGCTTACTGTAGCAAGCAGTGTGCTGTATGTATGTGAGGTGATGACAGTGATGATGTAAGAGTGTGTGTTTTTTGTGTGTGTGTGTGTTGGGGATGGGGGGGGGGGGGGGGGGACAGAAAGGCTAGGCAATCAAGGACATGGGTAGATAGATGGAGGAGAAATCAAAAATAATAAATAAAAAGTTCTATAGAGATGTGCAAAAGTTGGAGAAAGTCAGATATGTGTGTGTGTGTGTGTGTGTGTTTTGACGTGTGATGAATAATAAAATAAATAAAAGGTCTGCAGCATAGGGAGAGGGATGTAAAAGTGCTAAAAGTCATGTAGGTGTGTGTGTGTGTGGGGGGGGGGTCATGAGTGCTGAGGAGTGGATGAGTGCAAAGTCAGTATAGTGTGAGTTCAGAGTTGGGAAATGTTTGAGAGTGCTGAGGAGTGAATGTGTGCAAAGTCAGTATAGTGTGAGTTCAGAGTTCGGATGGCCTGGGGATAAAAACTTCTCCTGAGTCTCTCAGTTCTGGCTTTGTGACTACATAGGCGTCTTCTTGATTTCAGCGGTAGGAATAATCCATTGTTAGGATGAGAAGAGTCCTTCAGAATCTTTTGGGCTCTTAGGAGTACTCTTCTGGAATAGATTTCTTGTAGAGCAGGGAGTTGAGTTCTTATAGTACGTTCAGCTGAGCGCACTACTCTCTGCAGAGTACTACAATCTCTAACTGTGGAGTTCCCATACCAGGTGATGATGCTACCAGTTAGAACACTCTCAACCGCTGAAGTGTAGAAGGCCTTCATGATGGATGTAGAAACTTTGAATTTCCTTAGCTGACGAAGGAAGTAGAGTCGTTGTCTGGACTTCTTCAGAACATGTTGAGTGTTAACAGTCCATGTTAAGTCTTCAGTAATGTGGACACCAAGGTATTTAAAACTTGTGACTCTCTCTACAGGTTGCCCGCTGATCATTAGTGGGGTGTAACTGTAGTTCTGCTGCTTCCTTCTGTAATCCACTACCATTTCCTTGGTTTTATTGATATTCAGTGTCAAGCTGTTAGATTGACACCACTGTGCCACCTCATCAACCTGATCCAAGTAGAGCTGTTCATTGTTGTTACTAATCAGGCCCAAGATCACTGTGTCATCTGCAAACTTAATGATGGAGGTATGACTACTGTTGGCTTTGCAGTCATGTGTGTAGATGTTGTACAGCAGTGGACTCAAAACACAGCCTTGGGGAGCACCAGTGCTGATGGCAGAACCACTCAACTTTATTAATTTATGGTGAATAAATGTTACACTGTGCACAGCCTGACGTGACGATGCTAGCACGTTAGCAGCGGTTAGCTAATTATGCTAACGTTAGTTATCTACAAGTCTCCTCCAAGTGACAATCATATTATACACAATGCTGGCAATGCTGAGAGCATCCTCGTTTATCTTACTTACATTGAGTTGACTGTGTGGCTTAATCCACAGATGTGGTGAAGCACTGTTTCGTTATGGTTTGCTAAGGAGTAACCCATTGCTTGAAATAGTGGAGGGATGGGATGAGAACATTGTGTCAAATCTTCGCATTGTATCGCGGAGTGATTTATTATTAGCTGTGCAAAGTCTGAGTTGAAATGTCCAGGGATATTCCAACTCATGGAACGTCTCTCGGCCAATCAGAAACAAATAAATAGTTCTATAGAACCCAATTGTTGTATAATAAGTGATTATCACTTATGAGCAAACAAGTACATATAATATACTGCTGTCATAATAGGCCTACTGCTCTTTCTCTCTTGAAATGCCCTACTTCCATGTTAGTTTTTCTGCTTCTTCCTTCCTGAGGATGGTTTGTAGTGCTAGGTTATCAATTTATCATATCATAGAGATATTGCTTATTACACATTGTTGAAGACAACTGGATGTGATCTTTTTTTTTTCAAATTTTTCCTTCCTACCTAAAACATCTGGGGGGCCGTAGGCTATGAAACCTGATGGCGGGCCTGATCTGGCTCCTGGCCGTTATGTTTGACACCCCTGGTCTATAGACCCAAGGGACTTCAGCCTGTGACCTGCAGCCCACTGGTGGTTTGTGAAGGCATTGCAGGTGGTCCCTGCCCTTGCATTCAATGATGTTGTTCACGGTGGGAATCTATTTGTTTTTCAGCAGTATAGGCTAGAGGCTGCTCTCTTCTTCAGCAGGGTGGTCTCTGGTCTCAGTCTTGTTGCTTGTTTTTCTTCTGTCTTCTGGACAAAAGAGACAGCCAGTCTGTGAGTGCTGAGTGACAGCAGCCTATTTATTGTGTAGAACCTGAACTACTTGCTTGCTTGCTAAATGGATATCTTTTTTAAAAAAGTACACTTCTCAGGCCCGTGCCAGATTACATTTGACACAGAACAATTCTGTTGAAAACTGCTAATTTGAATCTAATTACACATTTCTGATTTTTGAGGTACACTTAGCTTTCCACTTTCTTTCAATTAGACACAGTCTGTGCTAAAAGCAGTCAGTTGTTTTCATGTAATTTATCCTGTTGGGTTTCCAAGTGATGAACAGTTAGAGACCGTGTCGAGCAGCATCAAGACTAGATGACATCAGGGATTGTTTGTTCTACCAGCCCGCAAATTTCCTCACCTTTCACTGTCCACACTGGCCCTCTGGCAGAAGTGCTGTCAGATCTGCATTATTCAGTGGAAAGCATGGTTTGTTTGTGTTTACTCTTAGCCGCATGAAGACAAATACATCCCTCCATTTCCTACCATTTGACAAATGAGGTGGCCAGGTGTCTCACCCTGACGGTCAGGTCCATTAGGTCAGGTCCGTTATTCCATGCGGCCACAGAGCTCTTTATCTGAACTCAATGTGTGGGCCGTGGGTGTCTGGCGGATTCAGTGGAAGCGCTGTCGATATCCATTTCGGCTCTTAGTCGAAGGAAGAGCAATGGAACAAACAGTCTGGAAAAGAATGCTTTCACATTCTGCATATTCCTTCAGCTGACAGCTTTCACATGGATTTTTATCATCGTGCCATTGTCTTCGTCAACATCAATCTCTGAATGAACAGCTGGAGACAGTTTGAACAGTTTGATTGACACTAACTTGCTAGGATATAATTGGTTTTCTTTTCATTGAACACCGAACAAAGGAAAGTCAAATTTAACAGGATAGAGACATTGATCTCTGAATAGGTATTGATTGTTGAAGAGAGATCGTCTGTAGATTCATTTGTTCTTCTTGAAGTGCAGTATGTGCGTACTTTCCCCAAAAGAATGACGGATAAATGAGCCTCATGCTGACTAGTCATGCAGTGCTCAATAAAGTGGTGGCATAATGATAGATGACCAGTAAAACATCAGTTAGCCACACTCTGAAGAACCATGAAAGATTGGTGGCTTTTTTAATGTCCAATGCCAGAGGTGTGCTGGTAAAAGTATGAGAAGTATGATGTAAAAGTAAAAGTATATATTAAGGCAATCAGTTTTAGTCTCAGCGCAATAAATTCAATTATGCGGACTATGACTGCTATTACCCTAAATAATGTAAAACATTTCATTTCTGAATGCCCGTGTCCCACTGATCCGTAATAAGAAATGACTTATGATGTATTAGCGCTCGGTCTCCATTCCGTCCACCACTGCTTTCAGCACCAGTAACAGGGGAAACATGTATCCTGAAAAATACTTGCCGACGAGCAGACTTGCCGACCTAGTCGACTACAACATGGAACAATACAGCCTGGGGGGGCACAGAGGGGGAGGGGATGGGATTGATGTCTGTGACAGAGGATATATTAAGACTGGATATGCCATTTGCTGGTGA
Organism: Alosa pseudoharengus; assembly: GCF_046254945.1. Lineage (NCBI taxonomy): Eukaryota > Metazoa > Chordata > Actinopteri > Clupeiformes > Clupeidae > Alosa > Alosa pseudoharengus. Next base: position 14,864,944 of record NW_027468774.1, read on the forward strand.
GCTAAGGTCACTACAGGGGTCTTCTGTCAGGCAGGTTTTCTGTTGTATTCACTCAGCGTCCGTAAAGGGGTATTGGTCAAACTGCGGGGCTATAGATCTTGTAGGCAATTAGGCTGCTCCGGCTCCACTGGCTGAGCCCGAGTGCGGAGGAGAGGTGAAAAAGTGAAATCATTAAAAGAGCCAGCCAGGCTTCCGCCTCCTAAAAGAAGCCATCGCCACCACCGCCCTCGCCACCGCTACTACAGAGGGGCCACAGAGGAGCTGCCTGCTGGCTGCAATAAAGGAGGAGTGGAGGAGAGAACCTGTCAGGGACAGCAAGAATGCCTAGCGTCTGTGTGTGTGTGTGTGTGTGTGTCTGCGTCTGTGTGTATGTGTGTGTCTGTGTCTGTGTCTGTGTCTGTGTGTGTGTGTGTGTGTGTCTGAGTCTGTGTCTGTGTGAGTGTGGGCACATATATGGTTATGGTTATGGGATTTGGGATTTGGCAGGCGCCTTTGTCCAAAGCGACACACAAATACAAAAACAACATATTATTTAAAATTTAACAGGGAACAGATTAGAATGTTGGTCAAACTATAAAAAGGAGAATAGCAATAATAAACAACAATGTCAATTCAATCAATAGCCTAATAAAATAAGCAATGAAAATGAGGGAAAAAGCAATAATAAACAATAATGTCCATTCAATCAATAATATAAAAACAATGACAAGGTAAGAAGAGAATATCAATAATAAACAATAATGTCAAATTAATCAACAGCCTAATGGAAATAAAACAATATTATACAAACCATAATACATAAGAAGCACTTAAAGAACTGTATACTATAATATATAATTGTATGTGTGCCCTAAGTGCAGCCATTATTAATTTAGCTTCCTCGGCAAGAACGCCCACCGATGCCGTGTTGTTTGTGTCATCCTCCTGCAGCATAACACTAGCTGAGAAGAGAGCCTGCTTTTTAACTCCAGACAACGAGGGAGTCAGCTTACTGCTATGGAAGTCTGCTCCCTGCTCTCAGATCTCAGATCAGGACAGATTTAGGTGCAAGGTTGCTGGATATTTTGACTGGATATTGGGAAAAATACACAAATATACCAAAATCATGGTCTAAGAAATGCTTGGATTGAAATCTACTCATTTCACAAAGTACGAGTGTTGTTTTTATTGAATGTTGATTTGTATTTTATGACCCTACATACTCACTGTTACCATTACCTGACCCTAGCAATGAACATGCTATATGTGGTACATAAGAAAAGAATTGGCTGCATTAATCATGCCTGTGCGCACAACTGCAAGGAAACTGCATTTGCAGCACCATGGTCGTCATAAACCACAGCTGGCACGACCGCCAACGGCGCAGACAAAGTCTACCATGCAATAGACACAGCTGGTTTACCCAAAAAGATCAATATTAGGATCAGATATTTCAGATATATTTGCTATCAGATACAGTAATTGCTGTGAGTGTAGGTGTTGCGGTTGTCGCCGCAAGACTGCTCACAAGGAAGCCTGATAGCAAAAGCTTTCAGCACCTGCAGTGTAGGAGTGACCAAGCCTGATAGGATTTAGTGTTTGTGTGTGTGTGTGTGTGATTGTGTGAGAGAGAGAGAGAGAGAGAGAGAGAGAGAGAGTGAGAGAGAGAAAGAGGAATTTTCATTGGTAAAAATTGCATGTCAAGCAATGTAATGAGGCCATGGCCATGCAGTGAATAGCCTGCCAAGCCACTGGCAGAGTTTCCGCTAGAAAAAAATGGTGCCGGTCAAAGTGACCGGCAGAGGTTTCGTTTTCCGGACATTTCGATGATATGCTGGTCAAATATCCTATTATCCCTTCTTAATTAGTCAAACTGAGGAAAACTGGAGACAGGCTATGTAGCTTAAATAATTACATAATCTGTATAGAATGCAACATGTTCATTAGAATAACCTAACATGCCTAACAAGATCTAGCCAGTATCTTTTCATGGACAGCAAGAGTCCGCTTCGTTCGTTGTTTTAAAAAGGCTACATTGTTTGTTGCTGCTACCAGTGGTGACTGTTTAACTTGCACAGATGTGCACAAGAATGAGCGCTCACACCACTACCCCCCAATGCTATGCCTCTTTATTTTATAACAATAAATTAAGAAATGTTTCCTATTCTGGGAAATGTTTAGTTTCTTTTTCTTTCGGCAGCGGTTCAATGATACCGTTTAATTGTGCCAGAAATTATCCGTGGACCAGTAATCGCCTCGTCGAGGAGGCCCTAACCCTGCAGATCATAGACAGAGAACGCATAAACCTACTGTATGCTTTGGGTAAAGAACACTTTGCATGTCCAATGTAAATATAATGCATATAATGCTACACGGAGAATGACAGTGTCTTGGAGCCCGCACCCCCCGCAACTCCACTTCCAATGTCACTGATTCCGACAGATACGCCCGACACTTCTGCTTTTTATCTGGTGGTGGTGGAGTTGACCGGACATCTGAGGCTTCAGACGTTACCAATTTATCATCATCCATCGCGTCTGGCCTCTGAAGAAACGTTTAAGGCTAGTCTGCCTGGGCCTGGCCATGTTTGAACCGCCTCTCATTTGTTTGTTGTTTAACATGGACGTTTTTAAGCGTGCGCTTCCTATTTGAAATGCAGCATAGGTTATGCGTGTTGTTTAATAACGTTCAAACGGTAGAGCCTGTTCATTTAAAAACATAGCCAGAGGACGTATAATATAGGTTTAGGCCTACATATTAAGGCTTATTCTCAAATTCACATTGCGTTAGGGGACGGGATTATTAGCCAATTTCAAACGGACAATTTGACCGGAGAGATTTAATTTTGTCGGACATTTCATTTTTTTTCCTGCCAATGTCCGGTAATTACCGGACAACGGAAACCCTGCACTGGATCCACATCTGTGTTTGGTCAGATAAGGAGACAGGACACACGGGCTAAAACATCCCTTTTGGTCACTTTTCTCAATAATGTTTCCTGGGAATCAAGACTCTGATCAGATTAACAAAGGTGCCATGGAGAGTGCCTTAATGAACTCTATTTTCAGCGACTGAGTTCCCACCACAAATAAGCGCTACCTCCGGCACAGACACGGCCCTAGTCGAAGTCCATCTCGTGTGGCCATGTCAGATCAGAGTCCATGCTACGTGAGTCTCCACTTTAGACCATCACTGATCATTGATTGGTCCAAAAGTCAAAAGGAGGAGCTTTTAGGTTTCATCGGGCCTTGTTCAAACCAAACACAAATCATATAATTAATATATTACAGTGATCTTTCATGCAGTAGGAATTTGCATATTCTTTAGAGGCCGTTTCCCAGACAAGCATTGCCTGATTAGGTGTGGACACATCACAGTCCATTACAAATGACGTACTTCTGTTTTAAACATTGAAGGAGTCAACACATGAACAAGTCAAGCTTTAAGGAGTTTCTGAAAACTAGCCATGTAGAAAACTCAGGCAAAATGTCAAACAGCCCATGAGTCTAAACTGCAAAAACTGCTTATCTAACACAATCTAACCAAGTGTTATTAATCTTATATCAAGATAAAAAAAAATAGTTGGTATTGTTTTCAGTATAAAGAGACTTGCCTAGCGCTTTCTCATGAAATCATTTGACTTAATTTAAGAAAAGTTTGACTTATTTTAAGACATCTCATCCTGAAAACAAGCCAATTTGTCTGCCAGTGCGTTAAGCAAATTTGTCCTAAAAACAAGCAAATTTGTCTGCCAGTGCGTTGAGTAAATTTGTCTTAATAAGACTCCTTAAAATAAGTCAAGGTCTTCTTAAATTAAGTCAAAATGATCTTACGGGAGGGCACTAGGTAAGTCTTTTCATACTAAAAACAATACCAAATAGATTCTTTGATCTTAATAGAAGATTATTAACACTTGGTTAGATTTCATTTTTTGCAGTGTATAACAGGCATGGCATGGTGATTCAGTGGAGGCTAGTTGGAACAACAGGTGTGTATCTCTCCCTCACATGACTATCAGGGACGTGCACAGGGGGGTTGCTCAGGTTGCCCGGGCAACTGCCCATATGCCCTTCTTGACTCATGTTGCCCTTCCAATAGGAAAAATAAATAAATAAATCGTACAATGGATGCAGAATTTCACGTAGGTCTAGATAAAAAAAAGCCTCATTCACTTCCATTCGGGCACCAAAAGTGAAAGTCCCCTGCTGGCATTTCAACATTAATTCAACGGTGAATAACCGTAAAAAACCTTATAACGGGTGAATCAACGTTGAATTATGTGTTGGATTCGCAAATTGAATCAACGTTGATATCGCAACATTATTTCAACATCCGCCATTTCAACATTGGTGCTGATTTCCTTGATTTCTTATTTTACAACCATTTGTCAACATTTTATAATTAGCATTAAAACAGTGTTTCAACATTGACACAACAACTGACATTATTTCACCTATAATTCAACATTGATTTTCTTGACCTTTTTACAACTAACGTTGTTTCAATGTTTGTCTACATACCCTTTTACAACCATTTAGCATTTAGCATAGGTTTCAACATTGTTTCAACATTGACGCAACAACTGACGTTATTTCCCCTATATTTCAACGTTGAAGGTCGGTCGTGTGCCGGCTGGGTCAGTAGGGGAAGGGCAAACTCGGTTTACGTGGCTGCAGCGCTGCACGCGACCGACACCTGAGCTGAGCCTGCATAAGCGGCCCTAGAAGAAGATTGTCGCGGTTGTCGTATGAGACGACTCAACGTTGTCGGAAAAGGTGAGTTTGTGATGTATAACAAACGAACGATCATCGTCATCAAGTTTTATGAAATTAATTAAAATCTTCATAAATCCAGGCTGAGTTTGCCACGTTTAGCCTAAAGAATCAGACAGATAGCTTGCAGAGAAGCAGCCCGTTATCACATAGCCTATAGGCTACTATTTTTTTGGTAGGCATAGGCGAACTAAGCTACATGTCTGCTGATAGTTTCTCACATTTCGTTTTAGCAAGAAGAATGAATGATGGAAGTAGACGTAATGCATCACATTAATTATTTTATTCAAAATGGTTAAATGCCTAAATATCACTAGTATTTTGGGTATTGTTTGAAGCCAAGATGCCCACTGAAAAGAGTCAGATTCAGGAGAGGGAGAGACAATTCAGGGAGGCAGCAATCACTGCAGGGTTGGCTGCGAAAAAGCCAACCAGCAGGTGAGACAGAGACTTTGCACTGTGATAAAGATGACATGACACTGTGTAGACGAGTTGATTAATTAATCAGACTCATATTTTAGCCTAACCTACTAATGGTAATGTTTCATAATTACATTACATTTAAGATGAGGAGCAGTCATAAGCCTCCAGACTACTGTATGTGAGGAAAATGTGGACCAGAAGGAGGCACAGAGGACAGGAAGGCCTAAGTGATGATCATGAGATGAGATGAGCTGCATGCTAAATAATTGTAATCTAAAAAAAACATAGGCTATTTTAAAGGTCATTTCAAAGATCTTGCCTGAGCAGAACATAAATACCACTAGTGGGCATGAAAATAATAATGATAAGTTAAGGTGATTGAGTGCTGTATTTCAGTGTTTTACTTCTTTGTCAGGTCAGAGCAACTGCCCCACAAAATTCCTGTGCACGTCCCTGATGACTATAGACATTTCTTTTGAAAATGAGTATCAAAAAAAGAGTTTAAAAAGTGTTGAATTGTTGCAGTATTTCTTTTAAGCTTTGTTTTCACGACTTGATGAGAACCGGTTGCAAAGGCAGGTACTGTATGTCTGTGTTTCATCAGTATAGCTATGGTGCTGCTGACCACTGAAGCTCAGTCAACATTGATCTTAGTCACAGATTCATTAGGACAATTTTCACATCGTGAGAAAACTGCCAGTGTCAGGATGAAACATCAGTGACAAATCCCACAGGGTCCTTTTCAGGTGCTAGCAGAGAGGTTTAGTATGTGATGTTCCTGCTCAGTCCCAAATATGAGTCCTCTGATAGTAGGCTAGTAATGCTAATGCATGCCTCATGATCAAAGCTTAACTTTCTCTCACTGGTAGAGCTCACTATTCCTCTTCTATATAACAAGTAGGCTAATCCTATTCTTTTGATTTGATTGCCTCATTTGTAAAATCACACGTTAGCTTTAATTTGTAATTAAGACCACAATATTTGGACTTCATAGAGTTCATTTCAGTTAAGCATAGTTCCAATTAATGAAAACTTTCAGTCTACAATTGAGCGTTTTTCTTTATTCTCATAACAGTTCACAGACATGGCAGTTAATTAGATAACGGATATGTTCAGCTGGAACCTGGAGCACTGCTGAGGACATTATGGTGGACTAATGGGGCTATAAGAATGAAGTGACACATTAGGTTGCATTTTAAGAGCCGCGAGAGCTCGGAATTGTTCACAGCAATCTGTGTCAAGTGTGTGCTGGGAAGGAGGTCCATATTATTGTTCACAGGCCTAGCCTATATTAGCATTTTATATTCCACTGGCTCATTGTTTTTATAAATAATGCATGAACTCAGTGTCAGGTAGTTGATGAAGTCCACATCTTATGAATGATGATCATAATACTTCTTAGAATCAGAAAGATTTAGCTGTTCTTCTTATAAAAAAAATAAGAGATAGTGGCCTGCCCATGCATCTATGGTTCCATTTTCTCGGGTCAAGACACAGTTGTGTTTCTGCGTAAATCCTATGAACATGTAGACCTGCCAAGGAAAATCCCCCCTCCCAATTTTGCCACTACAGCTGTCTTGCTTTCTCAAATAAAAGATCATACTGTCAGGAAGCTGAATGTGATCAAGGATTTGAAGGACAGCTATTCTGTGTGTAGATGAATAATCAGCTTTGCGCCACAGGTTGGGTGTTTCTTCCCATCGCCCAAGGAAAAAGACTTTCTAAGCGACACTCAGTCAACAACACTCGATGATCATCATCAATATTTTATTTAGACAATGAAACCCATTCTACATGTATAATCCCTCAGTGCACAGCATCAGCACACCGTGAGCTGAGAGCTGAGATTGAGCACCTTGCCCTGAAGGTCATGACTTCATTTTCAATTCAATGCTATCTTTGTCATTTGGGCGAATTGGCCCTATTTCATTTCACGGTCATATTATCACAGTGAGTCGTCAGCAGAGGTAGGGTTCTCTGAAATGTCTCAATGCTTTATGTGCTTTTGACTTTGCAGCTCTTTGTCCACTGTTGCCAAGCAAAGCAAATGAGATTTCCAAAGTCGTGCCTGTCACAAGAAGACATAGGGCAGTAAGGGCAGGTGAGTTCCCAGCAGCATTAACATCTCATTAGTCAGTCCCTTCTGCCAGTCTGTGCTGACAGTGCCCTTCCTGCTACCTTTCTTGCAGCCCTGGCTAATGAAGGCCAGAAGAATGAAAATAGATTTGGTGCTTAGTTCACATGAGCTTTGAAATGAAAACATTAATTTCATCATGCCATTGTGCCATCCTGTAGGCTATTTAACTACAGCCGTCATTGTTTTTTGTTTAATGAGTGTTTCACAGAAACTGTAGTGTGCACTCAGCATATTCAGATCTCTTCACTCACTGTACACTCTGATGTAGAGTAGCAGGACATCTGACACAACGGTGCTGTACATGTGGTGTGGTGCTATACACTAGGAACTGGTGCTGGTGCATTCATCCCAATGCAGAGAAATGCTAACCTGGCCCTAGCCAGATGAATGTCGTTCCGCTTAGCTCCGCCTAGCTTCACTCACATCCATCTGGAACCTCTTCCATTGAGAGTGATTTCTCCAACCAACTTTATGGTTTAGCCAATCAGGACGCAGGGCGGGAGTTTCATAGATGTGACATAGCGTAGAAGCGACTGTGAGACTGTTATCAGCGTCACGGGTTGGCTTCGATGTGAGTGGTTGAAGTAGCACGTCAATAGATGACGGAGAAGTGGCTTATTCAATCATATGCAAGCATTTTTTGATTAGGCCCAGCCTTCTGAAGCAACACTTCAATGGATCGGTTCCAGATGGATGAGTGGAGCTAGGCGGAGCGAAATTCATCTGGCTAGGGCCAGGTTAGAGAAATGCTGGAGGTCCTCTTGACATGCCCATTCCAAAACATGAGAGGGAACCTCAAGGTTCACATTACTTGAACAAATCATTTGTCTTCAATAAAGAAATGATCTCCTGTGAAAGCCACACATGAGAGTTGGATAGCTGACAATTGTTGCTATTCTGCGTAAGTATTGGACACATTGTAGATATTGCACTAGCATGCAGCCAGTGTGTGTGCTTCATCATGATAGGAGATGTGCCCAGTCATCATCAGCCTAATACATGGGAAAAACACGGGACTCCAGAGAGGCTCATGAGCAATGTGTCATGTTATATGTCACATGTCATACAGTATTTTACAGCAACTGAATGCTCAGAAAATGGCAAGATGACTTCGCCACCCGCCTTGACAAGGAATTCAGAAGGCCTTGACAAGAAGTCATGTGGTCAAACTCAAGTCCCAATTTGAAACACATATTGTTTTGTTCAATTTCCTTTGAACTTTCCTTTCCTCCCTTTCCTTTCCATTTTCACACGCCTATTTCTAAAGGCAGATATTAAGAACAGACAGCCTGTTGGCACTTAAGGTCAATACTGGAATGAGAAAGCAAATGGATCGTGTCCCTGTAACTGAATTTGAACTTAATGACAAAGTAGTGAACTACAGGTCATATGCCTTTTTTATATGTCCTAGGTGATATAAATAATTCCTGGTCATATTAAGTGCATTCTAGTTGGGTTATGATTATATCTGCAAAACCAACTGGTGGCCAAGGACACAGAGGGCTCAAATTTAACAATCTGAAACACGGCGCAAAAGCTCGTCGCAAAGCTTATTCTTATTTTACACACAGTCAGTGGCGGATTTTGCGTCATGCGCTCCACTTTTATTATACCTTGCGCCCAGGGGTGTGGCAGAAGGTGTGGTCTGGCGCATTATCAAAAAATTGCTATCTTACACCCTCTAAAAATCTTTACGCCACTGACCAAGAGAAACCCGGGGCCTATTGCACAAAACAAGGATAAGGGATTAAGCCGGGATATCTTGGTTATCCTGGCTCAATTTAGCCGTGATCCAGTTGCACAAAAGCGGGATAGGGGGCAGCAGGATATGTTATGGTATAAGTTACCATGGCGATTTATTCTGTGGAGCTAGCCTGCTCCAGACCAGGCTAAGTTCCAGGATCTATTTAATCTCATCCCTTAACTCAGTCAGCAGTCACCACAAACGGAAACCAATAATTTTTCCACTGCCCACTACACATTGTTATCACATATACCTAGACCCACTGTCATTATTGAAACGTTTGTGATCGTTAATTAACTTTTAAATACTCGCCATTCCCGACCTGTCATGCGACAATGTGATGTCACGGGAGTGCCTAACCATTTCACGCATGGTGGTCGCGGAACTAGTTGCAATATTCTCCCAAACAGAGGTGTTGCTGTTTGTTGCTGTTGTGAGAAGGCTATCTACCTACTTCACACCGTAGAAGAAGCAATGAAGCCGCTCTAGTTGCCATGGTGAATCTGTGATCGGTGGCGGGGTCTATTTGAGGGAGCCTTGAGCGCGCACTTATCCAGGATAGGTTTCACCTGGCTTGATGAATCCGTGTCTGTTCATCCTGGCTTGCTCGTTGTGCAACCAATTAAGCCTGTACGCTCTTGTTTTGGATTCAGCTCAGCTCAGTAACTTATCCCGGATGTCTTAATTCTGCTTTTGTGCAACAGGCCCCTGGCTAGGTGCAGAGAATAAATCCCCATGGTAACTTATGTGCCATCTCTTTTGTGAAACCAAGTCAAGGCTAAATTCATCCAGGATAACCTAAAAATCCCAGCTTAATCCCTTATCTAGGTTTTGTGAAATACCCCTCAGGTACGAGTAGTGAGTTTTCGTCTATGGAAAAAGATGAATAAAGCAAAAAAGCTGTCGTGTGTGGGGGCTAAAATAGAAAAAGAAAGGGAAAATGAGATGGCATGTCAAGGAATGCGACAGTAGTTAAATAAGTGGATGGTGAAAAGCAACAGGTAGGATTTAGGGACCGTTCGTTATTTATAAACGGGGTCACCGGAGGAAAATAGGGGAGGGTCATGTCTTTTTATTCTTTGTTGAGGGGAGGGTCACCTAACTTTTTTTTGTCTAGGAGGGGGGGTCACCCATCTTTTGTATTAATGAAAACAGCAAAAAATCAAAGTGGCTTGTTTGATTGTTGATTTCTGTCGCCATATAACGTTCTCTTTCGTTCCATAGCTCTGTCAACATTGAACAATGAAAATAAGGGAGATTTCCCGGGTTTCTCACGCAAAGTACGGAAAATGTCAACATCCGTCCCCATTAACGTTGGAAGGGTTGGAGCAACAAAGTAGCCTACTTTATTCACGCCTAACAGCCTATATCCATTTGGTCAACTTTATCCAGCCCTAAAAAAGCTAAATTTAACTTTGGTTTACTTGTAGTTTACCATGTAGCCTCACTTTAAACAGTGTGCATGCTTATAAAGCATACTTGTGCTTCATTCATCCACACATCCAGCTCCTAACGTTTTGACAAGCATTTCTACCAATTGACCTTGTTCCTGCCCATCTCTAGCTTTGCTGTCTCCATCCTTTCTGTTTTTGTTGTTTGCAAAAAAATATACAGTAGGCCCTATTTATTAGTAACCAGCAACAAGTGCAATTTGTTAATCGCTGTCATTCTCTCTCCTGCCAACAAAAATGTGTTACATTCCAAGTAGCAGTGCGTAATTCTGCTTCATAAAGTTGAACAAATACATTGGTCATATAATTAGCCAGTTTATGGCCTACAATGTAGAGTTGGTAAGTTATGGTAGGTCAACTTGGAGTGAATATACAGGGGTATTTCTTTGGCTCTTAGCCTGGCAGGTGCGCACGTAGACATAGCCTATACGGCCGAACACTGCAAGCGCCAACGAATCGTGCTCTCACAACACGTCGTTAACTTAAATAGGCCTAGGTTAACATCACTCTGAGTTCGCATTCAAGCAAGCAAAACGATGATTTGAATACATCTGTTTCACTGGAAGGGCAAAGGGTAACAACAGGACAACACAGAGACAGGTCAGAATGCAGGACTAATGTTATGAGAGTATTACAGTAATATGGGATATTCTACGGGAAAATATTAAAACGGCAAGAGTGGGGAAAAGTTAAAATGATAGGCCTAAACCCGGAAAAAGTTGGCATGTTAGGTATTTTTCGGTCCCTGTGATTATTTGTGAAATTGTGCAAACGGCCTTTTCAAGTCATTTGAGAAGGAAGGAGTGTAGCAAGCTCCCAAATTGACGCTCGTCTGAGAAATTGAGTTTTGGATAATGTTCAGCTTCGGCAGCTTTACAATGACTGAGGAAGCCTAGAGACGAGTCCATAGCAACAAGTTCATGTGTTGAATTTGTTATTACCCAGTGTGCTTTGTTGAATGGTCTCAATGTTTTATTGTTTTAATTCATGTGAATTACTAGAGGAGTAACTTATTTCAAGTAGGCTAATGCAGTTGCAGGAAGTGTGCATTTAGTTTCCATGCTTATTGTGTTTCCACAACAATGTTAGTGAGTAAATCTACTGAAATGGCCACCATCTTGGTGAAGTGTGATGTGTAAGATCAGAAAGCAGAGGGTGAATTTAGAACTATAGCTTGCGTCGATGTGTATTTATCGTGCTTTATAGCGGGTGGAAGGTATTGACAATTAGCCGGGGAGGGTCATGTCTTTTTTGGAAAGACTGATGGAGGGTCGTTGAAAATTTTTTTGCAGGCACGGGAGGGTCATGCAACTTTTGTTATAAGCATTCAAAATCCCTCCGGTGACCCCGTTTATAAATAACGAACGGTCCCTTAAAGTGTGACGTCTGTGCTTGGAAGCACGCGTTTCATGGTCATGTTATTCATGTTACCAGACTAACTAGCGTTTGCTAAGCATATGCCGATTGAAACAGCCTATATTCCATTCAGATAGCTAGGTGGCTACCATGCTCATACTGCACTTTTAAAGGGGAACTTGGCAGGATTTCCCCCTCTGCTGTAGAAATTGCACATTATGCTATTTCAAACTGTGTGAAAAGGTAACGATAAAGCACATGGATTTGTTTACAAGCTAGCGAACTGTTAGCATAAGTTTGGCAGAACTATGTGGATGTTACAAGGTAAGAAACACAATTTAAAACGAGTTTCTTGTTTCTCACTTCTCTTTCCGGGACGGTAGTCTCAATGTTGCAAGGTTGGTTTTCCGCCTGGGGACGCTAGGGGCAGCGGGGAAAGTCACCATTTTCACCGGAACAGGTCATTTAACCATCCAAATGATTTCTAAACGGGTTTATTAAGTTGAAATAGTTGCCAAGGTCCCCTTTAATGGCAAACTGCAAACAGAAATGTCACACTAGCAACAACTCATTAAATGATTCCATTTCCTAACAATGAAGACTCCTTGTAATAACTTAATATTGTGCTGTCAATGTGGCGCAAACAAAGGCTAGAGTTGAATCAGCCTTATCCTTTGTGAGCAACAGCTGGCAAAATTACGTTATGAGAACCGTTTAGACTCTCTTAAAGTGACAATGCGACATTTAACAATACTTCAAGTTCAAATCGGCAGAATGTCTTAAAAAATAATAATATGTAATACATAATTGGCCTTTTGTTTTACTTGCTTTACTTTTACTAGTTGTTTGTGGGTTTTTTTGGGGGGTGGAAGGGGGGGGGGGCGCAAATTTGTTGTTGCATACCCCTCAAAAAATGGGTAGCTGCGCCCCTGGGCGCAAAGCTTTAGGGCGTGTCCAGTCCACATTCAGCGTGATTTTGTGATTTGACGTCGGGCACATTGTTCAAAAGGGTTGTTCTTCAGTTTTTTATTCAGTCATGGGAATGTTTAGGGCATAACGTCCTTTAAACCAATGAGAGTGACATCTGTCATTCCCCTTAACACTGCCCATCCACTTTCCCTAATCCCTCAACACGCACATGTGGGCTACCATTCCCATCCTAATCAACATGTATATATCTACACAACAACCTCAATTAGGAACAAAATTACAATGGTCTCTTAAGGGGCTTAGGGGCCAGCCATGCGATATGAAATGCTCTGCTGGGCAAATTGAAACGTGACTAAACAATGTCTTTGTAAATTGCTGGACTAGGCTTGACCAGGTGTCGCCCATCTCAGCGCTATGAAGACCAACTAAAACACTGGAGAGGAGATGTCACGGTGATTAAAACCAAGAGTTATGTAAAAACACTGAAAGGCAGATGCACTACCGCATATAAACATCTGTTTCCGTTATTTCTTCACAATGTGCGCCTTAAAACATGGCATTGCAAGACATGAATGAAAGCACATTCTGCCTGCCACAGGGAGCACAGAATGGTAAAATGTGTCTTCTTACACATAGCAGGAGAAGTGTTAGCGATTGATAAGGTATTCCAGCATGAAAGCAGCACGTCTTGCACCTGTTGTTTTGCAGTGAAATATTTCCGCCATATAAAAAGCAGGTGTAATTCAGATTACAGTTAAATAGTGTCAATAGGAAAAACTGTCAGAAATAATGAAACCAGTAGGCCTAGTCATAGCAGCAATTAAAAAGCCTTTTTAATATCTTACTTACACAGGGGTCGCAAGATAATTTGTGGGTCATAAACAGATTGTGTGAAACATTTTAATTCTACATCAAGCCATCGCTCTTCATCCACTGTGTTTCATTTCCATTACCACACAAGCATACAAACAACACTGTTGACACACAGGGCCAGATATGTATATTTGCGAACGTAGCATTATCAGCGCCATGGCCAACCTGCAGAAAGCACACGCTGTGATTCTTCAGTTTACGTGGTATTTATCAAACCTGGAGTTCATCGGGTAATCAACGCATTTCTCCGCCCCCTACCACTATTTGCGAATGCCCACAACTGAACGGCATACTTCAATCACAAGCACAGTTGAATGAAGTTTACTATGTATAGCGACCTTGGGTTTGAGAAAGGCGCTATATAAAATAAACTTATTATGACCGCCGCGCAGCGAAGCGGCGGTCATATAGGTTTAGTCAGATTTTTTTTTTTTTTTTTTTTTTTTTTTTTTTTTCTTTTTCGCATGCCCAAATTTCTGTCAATGATTCCCGGGACACTGAAAGACCGGGGTACACGAAACTTGGTGGGCATGTAACCCCACATGGATAGCATGGAACCATCGTTTTTCGTTTTGATCTGTAGCCCCCCCGCTGGACTGGACCCCCCGAAAGGAGGGTAGGGCAGACACAGTTTTCTGTGAATATCTCGAAAACCGTAGGGTTTAGGAGGACCATTTTTTTTTTGTATGTTGATCTCAAGGGGCCATGTCAACCCATTCCATAACCACTCATTTCATGTATAGCGCCACCTAGTTAAACACAAAAAAGTAAAAATGAGGTGTTGTAATTGAAGGTATCTGTGACCTAACAAAGTCAAAACTGTACAAAATTGGAAGTGTAGGATCATTATGACACCCTCTGTATGCACGCCAAGTTTCGTGGAATTCCGTTCATGGGGGGCCACACAATAAATTCATTTATGTTACTATACACCAACTGGCCTGTAGGTGGCCGGAGACAGTTTTCTGTGAATATCTCGATAACCGTAGGGCCTAGGAGGTCCACCTTTTTTATGTATGTTGGTCTTAAGGGGGCATGTCAACCCATCCCATTACCACTTATTTTATGTATAGCGCCACCTAGTTAAAAATGAAAAAGCAAAAAATTAGGTGTTTTCATCACAATATCTCTGGCTGACAAGGTCAAAACTGCACGAAATTAAAAGTGTAGGATCATTATGACACCCTCCGAATGCATGCCAAGTTTTGTGTACTTTCGTTCATGGGGGGCCTTACAATAAAATAATTTATGTGTACATTTAGTGACGTACACCAACAAGGATTCCCGGGACACTGAAAGACCGGGGTACACAAAACTTGGTGGGCATGTACCCCCACATGGATAGCATGGAACCGTCATTTTTCGTTTTGATCTGTAGCCCCCCCGCTGGACTGGACCCCCCGAAAGGAGGGTAGGGCAGACACAGTTCTCTGTGAATATCTTGAGAACTGTAGGGCCTAGGATGACCATTTTTTTCTGTATGTTTGCCTCCAGGGGTCATGTTAACCCATTTCATGTGCACACATGTGCACAGATACACACACACACACACATACATTCACAGTAATCATACGTATGACACATACTCACACAGTAGACATATGTACGCTTGCATGCACAGGCACATACGCAGGCACAAACACAAGCACGCACGCACACACACACACACACACTCACACACACACACACACACACATAACATAAACATAACACAAACAATCAAGAATTTCTCAGAATTATAAACAGGCAAGATGGAGGTGGGGTTGTATAAAATGAATTTCACATGTGAAATCTATGAACTAATCATGTTTTGGTACTTGTTGTCTAGCAGATACCAGTGAGAATTGAGTGTGGATAATGCAATTTAGTGAGACAATTAGAATCATATAGGCCTTTCAGCGTGATTTCTTTTTGTGGAAAAAATGTGCTGGACTGGGCGGCGGTCATATTTTGTACCGCTCTGCGGTACATCTAGTTATTATTATGACCGCCGCGCAGCGAAGCGGCGGTCATATAGGTTTAGTCAGATTTTTTTTTTTTTTTTTTTTTCGCATGCCCAAATTTCCGTCAATGATTCCCGGGACACTGAAATACCGGGGTACACGAAACTTGGTGGGCATGTAACCCCATATGGATAGCATGGAACCATCGTTTTTCGTTTTGATCTGTAGCCCCCCCGCTGGACTGCACCCCCCGAAAGGAGGGTAGGGCAGACACAGTTTTCTGTGAATATCTCGAAAACTGTAGGGTTTAGGATTTTTTTTTGTATGTTGATCTCAAGGGGCCATGTCAACCCATTCCATAACCACTCATTTCATGTATAGCGCCACCTAGTTAAACACAAAAAAGTAAAAATGAGGTGTTGTAATTGAAGGTATCTGTGACCTAACATAGTCAAAACTGCACGAAATTGGAAGTGTAGGATCATTATGACACCCTCTGTATGCACGCCAAGTTTTGTGGAATTCCGTTCATGGGGGGCCACACAATAAATTAATTTATGTTACTATACACCAACTGGCCTGTAGGTGGCCGGAGACAGTTTTCTGTGAATATCTCGAGAACCGTAGGGCCTAGGAGGTCCACCTTTTTTATGTATGTTGGTCTTAAGGGGGCATGTCAACCCATCCCATTACCACTTATTTCATGTATAGCGCCACCTAGTTAAAAATGAAAAAGCAAAAAATTTGGTGTTTTCATCACAATATCTCTGGCTGACAAGGTCAAAACTGCACGAAATTAAAAGTGTAGGATCATTATGACACCCTCCGAATGCATGCCAAGTTTTGTGTACTTTCGTTCATGGGGGGCCTTACAATAAAATAATTTATGTGTACATTTAGTGACGTACACCAACAAGGATTCCCGGGACACTGAAAGACCGGGGTACACAAAACTTGGTGGGCATGTACCCCCACATGGATAGCATGGAACCGTCATTTTTCGTTTTGATCTGTAGCCCCCCCGCTGGACTGGACCCCCCGAAAGGAGGGTAGGGCAGACACAGTTCTCTGTGAATATCTTGAGAACTGTAGAGCCTAGGATCCGTATAGGATCCTAGGATCCGTATGTTTGCCTCCAGGGGTCATGTTAACCCATTTCATGTGCACACATGTGCACAAACACATACACACACACACACACATACATTCACAGTAATCATACGTATGACACATACTCACACAGTAGACATATGTACGCTTGCATGCACAGGCACATACGCAGGCACACACACAAGCACGCACACACTCACACACACACACACCCACACACATAACATAAACATAACACAAACAATCAAGAATTTCTCAGAATTATGAACAGGCAAGATGGAGGTGGGGTTGTATAAAATGAATTTTACATGTGAAATCTATGAACTAATCATGTTTTGGTACTTGTTGTCTAGCAGATACCAGTGAGAATTGAGTGTGGACAATGCAATTTAGTGAGACAGTTAGAATCATATAGGCCTTTCAGCGTGATTTCTTTATGTGGAAAAAATGTGCTTGACTGGGCGGCGGTCATATTTTGTACCGCTCTGCGGTACATCTAGTTATTATTATTATTATCTGATGACAACATTAAAAGGAATCAAACGTTTAGCGATCATGAAATAATACAATACATGATAAGATGTCAACAAGCAGGAGATAATGAAGAGCAGTGGTTCTACTCAAATTACTTGTGCACGTAGGCTATGGAAGATTGGTCAAATCTAACCAGCAGGAAAGTTGATGATGTGAAAGTGAAAGCAAGACATTCGAAAGGCCAACGAAAGTAAAGATTACTTTTGATATAGTACAAAGTCGCAAAACTGGTGCTCTGAATAGCGATTCTGATGTTTTCTTTGAAAGTTCCTCTTATTAACGCATTTAGCCGCAATTTGAATCAACACATTTACAAGGCGGAAATATTTCACCGCAAAACAGACGTGTTTTCATGGGCAGTATTCGTACATACAGGAATACCTGTGTGTGCATAGTGTGTGTTTGTGTATATGTGTTGTTCTCTGTGTGAATTCACTTGTGAGTGTGTCTGTGTGTGTGTGTGTGTGTGTGTGTGTGTGTGTGTGTTGATCTGTGTGTGTGTGTGTGTGCGCGTATGTGTGTGTGTATGTGCGTGTGTGCGTTTTTGCGTGTGTGTTCATGCGTGTGTGTGTGTGTGTGAGTGTGTAGCTGATATGGTTTTGTGTGTGTGTAGCTGATATCGTTTTTGCTTTTTCATTTTTAACTAGGTGGCGCTATACCTCAAATGAATGGATATGGGATGGGTTGACATAGCCCTCTAGACTAAAATACTAAAATAATTTGGCCATCCCAGGCCCTACAGTTCTCGAGATATTCACAGAAAACTGTGTCCGGCTGGCCCAGTGTGGCGGGTTGGCGATGGATCAAAACGGAAAACAATGGTTCCGTGTCATCACTGTGGGGCTACAAAAAATCTAACTAAACCTATAGGACCGCCGTTCGCTAGCACGTGACTCTACAAATTTAAATCAGGAGTAAACACATTACATTTCAACTCCTTCAAGGGTTGTCTGAAATGATACGATCAAAATCAGGAGTAAACAAAAATGTAAGAGTGTAACTTCACGCTATACATGTAGGATGGAACTGTCTGAGGAGAATGAATCTGTCCAGGGTGATGAATGCATTTCTACATTTCTACATTTTGGGGAGTTTCATGCATTTTCAAAGCTCCTCTTAATTAGATTTTTTTGTTCATTGATCAGTGAGCAACCACTGCACTTGCAGTTACTGGAGAGCTTTTTTAAAATATTTGGATGATGGTCTTCCAATTTGCTGGATGTTATCATGGGTTTGTTATCCTGGCAGATACAATCATTTACTGTTCTGTGTTCAGCAGTAATTCATGCCAATTACAGCAAGTCATTGACGCAACAAGAGGAAGGGTTTTCTATTTTTGTCCATGGTAGCTCATACATGTTCACGTGGTAAGCAGGTAATTGCACTTCACTGCGGGGAAACAACATTGTAACTCTGAATGTAGTTTGTGGAAAAGACATTCAAAAATGTTGTATTTTCAGTCAACTTACTGCAATGACCAAAAGCTGATAACAAATATTTTGTTATTTCAGAAACTATCATGTTGTTGTCATGTCACATATTAATATGAAAAGCCTCTGAATTGTAAGCTTAATTACCAAAAGATAAGTATGTTTAGTACAATTATGTAAAATACATTGGAATCTACTTAATGAGAGTGATTTGAATTCTATGGTCTATACCGCAGAACTTGTCTAACCATTGATTTTTCTCTAAATCACAATTTCCCCAGCACTACTAAGACTTGACTTCTATAGGATATGGGAGGTGTTTGTGCAACCAGTGGATTCAGTGATAGACATGACATGGCCCACTTTGATGCCTCAAACAAACCTTCCTTGCATGGTCCCTGGAATCTATTTAACATCCAACCCTCTTCAAAACTGTCATATGTTGCTTCCTTAATATATCTATTTCGCTAATAGATCTATTTGCATTCATCAACATATCAGCACAATATGTCTCTCTATTGGCCTGCTCCAAATACAAGTAAGTAAGTAAGTATATACTTTTTTGATCCCGTGAGGGAAATTTGGTCTCTGCATTTAACCCAATCGGTGAATTAGTGAAACACAAACAGCACACAGTGAACACACAGTGAGGTAAAGCGCACACTAATCCCGGCGCAGTGAGCTGCCTGCTACAATGGCGGCGCTCAGGGAGCAGTGAGGGGTTAGGTGCCTTGCTCAAGGGCACTTCAGCCGCGGCCCACTGGTCGGGGCTCGAACCGGCAATCCTCCGGTTACATGTCCAGAGTGCTAACCAGTGGGCCACGGCTGCCCAAATACATGGTAAACAGATTAAAGGGAGAGTGGCACATTGTAGCCTGCAGCTGTTATGCTGTATGGATTGCATGCTTTGATTTATTAAGTATGCTTCACATTCAAACACCAACTGATGGATTACCCATAGAAATGATCTGAATTAAACAAACTTATTGAAATTACAAAAAATGGTCTTTGAAGGCTGTTAAGCTTTGCATGATCATTCTTTGCTAAATCAAATGTAGGGATTTTTTTTTTCACACCTACACTAAAACAGTTTTTAGATTCCATTGTGCTTACATAATTGCAAAAGGGTTCCGACTGTTGTAGAGAGAAATGGCTGATCTTTAATGCAATATCTACATTGCTCATTATCAGCAACCATTCATCCAATGTTCCAAAGGCACATTCTGTTTACTAATCTGATATAATTTTAAAAGGCTAACTGAGAAAACATTGGAGAACCCTTTTGCAATTATATAAGCACATAATGTAATCTGAAAACTGCTGCCCTGATTTAAAAACAATGCAACTGATCTCAGCTAGTGTTCTGTTTATAATGGAGTGGAATGTGGAATGTGGAATGGACTACACAATGGAAAAAATTAAAGTTGTCAGGACACAACAGTCTTTTTTTTTATTGCGAGAAAACTCACAATATTTCACAACAGTAATCAATGGAGAGATTATCAAAATCAAAGTTTGAATGCAGCAGTTATGTCCTCTATACAGTGTTCAATAAATACTCACATTAAGACTGTTGCTTGTCTATGATATTATTAGCCTACTCATATGAAAATACAAATTCAGAACAAAGATCAGAATGGCCAGGTGAAAAGGTTCCTCCTGTAGCATGCTAAAGGCTGTGTTCCTTTTATACTGGCATACTGCAGTGAGGTGTGAACATTAAGCTGAATGTGGAGGAGGAGCTTTGTAATGTGAGGAGAGGGAGAAAAAGAGAGCGAGCGGGGATTAAACACAGAGAGAAGGGGGATAGAAATGAAGAGAGAAAAAACAGAGAGAGAGAGAGAGGAAGAGAGAGAGGCAGCGCAGCACTGCCAGAGGAGAGAAGACAGACAAGCACACTGCTGAAATAGCATTGCAGCACATGTTGCCTTTTTCACTGGGATGATCACAACGTGGCTATGAATCTGGCTGCTGATTCTACTGGATTAGACACCAACAGATCTGGTGAGTGCTGTACATGTTGTTTTAGTTCCTCCTTTTTGTGCCTTTTAGTACCTCTGACATATTACAATTGCTTCTTCAAGTCAGTTTCAGTAGAATCACAATGCCTTTATCAGTAAACTACAAACATATCCATCTATAGGGAAGCTTAATATATAGTTCTGGCATTTTAATAAAATGTTTTTATATCAACATAATCTACAGTTAATGACTACAGTTAGTAACTTCAAGACCTTGCACTGGAGATAAATTGGGTGTATGTATGTGTAAAAAAGAAATGAAGACCTAGAAATAAAAATACATTTGAAATAAAAGTGTCATGCTGGATTTGTTTTGAATATAAACAAACAATGTGAAGATAGAGAAAAAGACAAAAAAGACCAATGTGTTGGTCCTATTTGAGTATTTGACTTCTGTTCGAAAATGACTGTAAACTGCTCGAGAAATTCAACAGCTAGAGATCAAGGTCTTGACACATCAATAGCTTACTCCATCACAAAGACTCAGATAAGACTATTAGCTGAATGGTTCACCCATCTCCCTGAGTCACTGACTCAAAACTCAAAGGCATCCGCTTTCCTCAGGCAGCTTGCCGTTCAGTAGCATCCCATACAGCTACACTTCTGTGGGAATGACTAATTCCTTCTGTGAAGCTGTGCCATCCGCAAGCATCTTGACTAGAGCTTAGGCCTTGTTCCCGACAGCAGTGATGGTTTACATTGTTATTGTATGATACTAATTACTGTCATCAAACATGGCATTCTCATGTCTGCACGTCACGTCAGAATGAGCAAATCAGACTTCTAAGGCATCTGAAGACCATATGTGCCCCCCCCCCTCCACACACACACACACACACACACACAGCCTAAAATCATGTTTGGATTTGGAGAGGTGAGGGCTAAGGACTGATGACCAGACCGGATGTGACTCTGCAGTCACCATACAGTCCAGAGGACACAACCTGGAGACCAAAGCCTGATGGGTTTTCCCTGGCAGGTGGCGCCGGGTGGCTTAAGAGGCTGCCTCTCTCTCTCTCAGTAGCACTACTGGGTTTTTTTCTCTCACTGTCGCTGAGGATCAAAGTATAACATCACCTACAAAGTCAGAGCATGAGGGGAAGGGATCTGAACAGGGGATAAGGAGACGGTCAGAAAAAAGTCACAGAGTCAGAAAAAAGTCGTAGAGAAACTCTCTGCTTTTGCACATAGGCTATATTCATTATATATTTACGGACACTTGCACAGAATGCTTTTTTGGGGTATGGGGCGGGGGGGGGGGGGGTGGATAGTAGGGGGTATTGATTGTTGATAGTTATGATTTCATTTCCCTTGTCAGTGTATAAGGAGTGTTCATTCGCTGCACGCTGTCAGTGTATGTGTGTTCCAAATAGAATGTCAACTGCACAGTAAGAGACAGGAGAGGTGTCACCCAGTGTCACAGGGTGTACGGCAAACCGATAGAATCAATAACTCAATGGTTGAGACTCACAGTGTGTGCTCATAACCTTGAGGTCTGATATTGCTGTTTGCTGGGAGTCCGTAGCCTTGGGGATTGGGAAATGGGTCTTTGCTGCACATTCATTTTTCAAATGAAAAAAAGCAAACAGGACAGGTTTGCATGCATCTCTCTGAGAACTGTGTGATATAGAAGCACATCAGTTCTCCCCCCACCCTCTCTCACTCTTTCTCTCTCTCTCTCTCTCTCTCTCTCTCTCATACACACTTTCTCCCTTCTGCCAGTCCAGCTCTATCTTTTTATCTTCCTCTCTCCTTCCTACGTATAATTCTGTGGCCCTATGCTCTGAAAGCTATGTTTCTGTCTGTGAGAGAGGACAAGGCTGTCCTAGGAGCGCATCAAAGAAACTGTCATCAGCAAAGAGGTATGCATGGCAAGTGGGCTTTTCAAAGAAAATTGTTGCCATATTCCTTTTCTTTGCTGAGGCATTTTGCCTTTGCCTATCAATATTTTCACAAATCCTCTTTAAGTAGCACACTGACGTCAATAAGTTCTCAATCACTGCTGGATGACTAAAAGTGAAAAATTGACTCAATCGTGCAATCATTTCTGAATCTATTTTTATCAGTAGCATAGACTTAGACAGAATTGCATCTCTATTTTTTGTCAATGACTTGATTTTTGTATCCTGAGGTTATTTTTCAGTTAGTGATCTAAATGTAGGTGTTAAAATAGGAAAATAATACACTGAGAGTCCTTTGTGTCATTCCAGATTAATTGGTTTTCGGGGTGAAGAACAAACACTGTTACAGGATACCTTAAGACTCCATCACTTTGGGAAAGGTATACCGTTTCTATTTTCTTAATTTGGTCTGTATTTTCTTTCATACCATTCTTTAACATTTCATAATTTTTAATTATCACCCTCATATGAATTTCTATTGGGATATTCTGTCATAATAGTTTTTCCAAAACCAGGTTACCTTAGAAAAACTGGTGCATTATTATGCATAGTCCCTTTAAACACATGTTACAGCAGATACCCCATCGAGTTTATCTCCAATGTTCACGGGCATCTGGGTGTCTTTCATCAGAGTGAGGCACTCATCCAGATCCCTTCACTAAGATCAGACACGATAACCCGCTGTGAATCATAAATAAACCAATTAGCGCTGCCCGCTTTTTGATGCAAGCATCAATTAAGTCTTTTGATATTTTAACACACCCATGTTTAGCCAACATATCTTTTTTGCCCATGCTCAGTGTTTTTTTTTTGTTTTTTTGTTTTTCAAGGATTCAAGGATAAAAGCAAAAATGTTCCTCCGAGTTGTCCTGCACTGCAGAGGGCTTATTTACTGAAGTGTTCTTGATAAATGTGCAGCTGTCATATCCCATGACCATAGATTTCAATCAATTGTAAGAAGACCTCTTCCAGGAAATAATTTCCCCCTGTTACTCACACAGGCCTCTAGGTGCATCACAATGGCTGATCACGAGGACTTTGGCAAGACGGCGGGCTACTGGAACTCGTCGGACAGCCACCAGCTTAACCCGGCGAGCGTGATCGTGTCGGTGGTCTTCTCACTCATCTTCCTGCTGGGCATGGTGGGCAACAGTCTGGTGCTGGCCGTGCTCCTGCGCAGCGGGCAGGTTGGCTACAACACCACCAACCTGTTCATCCTCAACCTGAGCGTGGCCGACTTCTTCTTCATCATCTTCTGCGTGCCCTTCCAGGCCACCATCTACTCACTGGAGGGCTGGGTGTTCGGCTCCTTCATGTGCAAGGTGGTGCACTTCTTCATCAACCTCTCCATGTACGCCAGCAGCTTCACGCTGGCTGCCGTCTCTGTGGACAGGTGAGCGGCTGCTAAGCTACCGTACACGACACAGCGGATATATCTATAGACCCTTTCAACAATAAAAACAAAAACAATGCTTGAACGTTCTATTTGGTTCCCAATCTACTTCCTCTGCATTAAGATAACATATGGAATGTTAAAACGGAAGCCTTGTGGGGCCAGCTATGATGCTGATAATCGAATTCTCTTGAAAGGGTCTATAGATCCTAACCTCAGATTGTCCTTGGACACTGAGGAGACTTTGTAACCTCTCAATAGCCCACCCACCCACACACACACACACACACACACACACACACACACACACACACACACACTCACACTCACAGACACACAAAGGCCTCCTGGAAAATGTAGGAACTCTGAATAGATCATCTGAGAACCTCGGAGGAGATACTCGGTGCCAACAGCTGCGCAAAAGAAAATTACACAACAAAAGAGCTGTGTCACATAAGCTAGCTGTGCTAATACATCTCATTAACTCAGTATTGATCCTGCCTGCCAATACCCCAATTTTGAACTACTTTCTGGTCAATTGACAATAAACCTATACAAGCACAGACATTTCCAACTACAAAGCAGCATAGATACTTAGCCAAGGATTGAAGAGTACTGGATTTACCTTAGCTCTATATCAGTGATGGTTGAAAATAACTGAAAAGATTAATGAGCTAGCAGAGGGTGGTAGCTTTGAATTGTGGCTTAAGGAACTAGATATTAATACCACAGAGCGGTATAAACTATGACGGCCGCCCAGTCCTGCACATTCTCTCCGCAAAAATAAATCAGGCTTGTCAATTTGTCTCCATCTTCTACTCCATCCCCTACTCTTCTTTATGCAAATGAGTGTGTGCATAGTATCTGTTTGTTTTTGTGTATGTGTCGCTCTGTGTGTGTGTGTGTGTGTGTAGGTGTGGGGGTTCGCTTGTGAGTGTGTGTGTGTGTGTGTGGGGGTAATGGGGTGTGTGTGTGTCTATGTGTGTATGTTTATGTCTGTGTGTGTTTGTTTATCTGTGTGTGTGTGTGTGTATGTGTGTGTACGTGTGCCTGCATGTTTGTGTGTGCGTGCATATGTGTGTGTGTGTGTGTGAGTGTATGCATGCCTGTGTGTGTGCGTGTGTGTGTGTGCGTGTGTGTGTTTATGTGTGCGTGCCTGTGTGTGTGAGTGTCTGCGTGCCTGTGTGTGCATGCGTGAGCGTACATGTGTGCTGTGTGTGTGTGTGCATGTGCATTGCGTGTGTTTTTATTTGTGTGTATGTGTGTGTGTGTGTACAGTATGTGTGTGTGTGTATGCAGGGTTGGGTCAGATTACTTTGAAATGTAATCTATTACTGACTACAAATTATATGGCAATTTTTGTAATCAGTAACGTAATCAGTTGGATTACCATCATGTAACGTAATCTGATTAATTTAGGATTACTTTTAGATTACTTCAATAAATATGTCCCTTAAGAAAAAGACAGCACCACAGAATTGATGAAAGAATTCTCATTCTATTTTTCTCTTTATTATTTCATTACATCTCATCCCATCATTTTCACCCCATCCCAAAATTGATCACTTAGTCATCTTGGATGTGATCATGGATCACTATTCTCCAAACATGCACAACTCAGCTTAACCTTTATAAGGGCACACCTGGAAAATGAATTTAGCTTTCGCTGGATTTTTTTGACCCAGGGACATGGCCTGAGATTGAATGACACCATGTCCATTTCAATTGAGGGTGTTTTTCAACCAGGGGGACCTGGTGACTTTCTCAAAGTGAAGCACACAGAACACACAGTGAACACACAGTGAGATGAAGCACACAATGAGCACACAGTGAGGTGAAGCACACACCAACCCGGAGGAGTGAGATGTCTGCTACAGCGGCGCTCGGGGATCAGTGAGGGGTTAGGTGCCTTACTGAAGGGCACTTCAGCCATGGATGTGGGCATGGGAGAGCAGTGCTCAACCACTTCCCCCGCCCACATTTTTTCTACATTTTTCTCGAAGTTTGTCAAATTAAAAGATAGCTAGGCTATCATAAAATAGTTGCATTGTTTGCATGATAAAATGTAATCAGGTAATCCCCAACAATGTAACTGTAATCTGATTACACAATTTTTTTTATTGTAATCTGGGCTGATTATAGTTACCGGTACTTGATTTTTGTAATCTGATTACGTAATCCAGATTACATGTAATCCGTTACTACCCAACCCTGTGTGTATGCAGCTGATATGGCCCCCCATGAACAGAATTTCACGGAACTTGACATGCATTCAGAGGGTGTCACAATGATCCTACACCTCCAATTTCATGCAGTTTTGACCCTTTCAGCCAGAGATACCTGTGATTACAACACCTAATTTTTGCTTTTTCATTTTTAACTAGGTGGCACTATACATCAAATGAGTGGTTATGGGATGGGTTGACATGGCCCCTTAAGACCAACATACAAAAAAATGTGGTCCTCCTAGGCCCTACGGTTCTTGAGATATTCACAGAAAACTGTGTCCGGCCTACCCTCCTATTAGGTGTCCAGTCCGGCGGGTGGCCGACGGATCAAAACGAAAAACAATGGTTCCATGTCATCCTTGTGGGGCTACATGCCCACCAAGATTTCTGGCATCCCGGTCTTTCAGTGTTCTGGGAATCGTTGACACAAAATTACTGAAAAAATAATAATGAAAAAATCCGGAAGAAAAAAAAACCTATATGACTGCCGTTTCGCTGTGCTACACAGATTAGATCTGTATTATCAAGGAGAAATATGATACAGCACAGCACCCTAGAGATAATGGGGCAATGAGTATAGAACTGTCTAGTCTTTAAAATTACATGAATATCCTATGTTGTTTGCAGGTACCTTGCCATCCGTTACCCACTGCGTTCTAGGGAACTGCGCACGCCATGTAATGCAGGACTGGCCATGGTGGTCATCTGGGGACTGTCTCTGGTCTTTGCTGGGCCGTATCTGAGCTACTACGACCTGGTCAACTACGAGACCGGCAACATGTGCATTCCAGGCTGGAAAGAGTGCAATCGGAAGGTGCTGGACACATGCACCTTTGTGTTCGGCTACGTGATCCCTGTGCTCATTGTCAGCCTGTCGTACACGCGCACCATCAAGTACCTCTGGACGGCCGTGGACCCGCTGGACGGCATGTCTGAGTCCAAACGGGCCAAACGCAAGGTCACCAAAATGATCATCATCGTCACGGTCCTCTTCTGCATCTGCTGGCTGCCGTACCATGTGGTCATCCTGTGCTACCTGTACGGTGACTTCCCGTTCAACGAGACCACGTATGCCTTCAGGCTGCTCTCGCACTGCATGGCGTACGCCAACTCCTGCCTCAACCCCATCGTCTACGCGCTGGTCTCCAAGCACTTCCGCAAGGGCTTCAAGAAGGTCTTCAGCTGCATCTTGAGCAAGAGTGGCCGCAACAAGGTGCACGTGGTGCATGTGGCCAACACTGTGCCGGGCTTCGAGGCCGGCTCCACCGAGGTGTCACAGATGCACGAAGAGAACGGTCGACCGGCCAACGAACGCGAGATGGAGAGCAGGCCGCTGGCATCAGGCTCAGCAGCACCTCCGGACGGAGCTGTGGCGGCCATTTCGCTACCTTTTCAGAGTCAGCCTTGAGCGCACAAAAGGAAGTGGAAAATCCATTCTGATGGAAAGCCATCACAGAGCAAATGGCATATACTGTAGCTGTAAGAGATAAGTGGATTCGGATCTGTTCCAAGGACTTTGATGCTCGGCTGCCAGTGAAAGCATACAAAACTAAGGCTGTCACTGGGGTGTTGTTTCAAGCCTCTTGCCAGTCTACTTAACTTTATACTGAAGTTATATACAATATACTGAAGGTTCAGTATGGCCAAACCTGTTGGATTTCATTTGGACAGTTCCTAGATAAATGGACCTGGTTTCATTTGTAAATACATGTGCCAAAATGAGCTTTAAATAATATTACTATTCACTTTATATCAATATATATATATATATGTTTCACTTCAAAGCTATTCCTATGAATTTTGTTGTAACCGATGTTGGCTTTCTAAGCATGTGGCTTTGTGATGTTTCCTGTTTGTATGAAACAAATTGATATGAAAAAGCTGCTCCTCGACTAAGACTGCACTTTAACTTGGTCTTGAAGCCTTTAATCAGTATTTTCAACTTAAAGCTGTGATCTCTTATATTCTCAACCCTGTTGCCTTCAGTGATTGCATTCTCACTGTGGATACAAAAAAACAGTATTTATCATATCTTATATGCAGGGTGCGATTTGTGTAAAAAACAGAGGGGGGGATGATTTTGAATATGTTTGTAACCCCCCCCCCCCCCAAAAAAAAAACGATTCATAGCCTAGTAATTTCATGGCTAATAATAGCCTATATTAATTTTGCCAACTTTGTAACATTTACCTTTAGCTTAGTTTTAGTTTACCGTTGTGTATGACTTTAAACAGCGAGTGTGCTCAGCTCCTCTAATGCAGGGTTGGACTACGTTTTGAGAAACATACAAATTCACCTTGTTCTTGACCCATCTGAAATGACTCCTCTACCTTTGCTGCCTCCATCCTTTCTGTATTTGTTATGTAAAATGTTGTATATGATGACACTGAAGTCTTGAGTTAGTGAATTGGCTAACAGTGTTAGTTGGTATACAAATAGCCTACACATTGCGCTACACACTGCGTAGGCTGCGTGTATTCTCTCTCCTGCAGATTTGCGTTCAGTAGCCAAGTGCGTAATATTGTAAAAGTTGAAAAAATAAATGTGTTTATTGAAGTCCGTAGGCCGTAGTCATGATGTCAACATTGGGGGGGACCAAATCTGTGGTGGGGTCTGAGGGACCCCCAAACAGAATTTCAATACATTTCCTACCATGCAAAAATATTATTAAAAATCACAAACAAGTCTTTAGTTAGGTCAGTCAATTAGGTTATTCCAAACTTTTGACGGACCCCCCCCCCTGTGAAAAGAGAAGGGTGGAGAAGAAGCAACTTCACTGGTCCGTCCCTGGACCCGTGACTCCATTTGTGTTCAAAATGTATACTTTAAAAGAAATTACAAACTAGAGTATCTTATGATAACCTCTATATTACACAGAATGTGGTTCTTTGACTTATTACTTACACCTGAAGATTTTTTTAAACTAAGGCTTAGACTCATAGGTTTGAGATTTTGTCTTTTAATTTAGATTTTATTATGCTGGCGGCTAATCACACAATTTTAACGTTTGAAAGGGACAGGATTCAGGAATAGACTACTAAGACAGGCCCCTCTTCTGTCTGACTCACCTCATGTTACCCCTGTATGCATTATAGACTGGCTTCTGACAGAAATTACGTTTTGTGCCAACATGTAGAAACACTAGGCCTACTACAGCCTTTAATTGGTGAATGGAGGTGCAAATTCCTTTCTTTGGTTATTGTCCGCGATTCACATTAACTGTAGGCTGTCACGTATTGTAAACGTCGCCACATTTGATCACGTTTTGCCTGCATGGATGCACGATTGAGTGCGCATCTAAATAATATGCAAGATGCAACAATCATTTCTAAGAGGCCTATACACGGTAATTTCTGGCATTACTACTAGCATATGAATGCACTATTTATGTTGAAAGACGGGAAAGAAATGACACAGGCTTGCACAAATTCATCATTTAAAATAAAACGTTTCACTTTCGCTATCATTGCGAGAATAGGCTACAATATGGAAAATGTTTCCTTTCAGTCTGATTGGCTCCAAACATGTATGGGATTTCCTTAGCCTGTGCTACACCTTTCCAAGAAGTTTTGTGAAAAGTGTACCGGTAGCTTTTGCGATATTGTTGACAGCCCTACCTCACTCACCGCAGTAGGGTGCAGTAAATGGAAGCTTTTGATAGCTCACGCCACTAACGAAAAACGGAAAATCACCAGGACAAACCACTCAGGGGTGTAAGCTACTCTGGAACCATAGGTCACTAATTTGTGCGTTATTTACGTTACGTACGTCAGATACGTGTTGGTTTCCTGTAGGCCTAGTATAGCGCTTTATTCTTTCTTTATTTTTCTATGTCCGAATATTGGGGGGGACATTTTGGTCATATTTGAATATTGGGTGGGACACGTCCCCCTCAATGTCTATGGTGACTACGGCCCTGGTTGACACTGAAGATCGCTAGATTTCAAGAGTTTAAGTAGGCTAGCAGTTAAGTTGCATTCATCGCTATCAAGGGGTTTAATCCTTGTCCCCACCGGAGATAAAAATAATTTAGCAGAGGTAGGGATAGGAAAACCAGAGGTGGGGAAATCCTCACCATCCCCCCCTACAAATCGCACCCTGCTTATATGTACATGCTCTTCACTGCCTCTGAGGTTAAAGGCTGATTGCTTCTGCTTTATGAATGTAATGAAATGTAATGACCAAAAAAATGTGCAGAGCAGTAAAAGCTGTTTGTAAATGTTGCACTTTTCAAAGTATTTATGTTTACTCATTTTGCTTAAACTATCGACTTTATTATACAACTTCTGGTTATTTAATACTTATCTAAATTGTTTTTATGTCAACATGAAGATGATTGAATTATTGTTGTCAAATGCTACACAAAAATATGAACATTGTTGTAAATTAGACTTAAATAAATGATCTCATAAAGAGATGGAATTAACCCAAACAAAAACAAAACCATTTAGAATTTTTAGTTTGGAGATATCAAATCAAACAGATGTTTTTTTACTCTCTTAATAGGACTGCAGCAAAATCATGATTGGGAGGCATTGCTTTGGGATGCATTGCCCTTTCCCTTCCCTTTTTTTAGCTTTAGAAAAAGAAGCAGCTTGATGGCGCCAAAATGAGAGTGGATGCACTTAGTGTGAAGCAAACACTCATGGAGTGAGTGGCCATGAACAGATATGAGGACAGTCACACAGGCCATTGTCTCGGATGATTAGTGGCCGGCCGGCTGCCTGGCATCTCCTATTATACCTCTCCATTCCCCAGCTGCTTCCACTCGATTGTTCCGAATCACAATTACCTCAAGATGGATTTCCTTCCAGAATTAACACTCACAGGTTGATTATTAGTGAGAAAAAGGAGACGGCTTCTACAACCCCAAAACAGAAAAAGTTGGCACGTTGTGTAAAATGCAAATAAAAACAGAATGTGATAATATACAAGTCTCGTAAGCCCATATTTAGCAGTAAAATGGACATCTTTTACAACATACAACATATCAAATCTTAAAAATGAAAATTTGGACTATTTCATGGAAAAAATATGTTAATTTTGAATTTGATGCCAGCAACATTTTTCAAAAAAAGTTGGGACGGAAACATGTTTACCACTGTGCTGCTTCACCTCTTCATTTAAAGGAAAATTCCATTATTTAGCACTTTGAGTCCCTTTTCTGGTTTGTATTGGATGAACTAGAGTGGTGGACACCGAAATTTCGACGATTGGTCCTGTCTCGACTTTTCTGACTCGTTTTGAATCGCCTTTGACTAGTCAGAGTGGCTGCCTACAGGCATGCTCAAACATGTCCTAAAACAACCCTTGACGTTTGTTTTCAAAACTGCATAATGGAATGAAAAACATGACTAAACATTTACAAGAATTGTGTTAATGTAATTTGCATCCAGTGTAGTCTAGCAACACTCCGTTGGCTTGCGAGCTGGAAAAACCAAACTACGGTCAGGCCAATCACATCGTTTATAGAGTCGGTGGACGGACTTAACATAATGACGGCACTGCACCATTGTGACGGTTCCAAAATGAACATATATTTTCCATGAAATAGTCAAATTTGTCATTTTCAACATTTGATATGTTGTCTGTGTCCTTTTTGCAACTAAATAGTTTAAGAGATTTGCAGATTATTACATTCTGTTTTTATTTGCATTTTACACAACTTCCCAACTTTTTCTGTTTTAGGGTTGTATAACCACGGAATGCACCACTTGGTAAATGTAATACCTCGAACAGCGTGGGGGTGGGGGGAAGGTACACAAAACGTTTTCATCGAGCATTTTGTGCCATTGTAGTTTTTAACTTCCTATCCGCATTGGCATTGCATCAGC
This sequence comes from Alosa pseudoharengus, assembly GCF_046254945.1. Taxonomy (NCBI): domain Eukaryota; kingdom Metazoa; phylum Chordata; class Actinopteri; order Clupeiformes; family Clupeidae; genus Alosa; species Alosa pseudoharengus. The sequence continues at coordinate 14,897,003 of NW_027468774.1, forward strand.
AATCCACTTCAGACCCCAGATAAAAGCAAGAATAAAATTACCCTCACCAAAACAGAAAAGAAAACATCCTCATCTGTAGTTCAGAGAGCAGTCATTCTGATGCAAATGGCAAACACAAGTACTTTGTGATGTAAAAAGCGTGGGGTTCAATTAACTCATTTCTGACATTCCCTGTTAATGAGTGGTAACAGATTTAAAAGCACAAATTACACGAACATCCACGCTGTTCATGGTCTCTCCTGGTTGCTCTCATGTAATGTTTTCTGTAGGCCTATAAACAGTCTGCAATTCTAAAAAGCATCTATCAACCATGCAGTACAACATGCTCTTTACATGGATAATAGGAAGAGGCCAAACGTTCTTGTAGAGTTTGTGCCTGGAATGTGCTTTTGTAGTATAGTATTATACAATTAACACAATATGGATAACAACAGATATACTAGATACAACCAGGGTCATTGCATGCTTTGGCAGAATAGTATAGTTTGTTAATGGTGGAGGGGTTTGTCTGAGGATCAATACCATTGAACACATCAATGTTCTACAATATTGATCACCTGTTACATGGCAAGAATGATGGGTATTTCCCAATATGCAATTGGGTCATTTAGGTTTTCTAAGCAGCATTCCTCTCACCGGATTTCTTCCCTTCCTTGATGCACTTTCTCCCTCACTTTGATGGTTTCATTCATGGTCTTATTGTACTGATCAGTATTGTAGTCGATGTTTGTAGATGCAGATGTGCTGTATGTAGAGGCTCTGTCTGGATCATGGCCAGGGGTAAACACCATCATAAGTGCATTCATAACGGCACAGAAAAAAACATAGACTTTGGCTCGCTGATGCATGTTACTGTTTCCATATCTGCTATCAGCAAATCATTGATATACAACATTTTGTTGCATACGAGAGCACAGAAACAGCAGAAACAGCAGACACTGTGATTGATGATACTTCTCTCTCTTTATTTCTCTACTCTCTATCCCTCTTTCTCTTACTTCCTCCCCCTCTTTCTTCCTCCCATCTCTCTCTCTCTCTCCCTGCGATTGCTTTGAGAACTCTGTGCAGGGGAATGTAAATGAGCATGGCATGTGACGATGGCCTCCTGAGACCCTGCTCCTCTGGTTTTCCTCGAAAATTTGCATACGGCCTGGACCTCTCTCTCTCTCTCTCTCTCTCTCTCTGGGTAAATAGGAGGTGTTCAATTAAAGAACCGGAGATAGATATTTTGCATCTTGGCTAAAAAAGTAATTATCCCCCCAGCATGTTGAGGATACGAACCTGCCACGGTGTCCAGTAAATAAATGTGACAGCCAGTGTGAACAACGCAAACATGAATCATAATTGTACATGATTATCTGTGTTAGTGAGAAAATAAGCAGACAAGGAGGACCTTCAATGGTGCACTGGCTACAGCAAATCACTATGTGAATGCTAAGTAGATATACCTACAGTATAGAGCTGTTACTAAACTGTATGTGTGTGTGTGTGTTTGGCCCAATACGACTACCAACTTGATCTGATTCAGTCAATAAGTATGCCAATCAATAATAAACAACTTGAATAAACATGCCAAACAATAGACTAAATAGAAAAAAAATACAAATTACAGGTGAATAATGATTACTATGACAGGAGATTCATCCAGAATATACAGTATATAAACATTGTGATATACATATATGTATATGAGAGTCACCAATCAAGCATGAATGTACATTCATAATGCAAGCTAGGGAATGTTCTTTCTTTGAATGTTACAACATCTGATTTCGCAAGGTAATGCAGGGATATTTGTATTTATTGATCGTTTTGCAAATTGGTGGAAGAGAAAGAGACTGACCAGAACTGGCCATGTGTTTTAACTGGGGCGCTTTGCAGTGTCTTTGCCAGGGCATTTAAATTCATTCATTATTGAACAAAAGTAATTTGGTCGCTCTTCACTGGGTCGATACCTTCTGCTCATTTTCTTTTTAATTGAAAAATGCATCACTGCTTGCGAATGGGTGACAACTGAATTGCCTGTCCTATCAACAGTGAGACATTTTTTACTCTGAATTAAAGTGACTATTCAAATTACTTTTGTCTCAGTTGTTCTTGGCCACAGGAATTGTGGTCTTTAATGAAGAACTTGTCCCAAATTGAAAGCTCTTATACTGAAGTATAGAGTAAAACAGCATGGACTGATATGACACACACCAGCATATATCCTACATGCACCACTGAAATTCTAAAAAATACCCTCCCCCTCAGACCCTCAGACAGTTTTTCTAATAAAAGAGCCTAATAATTACCATGAAGTAAAACTTTGACTTAGTTCTCAATATCTGTCAGCATAGACTACTGTAGGCCCTATCATGACAGTCTAAGGGCTGTATTTTGCACCCTGGCGCATGGCGTAAAACTCGTTTTCCACCAGGCGCAAAGTTTAATTCCTTATTATGCACGTTTATTTTTTAAACAATGCGCCCAGGGGTGTGGCAATTAAAAACTTAGGGAGTAGCTTAGCGCATTGTCTAAAAATCGCTATTGTACACCTGGTCAGAAGTCTATGGCGAGTTGCTTATATGTTATTTTAAGAGCGCATTGTCAACAGTCATATTGGCGGGTGCACCTATCATCCATGAACGCACACCAGCGCACGTCCAAGCAAAACATTACAAATTGCACGATTACAATAGGAAACATAATTAGAAAAAAGATATTACGAAATACTGTACATCTCATGATGAGTAGTTATTCACCATCATTTGCAAATTGGTAATGACGGTTAAAAGGGATTAGGGGAGAGGCGAGAGACACGTATGGAGCACAGCTGAAGACGCACGTCACGAGATATAAGCAACTCCTCTGCAGGATAAATGTTTTTTTTATTCAGTCATTTGAGCAATATTTAAGTGTTGCTTTTTTCAGCCTATGATTTCGATTGTAACCCATTGTCAGTCAATAGTGAAAGTCTTGTCGTTGACTGACACCATGGTGAAGTTAGTTTCACTTTGCCAATGAGTTCAAATAATAGAGGAGTGCAAATGCGTGAAGGCTATGCTAGGTTTAAGTAAAGCATTGTTTAGTGGAATGACTATTCCATACGGTCTCGCAAGCAGCCTCCTTAAAATGCGCCGTTGAATGTCAAAATACAGATGTATTTATTTGACATTGCGCTTTGCGCCGTTAAAGGGACTGACAGATGTCATTCTCATTGGTTTAAATGATGTTACGCCCCAAACACACCCATATGACTGATTAAAAAACCTAGGAACACCTTGTTGCGCCATGCGCTCGACGTTTGATAACGAAAACCCTCCCGATGTGGACTGGACATCCTACTAAATTTGAATAAGCTTTTGACGAGTGACGATGCGTTTTTGACTGTCATGATAGAGCCCTTAAACACATGGTCACTGGCGAAAAGCTTATTTAAATTTAGTGGGATGTCCAGTCCACATTGGGTATGTTTTCGTTATCAAACGTTGGGCGGAGGGTGCCACTAGGCGTTCTTAGGTTTCTTAATCAGTCATGGGTGTGTTTTGGGCGTAACATCATTTAAACCAATGAGAATGACATCTGTCATTCCCTTTAACAGTGAGTGGTGCAGCTTTAAATAGCACATCGGTATACTGTAACAATACTGTATATAGTACCACTGATTACTTATTGACATTAACCATTTTGATTTCCAGTAATACTAACACACTCTACATCTCTCTTTCTTCCCCCTTACCTCACTTGTGAGGTATATCATCACCAGTCTTCAGCCATCCGTGTGCTTGGCCCTCCTCTCACCCATCTCACCTGAAGTCCCATCCTTGACTGCCCTATTACTGTCCCCTGGATTCCTGGCCCGTACAGCCTATAGCGACCCATCACCTGCCTATGACAACTCTGCCCGGATTCCTGGCCCATCTGCCGACCCACCACATGCCCCTTGACACATACCTGTCAACACTCCCGTTTTTCCCGGGTTTCTCCCGTATTTCAAGGTCATCTCCCAGCACCCTCCCGTTTTGTTATTTCTCCCGGAAAACTCCCGTCATTTGCATGGCCATCAAACTTCATTTTAAAATTATTGATCCATTCAGGTTGCCAGATTGTGTATGAAATACACCCTACACATACACGATCACTTAGTTTCAATTTCATCCGTTTTGTCATAGGCTAAAACCTGGCAACCCAAAACCCAAATAAGGAAGCGGGTGCCGACTGCGCAGCCTGAGTCTCGTCGTAAGCAAGCGGGCTAGTTGAATGGCCTACTCCAGAACTAGCTGTTGTGGAATTGTTGGGAATTGAATTGATTAACACATCACATAAACTGTTATTGCGTGTTGTTGATACACTGAACTTGTGCCCTCGGAACCAAATCTGACAGCAAGCAGCTTTGGAGTTTTGAAAGTAGGCTGCAGGCAGGCAGCTGGTGGATACATGTCAAGCGTAAGGTAATAGTAAGGTAAAAGCAACGACCGAAATGCAGTGTTGAAACACGTGTATGAAACTTATTAAATATGCAAACACAGATCCCCCCCCCCCGGAAAAAAATCTCCCGTTTTTGGAAAGCTAAATGTTGACAGGTATGCCTTGACAACTCCTTTCCCCTGGACAATTCCAACGCTGGACTATTTGAACTTTCTGTCACTAAATTAGGATTAATGCATTATCATACCAGATACGCAATCATCCCACCTCTTGTAACTTTCACCTCAGGTGGCTTTAAAAACCATGTCCTATTCTCTACACCTGACTATCATATGCATTTTTCCTGTATTTGACCCTATAGGCAGATTGAGTCGTGGATCTGCTCGAGGTTTCTTCCTATATGTATCTCCAATTCTAGGGAGTTTTTCCTCGCCCCTGTTACCCATGGGCCTTGTTTTCTTTTCTTCCTTTCTTTTCTTTTTTCGTTATATCTTTATTCTAATTATTTTTCCCATTGTAATCGTGTAATTTGTAATGTTTTGCATGGATGTGCGCTGGTGCGCGTTCGTGGATGAGAGAAGCAGGGTGCGTTGTGCACGCGCCCATATCACTGTTGATAATGCGCTATTAAAATAACATATAAACAACTCGCCATGGACATCTGACCAGGTTTCTCTTGGTCAGTGGCTTAATACATTTTAGGTAGTGTACGATAGTGATTTTTACGCGCCAGATCCCTAACCTGACTCTCGCCAGATGAATTTCGTTCCGCCTAGCTCCACTCATCCATCTGGGATCGATCCATTGGAGTGGTGTTTCAGAAAGCTGGGCCTTATCAAAAATCCTTGCATATGATTGGATAAGCCACTTGTCCAGGCACGCGGGAACCTATTTTTGACCAGGGGTGCTGAATAACAAAAATAATGGATGTCAGACGATTTCTCCCCTCCTGGACATGTTTCGGATTTTGACTGCTAAATACATCATTTTAGTGTGGTGTGCGGGTGATAGAGAGAAGTTTTAATAATCAGGCTGCAATGATCTCGCAAATAATTCCTGAATAGCCTAAAGTGTGTCGTCTCCACAGCAAGAATGTGTCCTAATAATTTCTATCTTAGCGACTAGTGAAATGATTTCACTAGCTATAATTTATTAATTTAGCAAAACTGTACAACACAATTAAAGTTTCTTTCAGCTTATCCATGCTGTTTTGAATGTGTAAATCGCATAGAATATGCAGGCCTATATCAATCGTAGGCCTACACACTTGATCGCTATCACCAGAGCCCGTTTACAGATTAGACATTCTCTGGCTAAGACATAGCTGAAACCAACCACGCTAAGGTTCTTACAGTAACTGACTCACGTTCACGTTGATCTCTATAACTGTTAATTTTTAGTAGCCTATATTCCAACCAATCCATAACCCTTTTTTGCTATTTGACTCATCATTTCACATACACAAATATAAATAATGTCAGACAGCGAATTAGTAATTATTTAAAAATATATATAACACATTTTAAAAATCTATCTCCTGCCAGCAAGGGGTGCTGCAGCACCCCCTTCCCGCGCCCTTGCACTTCATCTATTAACGTGCTACTTCAACCACTCACATCGAAGCCAACCCGTGACGCTGAAAACAGTCTCACAGTCGCTTATACGCTACGTCACATCTATGAAACTCCCGCCCTGCGTCCTGATTGGCTCTACCATAAAATCTGGTGCCGAAATCACTCTCAACGGAAGCGATCCCAGATGGATGTGAGTGGAGCTAGGCGGAGCTAGGCGGAACGAAATTAATCTGGCGAGAGTCAGGTTACCAGATCCCCTCCTTAGGTCGTTAATTGTATTTAAACGTCGACCTATTTGCTATGTTACATGTGAGCTACATAGTTGCTTTCAATGCTGCACAAATTTTCTTGTATCCTTCCCCCAGATCTGTGTCTTCACACAACCCCGTCTCACAGATCTACAAACAATTCTCTCGACCTTGTGGCTTGGTTTTCTTCAACAGGTGGATTCCAATCAAGTTGAAGAAGCATCTCAAGGATCATTGATAGAAGTAGGATGCACCAGAGCTCAATTACAAGCGTCACAACAAAGGGTCTGAATACTTACAATATGTAAATTATATATTTTAGTCTTTTATTTTTTATACATTTACTCACTCCAAACACATGTTTTTTGAGGAGTTTTGGAGTATTGTGCATCCATTTTAAGATGAGTCTGAAACATTACAAAATGTGGAAAAGTGAAGCGCTGTGAATACTTTCCGTATGCACTGTATCTAATAGCGTTCAGGGGGTCCTAAACAAGATGGGAATTTAGATAGGCTATCTTACTTGTGCCTGTCACAGCTAATACGTGATGATTCCTTTGAAGCTCAGGGGTACAACAAGGAAAATCAAAATTAATCCAGCAAAATAAATAAATAAATAAATACATTAGAAAAAATTTGGAGGGCAAACATTGTAATTGCATTTGCTTGAAGTGATGTAACCTAAATATTTTTTTATATATTTTAGTTAATTCAGTGTATTTAGATATTGTTAAAATTATGTTAATACTTAATAGTTGATTAAAGTTGTGAATCATTGTAATTGCCTGTAATTTCTTTGGTCTTCCGTGTGTTCTAGTAACTACAAACATAGTGGAGAGCATGTGCATGTTGATTTGGTCATTTGACTGACAACAGACAGTTTAAGAAGGCCTAACTATTTAATCATGTGTGTTTGGAATCATAGGCATACTGTATCATTCATGACCTGTATAAACTCTTGTTCACTCATGACTTCATAAAATATCAACATCCCATGTAGCTTTAAGAGTGTTTAACCATTGGCACAAGCAATGTGAAATAACTCAAAATTAAAAGCTGAGACCTCCCACATAGCAAGAAGCTGGTCTGAGGGCAGATCTGGCATTCTGTCCATCCTGCAGTTTTGACAATTTTGATCAAAAGTTATTTTGAAAACAATCAATGTTAATCTTAATATTCTTGCAAGTTTAAAATATTATGATGGTCGACAGTGGGCCAGAAGTTGTGGTCCGATATCTGGAAGCTGGAAGAACTAAACTTTGTGTGACAAGCAGTAATGTGAAGTGTCTATGACTTCAAACATAACTGGTTAAGTAAAAAAACCCAGATATGCTTTTAGTCACAAAGAGATTATCCATTAATCATCATACATTACATTACAATTGTGCATTATGATTATGCTTAAAAGTGTGCCATTATCAGTATTGTACATAATCAGTACTGATATGTATTTTGCTTTTACTATTTCAGAATATTCTCTTTACATACAGTATATCTAATCACATAACAGCAGCGGTCATTTGTAACCTGCATTTGGATTGTTTGATATCCGAAGGTGGTTTCTACCAAATTATTCCAGTGGCTCACTCAAGGAAAATGGTGTCATCTCCTTCAAAAGCCTGAAGAGGCCTGAGGCTAGAAGTTTGTATGGGGGAGTGAATGATTTCAACTGCTCCTCTATTGCATCTCAGCAGGACCGCCACTGACTTGAATACACTAACTAAAGAATGCCAAGGCTTTGCCAGGAGGATGAACTCTGAAGTACATGTAAGCTAAAGTGACATGGCTTGAGGATCCGCTTGAATCCTATAGTGCTGGCTTCCAGCAAAATTGCAAACTTGATTTTGCAGCTCAGTTGCCTGCGGCAGTGGTGCTCTAGTGGTGCTCAGACAGTTTGTGATGTAGCTTCCTACAAAAGGGGTTGTAAGTAGCTTCTGGTGTCAAAAACTAAAACAGAATTCCAATATTTTTTGCAAGACAAAATAAAATCCCAGTATTTCCCAGCTCACAGGCCTTATTTTGTATATATTAGGCTAACATTAGTGTGGTTTAAAACAACCAAATAAAAATCAGAATACATACCATTCTTAAAAAAAAATCTTCATAAATATGTTATTGTATTTTAACAGTAGGCTATATTTCTTGTTGTTTGAAAAAGCCATTTAATTTGCAGTCTTGTTTAATGTGATGATTTTGCAGAATATTTACTAAAGGCTGATTAATGAAGATGCAAACACATGCATCGCAAATGAACAACCCTTGGGACATGGTTGATTTCATTTTCCTAACATAGCTTGATCAGTAGGCTACTTTTCGTACTTTTTTTTCTTCCTCTAGAAAAACCTTTGGTAGTGGCTACATTAAGCAGGCTTTTAGGCCAATAAAAATCATTAAATTAATTCCTCTAATGAATGAGTGCTATGCCCATGGCTGTTCTTCTGACAGCTCTTCAGGGATGGATGATTTAAGCAAGAGGCATAATCCATCCAGAGCTCAAGAGTATTGTTCTGTGTGCTTCAAAACGAGACAGCTGTTTTTGTGTCACTTCTGAAGTATTCAGGAAAGCAATGGGCATCAAGTATTGAAGTTTAATGGTTGGTGTGTGTGTGTGTGTGTGTGTGTGGGGGGGGGGTATAGGTGTGTTCTCGGGCAAGCGTGATCAGGAAAAAACAATTATGATTTCAATTACACAAACCAGTGTTGTGTAGGAGTGAAAGATGGATGTTTCAGGCAGAAACCGTGAATTACTGCTACAAAAAAGGGAATTACTGCTAAAAAAAAGCATACCAACACACTCATTTTTTTATGGTTATGGTTCAAAATGCTGCAAAATATGCTTCATGCTTGCAGAGGGCTCTGTCCTTGTAGATAGAGAGGATTTGATAGAGGATGATGGAAGTGATGGTAGTGAAGAGAGCAGGGAATATGAAGGCTGCTCTGAGCACAGGGAGTAGAATGAAGAGAGGATATGAGAGCAAATGGGAAATAGTCAGGACAATGTCATACTTGCTACAGAGTCACAGCAGACTGGCAAGTCGAATGTAGAATGGCTTGATTCTTTTTGAAAATAAAAATTAAACAAAAAAAGTGTGTGACATGGATCAAGGGAGGAGGGGGGGATATCATAATGGATATTTATACAAAGTTGTGATAGTTATGGGCCTATATGTTTAATAGTTTTAAGATAACCTTCAAAGCTTGCATGCACAAGATAATCATAATTGACATAACAAATGGGTTATAGATGCATTATACCGCATGAAACCCCATTTACAAGTGAAAAACGTAAAAACATAATAATAATTGAAACCCAACCCATTTTACTGTGTTGCCTGTGTTGTGAGCAGTTCTTCTAATCCATGAATGTAACCATTAGCGCCCATCTCTGCACCCATACTAACCCAAGGTCTCTCACAGCCGTACATCTGCAAATGATCTGATGGTGGAGCAGGACGTGGGGTCACCAACCTTCAAACCCACAGTTGTGCTAAATATACTGGAACATGCATTGATAATTCATGCATGTCGAAGTAAGTAAGAAGTGAGTGGAGTGAATGAAAATAATTCATTCAATTAATTCCCTATAGAGAACTCTACATTTGAGTTTCTAATCTGTATTTTTCCTGGCAAACGCATGGTTATGAATATAACTTTGGTTCTCTGAAGGGAAACACGAGACATTAACCAATGAGAAGTCATTCTCAGATGATGTCATCGATCTGAACCAATCTCCAATTAACCATCTGAGGTATTTATTCGCTGGCCACTTGTGCCGCACCACAAGAAACTAGTTCTCGGACCAGCTCTCTTCCCTCCTCTACCTCCTCTTCTACAACTCCTCCTACCATACTTAACTAGTACTAGTTATGTTACATTACATTGCATATTATGTACAGTTAAGAACAAAATTATTCATACCCCTGGCAAATATTGATTTAATGTTGATTTTCCCTTGACCAATATGTTTGTTCTGAATGAAAATGACACTGACACATTGCTAAAGGTTGTAAGACAATGTGTAGAAACATGGAATCAAAAAAAGAAGTGTTTTTTTATGAAAAATGGCATGTCCAAAATGATTCATACCCTTTTTAAATAATCAGTGGAAACATTTTTATTTGCATTCATAGCTCTCAAAATGGTTCTTATAATACCTACCAAGCTTCTCCATGTCTCCACAATGATTCTAGACTGCACCTTTTTAGTATTAATCCAGGGTTTTGAGGCAGGAATTATTCTTTTCTGGTTGTGCCACTCTAAAATGTTATTTCTCTGTTAACCATTTCTTGTCAACATTGTGTGGTTTAAAGGTCCAATGCCACCTATTGGGGCAAGTCTGTCGGCAGGCTGCCTGATCTTTTCCTCCAAAAATCTTAATGTAGCCCCTTGTTTTAGTGTTACCAACTCTTGTGAAAGGGGAGAAATGTCAACTAGTGCATCACCGCTTTCAATGGCCAGAATTCCAGAGTATGGGCGAAGAACGGCAGGAAGCCTCACTAAGAGTCGCATGAGACATGCTGGTCTGATGCAGGGATATCCTGGCCGTATGCTGGTTGTATGCTGGCCATGCTGGCTGCTGCTATACTTACTTCTGTCATTTCGAATATATGCTGCCTTTAGAAAGGCTTGATGCAGTATGGATAATTGTATGGCAGCCATTCAGGCTTAACAGTTCTATTGAAGGGTAGACAGGGAGTATATCAATCAATTGACTGCCCTTACCTTAGATTACCCTGACCCTGAGTACTTCTGAATCACTAATCCTAGAGCCACTGCATTTTCCTCTTTTCCTCTTATGCTTTCCCTTCAGATGTAAATGCCTGCTTGAAAAAAGCAATAACCTCTTTAACTATTAGGCAACTATTAATAGCTATTAAGCAACATTGTTCATATTTACTATTTACAGAGTTAGGCCTATCAATTACTACAAACAGCAAGTATTCTTAGTCTTAATCTTGAACCACATATGAATACACTGAAAAATTATGACGTTTTTACCAGAAAATATATATTTCATAGTTGTGTGTTGTGCAAGCTCCTTTTTCAAACATGCACGCTGATCTACTCTGCAAGAGTTGTTCTCTTCCTCCTGTTGAAAACAAGGAGAATGTGTAACGATTCTGCAGCCACCGAGTTCATTTCTCGGCCCCTTGGATTGATTACTTCTCTGCGTGCACCTTCAACAACTATTGGAGGGCTGCTAATTTATCATCCAGGCCAATAATGAAGGCAAACCCCTGAGGAAGGAGTCAGTGCTGTTCATTTTGCCCATACATTGATAACATCCTCTTCTAAACTTGCTAATAAGAGCATGGGAGCAACAGTAATGTGTATAAACACATGCATGCTAATTAGAGCATGGGAGCAACAGTAATGTGTATAAACACATGCATGGTGATTAGATCATGGGAGAAACAGTAATGTGTATAAATGCATGGTGATTAGATCATGGGAGAAACAGTAATGTGTATAAACACATGCATGCAAGACCACCACTGATCAGCGTAATGGATAACAGTGCCGTTGTCATGGCAACACATAATCTTTTGACATCTAAGGCATAGAATGTGCTGAAATCACATCATAAGTTTACGCAAAGTATACTCATCGAGCACGGTCAAACAAGGTGTATCCATAATGGTGAATAACTTAAGAGGGGTTAGCTTTGCTTGTGTTGTAACCTAAAGGAAACCTTCAAAACACAATGCATTGGAAGTGCAAGAATGGCGCCTGAACCTGCGACTAGTTTATATTCTATTCAGGCATGTTCAAGCCTGCCCAGCAACCAAGCACACGGAACAGGATGGACTCAACTCAACCAAGACATGCGGTGAGTATGAGTCTAGATTTGTTCTCGTCACATTGATACATCCAAGCCTCCGGGCAGTGGGGGGGGGGGGCACTGTGTGTGTGTGTGTGCGTGTGTGTGTGTGTGTGTGTGAAGCATGTTGTGGTCTTGTGTTTTACTATTGCCTCTTGAGATGCTGTGGCATCAATATTTCACAGAGAGAAGGGCTAGGTGATGTTAGAAGATGTTTCCACATACTTGGGGGTATGCAAGTATCTTTGTATTTGTGTCTGTGTGTGTGTGTATGCTGGGTTTCCAGGAGAAGCAGGGGAAATGGCTTAAGAAAACAACAATAACACAACACAGATGTACAGCAGGAGCTACAACTTGTTTGCTGCCATGGCATCCTGAGTATCGGACAGGGGGTAAACTGTGTGTGTGTGTGTGTGTGTGTGTGTGTGTGTGTGTGTGTGTGAAGCATGATCAAATATTGACATGGTGATTGCTAACAACAGCAGCAGGAGTGGCGCACACGATTATTCTAAAAACATTGATTACCTCCAGGCCAGAGCTGTGGCCCTATGACCTCCACTGCTGGAGATCCGGCGTCGTGGCATCAATATTTCATGGTCTGTGGAGAGAGGGCCAGATGAATGCCCAGTTAGGGGCGCACTTGATTGACAGGATGCGGGTGTTTTCATGATATTGGGGTGTATTTGTTTGTGTATGTTTGTTGTTTGTCTGTGTCAGTATGAGTGTGTGTGTGTGTGTTTGTGTGTGGGGGTGAGGGGGGATGCATCACTAAGGAACAAGGGAAGGAAGGAAACTACTCAAGAAAACTACCATGAATCCCACTCCATAATTATTTTCCGTATTAGAATGTCGGTTGTTTTTAAGTAACAAGATGTTAATTAGCAAGATGCCAATGGCTGATTTATCTGAGAAGAATGGAATGCTATTGAATTATTCATATTGGAGTGCAATGAAAACAGGTCATGAATAGAGATTGTTTGTGTGTGTGTGTGTGTGTGTGTAGAGCTGCTGCTGCATTGCCTCTGAGAGATCAAGATGCTGTGAACCCTCGAACGAGATTGACCCCAACAAGAAGGAGTAGGGCACCAGTGCTTTGAAGTCTGTTTTGTCACATTAGTCAGTGTCATTAAATGTCACTCTTCGATTTTGGTGAAAGGCTATTTGTGCGTAATATTCAAACCCCTCCTATCCATGCTTTTGAGGCAGTGTCAGTGCGTAAATTGTTTATGCCTTGGTCACTCTGAGCCAACATGTTTGTTTCAGTTTTACAGAGCCGTGACTGGGTATAAAGTCCAGAGGGTTTTTTTTTAGTGGACTCACTGAACAAACAAAGAGCCCTGAATTTGACCAAAAAGTGTATTGGAAAGGAACTGCAGACCAGACATACCAACGAACCACAATGCTCTGCACTGGCTGAACTAACTTGACTGTAACATTTAAAAACCGTGTGGAACTGAGGTCAAGGGGGCCAAGAGACAAGAGGAGCTGTTGCCTATATTGCCTTATTGAAGTTCCAGGCCCGTGAGGAACAGAGCAGAACACAATACAGCACTCCAGGCTGGAAGAAAAGATGATCACTTCACAGGCACAAATGAGAAGTCATGGGGGTGCTGTGAAGAGGGCCTTACATAAGATAGAGTAAAGCGATGACTGCACAGTATTGTCTGTACTGTATGGAGCAGGGCTGCTGAGGTTAGCGGTGCAGTGGTTAAGGAGCTGGGCTACTGTGCAGTAGCCTGAAAGTTGTCGGTTCAATTCCCGGCTTCCACCGTTGTGCCCTTGAGCAAGGCACTTAAGTTGCTCCGGGGACAATGTGATCCCTTGTAATATAGCTGACATATGTAAGTCACTTTGGTCAAGAAGTGTCTGCTAAATGTAATGTAATGTAATTAGCAAGTTGAAGGGTGAGCCACAGATGAGAACGGAGAAGGGGGACGAAAGGGCATCCTCATTGGCTGTGGAACAAAGCATTGCTTCCTCATCAGACTGCCAGGCTCTTCAGTGCACTCCCAGTGATGGATGGGAAAATATAGAAATTCAAATGAGCTATGCTCCTCAAATAGGGAACTCTCAGGTGGGGGAAATGGAATTCAATTGTTACGTGACGTGATTACAGACACTCGGGCCAGCTGAGATATCTGGACAGATTGCATGCTACAAGCTCAAAGCTGACTGGAGCTCAGTAGGAAGGAAACTTGGCAAGGCCATCAAAGAGCACTCACACACCTGAGATTTCAGAATGTGATAACGCAAAGCTAGCAATGAGCCTTGACTGTAGATGACTAACGCTCAGTGACCTGGGCTATTTTAGGACAGGTACATACATGCTTTGTGTTACTTTCTCAAGACAGTTAGGGCTATCCAGTTCTGCCTTCATTTGATATGATAGTACTTGTGTAAGTTTTATATTAGTCTGGCTATTAAGGGAAAAATGTATTAAATTGTTATACTCAAGGAAAACCTTGACTCTAGTTGATTACATGGAAATGAACAGGGTTGGGTAGTAACGGATTACATGTAATCTGGATTACGTGATCAGATTACAAAAATCAAGTAACTATAATCAGCCCAGATTACAATAAAAAAAATTGTGTAATCAGATTACAGTTACATTGTTGGGGATTACCTGATTACATTTTATCATGCAAACAATGCAACTTTTTTATGATAGCCTAGCTATCTTTTAATTTGACAAGCTTCAGGCTTGCCGGTTCGATCCCCGACCAGTAGAAAAAATGTGGGCGGGGGAAGTGGTTGAGCACTGCTCTCCCATGCCCACATCCACGGCTAAAGTGCCCTTGAGTAAGGCACCTAACCCCTCACTGATCCCAGAGCGCCGCTGTAGCAGGCAGCTCACTGCTCCGGGTTGATGTGTGCTTCACCTCACTGTGTGCTCATTGTGTGCTCTGTGTACTTCACTAATTCACGAATTGGGAGACCAAATTTCCCTCACGGGATCAAAAGAGTATCTATACTTACTAACTTACATACTGTTGGGGCAGGTCTCTCGGCACACTGCCTGATCTTTTCCTCCTAATCTTAACGTAGCCTCTTGTTTTAGTGTTACCGTTTACTTTGAGAAAGTCACCAGGTCCCCCTGGTTGAAAAACATCCCAAAGAATAATTTTCTCACCCCCACAATTGAAATGGACATGTCCCTGGGTCAAAAATGGACATGTTCCTGGGTCAAAAAAATCCAGCGAAAGCTAAATTCAGTGTCCAGGTGTGCCCTTATAAAGGTTAAGCTGAGTTGTGCATGTTTGGAGAATAGTGATCCATGATCGATCACATCCATGATGACTAAGTGATACATTTTGGGATGGGGTGAAAATTTCAACCACCAAAACACCACCCCCAAAGTGGAGAATAGCTATAGAAATGTATTAGTTTTGGGTGTTTTTCAGACAATGGGACCTGGTGACCTCAAAGTAAATGGTAACACTAAAACAAGGGGCTACTTTAAGATTTTAAGGGGCTACTTTAATTCACACAGGAATGCTTTACTCAGAGCAAAGATATTTCTTAGATGTAATGAAATAATAAAGAGAAAAATAGAATGAGAATTCTTTCATCAATTCAGTGGGGGTGTCTTTTACTTAAGGGACATATTTATTGAAGTAATCTAAAAGTAATCCTAAAGTAATCAGATTACATTACATGTTTTTGGTAATCCAACTGATTACGTTACTGATTACAAAAATTGCCATGGAATCTGTAGTCAGTAATGGATTACATTTCAAAGTAATCTCACCCAACCCTGGAAATGAATATGTGTATGTATGTGAATGGCCACCTTTTCAAACCAAAACCTTTAGTGCTCAAATAAAAAAAAAACATCCTTTTCAAAACAACATGTATTAGGCTTACTTATGTAGTCAGTTGCTAAATCCAAGTTTCAAAAGAATAATACAGCACCATTAAAATGGGGGGAAACAGTTAAGGTAATTGCACAGCCTTGAATTTAAGCAACAATATAATTGAATTAGATGAGATATTTTTCCAGTGAAGGGTGTTGTGAAAATAATTGGCTCCAGTAGGAGCATGGACATGTGGAGAACATGTCTACTAGTGATGTGAGTCCTTTCTCAGCTCAAGCATGTTTGATTTTCAATTCATTTTAATCTAGCTTCACCACTGAACTGAGTGCTTTTGAACAAAACATGCTCATCTGCGCCATTCAGTCTCTTCACCCACATTTATTAAACTCATCTCATTAGTCATTAGTCTCATTATTGATACAGCGTCTAGCACAGCAGGAGATACAGTTGTGGGACTTGTGTGTAGCCTAACATTTTCTGACAATTTGTTTTGCTGTAATGCCCAACAACCACAGATCCCAAATGTCATCATTTAAGAGACAAGTCACTGTGGCTGATTGCTTGTTCAGTCTGCAGCTGAGTACTGTGGGAACACATGCAAATGCTGTGGCAGCTACCCTGGCACCGTCTCCTCATGGGCACCATCTGGCAGATGGCAATGGGATTTCACTGGTTTTAATTTGTACATTCCTAGTTGGAGTCGTGTGTCTGACAGGGGTGCTTTCATTTTCAGTTAAAAGAACAACTCACCCCCAAAAATGTTACTCACCCAAATACACGATACAATTTGTTGTAGCATAAAAAGAAGCACTTTGTCATCCCTTTTTGTCTCCCTAAGTGACATTACATATTGTGCATATTAAGTACATGCAGCTCAATTTAGCATTTTCTGTTAGATTGAACCTAGTACCTGGAGATAAGTTCATATGTAGATTTGTCTGTTTCCTGGATTCATCTGAAAATAATTCCCTCCAGCCCCTGGCAGGCAGCATCACATGGACTTCTCCTTCCTCTATTTGGTTTTGCATATACTCACAGAAAGACCCCCCTGAAGCAACCTTGGGAACAGAACAGCCTGACCGAGAGGAGTATTTTTCTTAACAGTAAGTTAGAATACTCTTTACACCTCCTCCAACACCAAAAGTGATGATGGAGATATTTTTTTTTCCTCTAGCTAAAAACCCTGCTGGCCTTTTCAAACTGACAAGACTTATGTAGTGTGGAAGTGAGTCATGCAACGTGTATGTACATACTGTGCAGCTGAGTTTGCCACCAGGCTGTGGCGTGGACAATAGGCCATGTAATGCAGTGCTGTAGTTTGAGTCACACACATCATGTACCACAGAGCTCTGTGAGATTCAGTCATTCGTGCTGGACACTTGTGCTCAATCACTGATCTGCTCTCTGTTGTATGTAGGGGAGAGTGGGGTAAGATTAGTCATTTTTTACATTGTTCATTATTCTAATGTGTCAAAGAGGTTTTGTTTTGTAATCCTCACACCAAACAAAAATGTAAAGTCTTCTACTACTTCTGTAACCAACAACTCTTTTATAACTTATAAGGGTAAAGAGATATGCTCTCTGCAAAAAAGTTGGTCTCGTGGCACAACTTACCCCATATGTCTCTTTAGCTCTTAGGAACCATATAGAATGAGTTCACAAAATCAAGGCAAACTTAAAAATAACAGATGCAATTCAAGTAGTTTGCTGGCTCAACTTACCTCAGCCCTGGTGGCACATCTTACCCCACAACCACCATTTTGAAAGAAAATGCTTCTCACAACAAGCTATGGTAACACTTATGATTTTGTTTTGCCCTCACATCATAGCTTATAAGGGCACTGATTTAGGTGTAATGCTTTTGAATGTTGTTATATTTACATTTTCTCTAACTCTAACTCTGGACATGAATGGAATCCACTTGGAGAGCATATATATTAATCATATATTTCTTCTACATTTGCCATGTACGGTACCTTAGTTTCCACAGATTGTAAGGAATGACAATCCCTCTTCCTTAAAATGCTGTCACATGATCAAATTTGTTTACGGTTTCCTAGAAAAAAGAAGTGGCTCTAACTTACCCCGCTCTCCCCTGAGACAGAGAAGAGGTACTACTTGATTAGCCTGACGAGCCAGACCCACACGAAGATGTAGGGTCTTGGAACTTACCATTGGCACTGCTCAATCCGAGGGGCGGGATAAACGGTTGTCTTTCAAATTTCCTTTGCACGCAATAGGATAGCACTACAACTCATGAGTCACATGCATTTTCCCACCAGCGGAGCTAGTTGGCTAGTTGATCAAACTTTTGCCAATTTAAAAAAGCTTATCCATCTTCTTTGTTTTCAAGTAGCAGGAAATTCACGCGGAACCGTCGCCGACTCTACAGGGTCGGCGCCAGAGAGCAACGGGTGGGGGGGCTATGAGCACTGACAGCACCTCAACTCACTTTTATTAGTTATTTTTCCAAAATTGCCATATAATACAGAGAATCCTTTGAGCCTTTTGGATAACTGAAACAATATGATCATTGGGGAAAATAGTGCAAGAACATAGCTGTTGAATAGACTAGAACGCAATGTTTAGAATAGCCTAATATAATTTTAATAGAATAGCATTGCATAGGCTACAATACAAGTAAATAGGCTATAACAGACTCACCACTAGCAAGCCTATAGGCTTCACTGTGTCTTTCCATTCATTTCAAAATATTCTTGTAAGATCCTGCTCAAAAGCAAATTGCACCTATAATAGGCCTATCTGATAATATCGCAACATTGCACGTAGGCTATGTGATCGCTCAAAATGTTCTTTAAAGTACAGAACAAATTCTAACACATTTACAAAGTGGCTAGGTAGATGCACCAACTGTGATGGAAAGTTTAAAAACGAACAGGACACTTGGTATGGCTTTTAGTATTTTGTGCTGCTCTGACCATCCACTTTTATTGACTGTTAGTCTACTGTTTTTGAGTTTGGAGATTGTAGCCTACTGTTTTGCAGTGACAGGCTACGAATGCCGACTCCACAACTGTCGCATTTCCCAGCCAGGTCTATGATAGGCTTTTTGTCACTACATCCAAAAATGTCTCTCTGGATGAAGCAGGTTAAGACCTGTGCTGTTTTGCGCTCACTAAAGGGCGATTCCATCTCAGCTTAATGTAGCCTACATGATCCAAAGCACTATACGTCTCCATTGCTCGAGTTTATTATTAGCACTGGACAATATTGGAAAATATAGGAAATGCGACGTGTCAGTTTGACCCTTCATTTACGTTTTTGCAATTTAGAGCAGCTCATGCATTCAGCGGTGCTTGGGTCATCCTGCGGTCAGAAACGTGAACATTTTTTGTATTTTCCAATATCTTCCCAGATCTATCTTGAGACCTTTTACTGAATTTATTATGCAGCAGTGTCTAAAAACACTACTGGTCGAGATTTATGCTCATTTGGCATTGCAGGAGTGGTGGTAAATGTATCGGTGGCACTCACTGCAACAGTGTCCGAGTGTGCAGAATCCATCTTCATCGCGCAATTTGCGCACACAATCACCAGTAGCATAGTTGACACGTGTCAGTCCGTGTCATGTTTAATTTTGAGTAGGTTAAGTGTTCAACATCAGTGTTCAATAGGGGTGTGAATCTCTCATGTAAAAGACGATAAGATTCGCATCTAGATCAGTGCCGGCCTGAGCCTTTTGGGGGCCCTAAGCAGAATTTGATTTGGGGGCCCCCTCCCACAACGCAGAGTCACCTGTGCTTGGCGATAATTGACAACTTCACACTATAATGTCATATTATAAATTAATACAGTGAGGTTATGTATTAATACAGTGACTGATTATGAACTACTGTCCCCCTGGACACAGATGCATAAGGACCCTCTCCCCCTACCCTATTTGTGCAAATGTGGGTACAAACGTGTGTGTGTGTGTGTGGGGGGGGGGGGGGGGTAGGTGTGATATCCTGTATTCTGGTGCATTTTTGGGATGGTCAGCTGGAGAAGGGCAGTGCCTAAATTTGTTCAGATTCATAGACTTTTGCTTTTTGATTTATAGGTAGTGACTTCACACAACTACTTGGGGTTCAGGGTCCCTTGACCTCTTGGGCTCGGTAGGCTCATTCAGTAATCCATCCTTGCTCACATGCCAAAAATGTTTTGGGGCTCCGCTCTAGACTTCTGGCCCCATGTGCTTGGTAAACCAATGTATTAATATAGTTGTTATTTACACCAACCCTGTCACCTTTTAATCTTAGAGGGTACTAAAATCACAGATTTATTTGAAACATTCATATTCAAAGTGAAGCACTAAGGGTGGTTTACTGAAGTTGAATTGACAAATAACAAAATACAACTGCATTTATATTTGTTGTAAACAAGTACATCAGTTTAATTACTTGTTTTTCAACAGATTTGCAGAAAAATAGATACTTATTCCTACTTCGTTCCTGGCTTTCAGGCATCTGCAACTCTGCAGTGGACGAACCTGCAATGATTAAATAAATACATAAATATATATATTTTTTAAACTATGTTAAATGTGACATGTCATATTAACAGGCTATGTAACCATTTGCCATCAAGAAAACCTCACCTTCTGTGTCATCAGCCATGGAGGCAGACACTTGATGAGGTAGAGTTAGGTAGAGGTAGAGATGTGCTCCAAAGTACTTCAACAGTGTCTCTGAAAAAAAAAGTGCATATTTGATCGAGCAGAATGAGTTTATTTTGCTATCATTACTTACACTCATCAACAAGCAATTCCACATGTAACAATTCATATTCTATTGGCAAATGAGGCATAATCAAAAGTATGGTATGCAGTATTAGGGTAGCACCGCTACATCACTCGCCACTATCTTAATCAAATTTAAGGGCCCGTCCCATTTCTCCCCCCTTAAAACTTCCACTTGGTTTTGATTGCCCTCAACATTAAAGCCCCCTCGACAAGGGAAGTGGAGGTGAAGATCTTTCCCTATAAATTGGGACACCACTAAATGCAAATTAGCGTAGCGAACGTGCTCACCTACGTCACGCGCAGCGCCAACGTGTCTACCGGTAGTAGCCTGCTACTATTTTCATTCAGGAACATGCCCATTCCAGCGGTCGTTGTTGTGTGGGCTGTGCTGGTTTATCTACGTCTAGTTAATCAACAAAGATATTCGTGTTCATGTGAACGCCAGAACACCCACCTTAAATATTGACGAAACTACCCAGATCAGATATATAACGTTATTTGATGGGCAGACTCTCTCAAAGCACTCAGCAGATATCATGAACATCGTCAGAGAGCTTCGTGAGATATTTTCTAACATTAGTGTTCAAAACTCAACAGTCCATCAGATGTGCATCCAGCTAACATATTCCAACATATTCCGAAATTTTAATATGCTTATTTGCGAAAATATATGAAAAATTTGGCCGGCTCGCTGAGCTCGCACGGTATCCAGGGTAATTTCATCTCCCACTTCGTTTTAAGCCTGCATCGGTCCTGGCTATGTTTTGAGGGTTGATTTTAAGGGCAAAATAGCACTTCCCCTTGCTCCCTATAGTAATGGGACACCCTAGCCCTACACGTGCACGCGCAAAAACGAGGGTTAGGGCAAAAATCTAGGGGTAGGGGAGGTATTGGGACGGGCCCTAAGTCTATTTTCATCACAGAAGTCTCCCCACCCAACATGGTATATTTTCTCAAACACTACCATCTCTCTCCAAAGAGCAGAGCGCACGTACTGTTCCATCTTTGCCTATGAAGCTGGAACGTTATCAGACTTACCACTATGTTACATATTATTGAACAGTAATAAACTATCACTTTCAGGTGCGAAATCAGAAACAATCCCTCTATGGTAAATTAGCCTTCAGCTACGTTTTCATGTAGCTACTGTAGTGCTAATGTCCACTTCAGTCAGCTAGCTAACTTTAATTTACAACATAAGCCCACCTAGAGCTTAGTAGAGGTCCTGGGAAAGATTTGTATGCACTTCATTTAGCAGAGAATATCTCAACTGTTATAGACTAATATGACCCCATTGAACAACGTGGGATGTGTGCCAAAATCGCTACCCGGGACGAAAGTCCTGAAAATGACCACAATAGGTGACACTATTATCACATTATAGGTGAATGGGACTTTTTTTTTCCTTAATAGATATTCTCATAAACTTCTACCAGTTTAATCTTCATAATAAGAGAAATACTTTTTGTATTACACTTTGTCTTAAAAATAAAATAAAATATGCAAATTAGCCAATATCTCATTAAATATGCGTACATAAACCCTTGAAGCTATAGATTTTCTGAGGTGATCACAATGTTCACAATGACAATGATTGTAAGGTCATAGAAGAGTGTAAGCATTCTGATTTGATATAAAGAAAATGGCTAAAAAACAGTCAACCACATAGCCTACAACTAGCAACAAACAAGAATTGGCAGTTATTTATTAAGCTAAACTTTAAAAGCTTACATTTCCTATCTGTTCTAAATATTGCTGTCATCACCACAACTTTTTTTTCAACAAAAGTTTACTTGGCAGCCATAGTGACCTGAGATCATAGCAGAGCACATGGCTGTCAAGCAAGATGACTTGTAAGATCAAGAAAAGTAAGGCAATCTACTCTTTATTCTTTGTGTTGCTGTGTACACTTATTATGTGTAATTATCATACGAGTTGTAATTTTGTGTATTTAAATAATTATAATGAATTTGTATCAGATATATATTTAATTTGGCGTGTATTGTAGCTAGCTAACTACAGTTTGTTAGCTAACTAGCTGCTAGTGTTTTCTTTTAATTTGCAAAATGGGGAAAATGTGAATTGTGATCACATAGTCTCAGACAAATTGATGAAGTTACAGTTTCTTCATGTCATGAAGTTATTCCTCCCAAATAATAGATAAGTTGGTACATACCATTTACTCATATTTGAAACCTTATTTTACAAAATATCAAATGACCTGGAGAGAGTGAGAGAACGACTTATCCATCCAGTGTCACATAGCTAATACTTCATTGACTGGGCTACAGCAGGAAACATGGTAAGATAGGCTTTAATTAATTCATTTCAATTTACAGTATCTGTGGATTATGGGGGTTAAAAATAGAAAGTGACATGTCATGTTTAAGGCAACTTTTGTTTGAAGTAGGAAATGTTTTATGGTAAAAAAAAATTAAATCTAGCTTTTTTGAGCAACCTAACAGTAGTATATCAATCTTGACGAGTTCATCCTATGCCAGAAGAAGAAGCAATCTGAGTACCTCTCTAGTGGTGAAATTGGCAGGGGTGTTATTGTTTCGCTTGCCAAACAAACAAAGATTAATGACACTCGAACTGCTAGGGTTCTTCAATTGACAGTGTAAGAGCAAGATATCATAAAATACCACACCAAATCCTGCTACAGAACATTACAAAGGTATATGGCTAAGGCTGATTGCACAACCCAACCATTAGAACAATCTGAGCCATCTCAGCAGAGACCTATTAATGATCCAACTGAGCGACGAAGCGAGAGATTTAAGACCAGTGCAACTGACACTTAACCTGACCCTAGCCAGATGAATTTCGCTCCGCCTAGCTCCACTCATCCATCTGGAACCGATCCATTGAAGTGTTGCTTCAGAAGGCTGGGCCTAATCAAAAAATGCTTGCATATGATTGAATAAGCCACTTGTCCGTCATCTATTGACGTGCTACTTCAACCACTCACATCGAAGTCAACCCGTGACGCTGTCTCACAGTCGCTTCTACGCTATGTCACATCTATGAAACTCCCGCCCTGCGTCCTGATTGGCTGTACCATAAAATCGGTTGCAGAAATCACTCTCAATGGAAGAGGTCCCAGATGGAAGTGAGTGAAGCTAGGCGGAGCTAAGCGGAACGAAATTCATCTGGCTAGGGTCAGGTTAACTGACTCTGTCATCAGGTGATACAGATGTCTTTGTGTGCCTATTATACCACACAACAGTCAATTGGAGAAATCTTGGCCTCCAAGAGCTCTGGCTCATCCGCAACTCAGGAGTGAACAGATCAATATTACCACCTCATGATATCTGCATAGCGCTGGGAGACGAGCTCATACAGTGTCTCCCAGCACTACATGCGCTGACTGGGTGCGATACAACCAGCAAAATATCAACCAAACTTGCAGCTCTGAACACTGTCCGCAAACCAGACAACTCGTCTCTGATCCTCAACTTCAACTGTCCACATCTAACACAGAGTGCAATACAAATGGCGGAAACATTCTTGGTTAAATGTCTCAAACCATCAACAGACAAGGAGACATTTGATGACCTGCGCATTGCTGCGTTTGATAGTCATGCCCTTAACTCATTGAATGCCAGGCTGTTTTCGGGAGCTTTGTCCTAGAGTGCCAGCAATCTAGACCATTGTTGATGATTTTTGTACAGCCACAGCATATTCTGTGTTATAGCTATGAACACATACAATAGCTCGATTAAAAGGTGAGACTTTAAGCTCTCGGTGGGTGCAAACCGTGTATTTCTACACGCCTCTGTTCCTGAGAAATCCCAAGCTAAACAGTGACTAGTTTTCATCAAAATCGCTGTTTTTTTCTAGAAATGGAGATATAACGTCTTTCATGAAATATGAAGTGTTGCCTGTTACTTACTTGTGTAAACTTTATGGGAAGTGATCAGCGAGACCTGGCGAGACTGCCACCTTGTGATAGACCCATGAAAATGGCCTGGTTTTGACCTGACGTGCATGCGTCACTGATTCGACCCAAAGCGGCAACCGAGTTATGATAAAATGTCCAGATAAAATGTCCAGATTGTGCGTTTTCATGAGTTTCACGATCGTCATATATTTAATTTCCATTCATCACAGAGTTCCAAAATCACATATAAGGTGTGTTAGAGTGTCTAGTTTCGTAATTTAAAAAAAAAACTAAAAACGTAATATTACGTTTTTGGTACTCAATGAGTTAAGATGGACTTTGAGAGGACCGCTTGCACCTCAACTAATGCAAGAAAACATACTGTATACAAAGAGCCTAACAGCAGCTTTGGGTCCAAGCACCATTTACAGATGCCACCTCGATCTTAAATGCAGATGCTTATGGTTTTGTAAGAAAGGGGAGTTTATTAGTCCCTGAGATTGTAATCTCAAAACCTGAAGGTTTGCCAGATCCCTGCTCGTGTGGCAAGTGTACACACAAGAATGGCTGTCCCTGTCAAGTAGCTGGTATCCATTGCTGCAAGTACTGCAAATGTAAGGGAGGCAATAGTTGTAAAAATCCTATTACTGAATGAGTTATCATTATAATCCCCATACCTGGACTCTGTTGAGAAAAAGTTGAAAGTTTTACCTTGCAACACAGGGAATAAACTTGAAGAGTTTATGTACGCATGAGATATTGGCTAATTTGCATATTTTATTTTATTTTTAAGACAAAGTGTAATACAAAAAGTATTTCTCTTATTATGAAGATTAAACTGGTAGAAGTTTATGAGAATATCTATAAAGGGGAAAAAAGTCCCATTCACCTATAATGTGATAATAGTGTCACCTATTGTGGTCATTTTCAGGACTTTCGTCCCGGGTAGCGATTTTGGCACACATCCCACGTTGTTCAATGGGGTCATATTAGTCTATAACAGTTGAGATATTCTCCGCTAAATGAAGTGCATACAAATCTTTCCCAGGACCTAGACTAGCTAGGGTACATGCTTGATTGAGCATCCAAAACAATCCCAATATCCTTGACATCTGAAATACACCTAGATAAATATATATTAATGGGCTGGGCCGCGTTTGGGCATTGGGTAAAGGGGCTGCTGCCCCGGGCCCCGGCCACTAGGGGGCCCCGGCGCGGGACATTTAAAAAAGAAAACAAGTGTCTTATCTTCACCTGTCTTTGCCCGTATCAATGCATGCTATCACAGACAACAATGGCTTCGCATGAGAAAATTAGGAAATATGAAAGCGGATCTCGAAAAAAGAGAGAGCTTCAGCCAGACGTTCTCAGTAAGGCGCGCCAAAACCACGGGCCGTACGCACTGTGCGTATCAGCCAGGCTACTCAACAACGAGAGAGAATTTCCCCTGTGTGCGTGTATTCACACCAAATTGGCCTAGGCTACCATAACTTCTCAACTCTGCACAGTAGCATATTCCATTAACTGCATGCCAGTAGGCTATTTACAATTTTCTGTAAAGTAAAGTTTGTAACTTTATCAAAATCAACAGAAAGGATGGAGACAGCAAAGCGAGATGAGTTATTTAAAATGGGCAAGCCGCAAGCACAAGGTAGGCAAGAATATTGCTTGTCAAAACGTTAGGCTATCATTACCACTGTTTAAAAAGCCATACGTGAACGTAGCCTTCGCTAGAACAAAACTAGGCAACTTTAGCCTTTATAGGGCTAGGCTATACAAAGTTGTCCAAATAAATAGGTCGTTAGGCGTTGTTGTTATAAAGATATTGCATGTGGATGTTATTAGCCTACTACAGTATGTAGGCTACTTTTTAACTGACCAATTGCAATGAGGATCAAAATAGTGATAAGTCCACGTCTAGGCATACTACCCCTGTCCCTGACAACGTTACCGTTATCGGCTACGACACCCCCCTTGTTTGTATTTGATGTGGTTGGGCTGTGTGTGTGCGCTAGACTGCGTGTTTCAATGTATTTGACGTCGTGGCTGGCTAGGGCTGCGTGTTACAGTGTATTACAGACAGCGTGTTACAATGCATCATGATGTGGCTGTGCGTGTGCGCCAAACTCTAGGCTACAATGTTTCATGAGTTCAGAGTTCGGGAGTTGCACATTTTAGTCTGACCTGGGTACCACTTTAGCCACTCAAGCCTTAGTTGAAGTAATTGATGGTAATAATGTAATATTTCATGGTTGATTTTTTTGTGTGCATTGCCCCATGTTTGTAGGCTACTTGTTTTTTGTATGTTGGTACAATAATAATAGTAATATATATTGGGGGGGAAAATGGGGGGGCTGGCCCCGGGCCCCAGATGACCTTAACCTGGCCCTGTTAATGGGAGACATTTCTCTGTTGATGGCGGGGATTTAGTTCTGGTGATGGCTTATATTCGATCATGACAGCTAGCTAGCTACCTCAAGCACAAAACATACTGTAAATAATCATGCAAACATACCTGTAGCCTATCTTGCTCGTTTTTCTCCTCCTCTGTCATTTTCTTCTTTCTGTTTTCGGCACCAGGGGGATACGTCCTTTTTTGTGACTTGTCTTAACATCTCACCGTCTCTTCCGATTTTTTAACTTGATGCAGTGTCTGCACGAATTGTCTATGCACCCGAGGTGTCTACTTTATGCGCGTGACTCAAAGGCTGGCAGACACAGTAGAGGTAGGCAGGCATATTGATCATGAAATCAGAATTTTCTTGTTTTGAATTATTAATTGTTTCATTTATTCATTCATTGATGTCACTTGTTTACGTTATTTATTATGTAAAAAAAAAAAAAAAAAAAACTCGATTGGGGGCCCCCTGGTGGCCAGGGGGCCCCAAGCAGTCGCTTAGTTCGCTTATGCCTCAGGCCGGCCCTGATCTAGATACATGGGCACGATTCAATACAAGAAACGATACATGTTCATAAAAAACGATTCAGTACGATTCGATGCCATTCGATGCAGTTCAAGAATGGAAAGCATTCTGAAAGATTTTTTAGCATTTGCTCAAGGTGCACATTAATTTTATATTATCAGTTATCATGGTCATGGTTGTCAATTAGGCAAAAGAATGAATATGATTATCTAAACTGAGGTTTGTTTCATATACTGTATTGAAATGAAAAAATAATAGTTATATCTGATTGTTTTCATGGAGCTGTAGCCTTGTTGAGGTAAGACAATACCGAAATAAAATAAAACAGTGCTTAAGACACTCTTGGCCTTTTCTCATATAGCCTACAAGAATAAAATAGGCCTACATATCAATGAACTCTCTGGGTTTATTTTGTTCTAACGGTAGACCTAATGCAGAAACCTATAATGCCAAGTCTGAGTGAATATGAACAAAATAATTGGCTAATAATTTGTGCATCGTTTTAGCAAAGGCCAAATTATTATTTAACATTAAGGAAATCCCTAAACGTAAGGCTATACTCTACAGACTATCGTTGCTGTTTAGTGTCTAATTTCGCGCTGGATTTTGAAAAACAAAAGAGTAAAAACGTAAAACAAACGACCGAGTGCGAGTTGTCACGTGTTAAGTTGCAGTAGATGTATGGGTAATAAAGTCATTTGACAACTTTGGGCAATGAACGTAGCCAAAAACGAACTGCATTACCCACAATTCCGTGCCACGTATAGTTTCAAAACCGGATGTGGGATGAACGCGCTGCTTGGAACGTAAATGAGAGTCTGAGCGAGCAGAAAAGGTTGTGAACCGATTCGTAACAAGTAAATCGATATAACGACCGGTTCATTTCAGTTTTATTCCGATACAGGGCTTCACGTATCGATGTAGCCGTATCTTACACGTTAAAAACGGATACCGATACATATCGGTTAATCTTTACACCCCTAGTGTTCAATATGGATTTAATTTCAATCATAGGCATAACTAGATGTACCGCAGAGCGGTACAAAATATGACCGCCGCCCAGTCCAGCATATTTTTTCCACAAAAATAATTCACGCTGAAAGGCCTATATGATTCTAACTGTCTCACTAAATTGCATTATCCACACTCAATTCTCACTGGTATCCGCTAGACCAGCGGTTCCCAAACTTTTTTCCCCGCGGACCACCTTCTACATCCTGACTCGGCTCGCGTACCCCCACCATCCAACACATAAAAAAGTAACTCATTCTATTGACGCATTCCAGGCATCGTTGTTTAATTAGCCGCCCTACATGATAACATAATCAAAATGTGCAACTGGTCTATGAGCTCTCACGTTAAAAAAAACAGTGTGGAGAACCACATTAGAATGGTTAGGTACAGGCCCGTTGCTAGAAGGCAAGCAAACCAAGCAATTGCTTGGGGCCCCGAGCTGGCCAGGGGCCCCAAGACAACGACTGGTTAAAAATAAAATGCAACGACAAACTGTGAGCGCCCCTTTGATAGTCAATGCAGTAAAGTGCAACGACACTGTTACAGGCAATACCGGGATCCCCCTCAAGGGGGCCCCTCTCAGTAGTCGCTGACAGCAGCCAGCCAGCCAGGTTTGTGGTCTCTGCTGCTGCCGCGAAAATATAAAACCTCGGCAGTCATAATGAAGCGGAGTTATGCGTCCGGAAGCCAGAAGAGAAAGGAAGAGGATGACAAGAAAAAACAAGATAGTGGTAAGTGATAAATTACACTGGATAAAATAGCTCTACTTGTCTTGTACAAATGGTGTAATGTTGCAGCAGGAAGGCTAGCCTATCAAAAAATTTTTATGTTAACTACCTGCCTGACGGCCCATGCTGCTTGTAACAAACTAGAACAGTTAGCGCAACTTTTTTTTTCGAACGGACGGAATATGGTTACATACTGTAATATGTTTATTAACGGTATAATGAAGACGCAGATCTGTTCCAGAATCACTGTTTATCGTATTTAATGACATAACATTGCTATAGCTTTGTAATAGGTTTTGATGAAAGTGGCATAGCTTCTCTGCTATACTAACTATTCGACCATGATAATCTTTACCAAATGGGGGTTAGGAAAAACACAATAAATTCCGTGCATCAAAGCAGACTGGAACTTTCATGTCTAGTAGTATTCATGCACGCCAGCTGTTTACTGTCTTTAAAGCACCAGGTGCGTCTGTCTAATTCTCAAACAGCAGAATGCTTAAATGCTATGTTAAGCTACAAGTAGGCCTAGGTCAATGTATAACATTAGCTTGGGATGTTTTTACAGTAAGCATTGGTAGTTGTGAAAGCAGCTGCATCCCTTCTAAATATCAAAATATGGAAATGCTAACATATCTTTTCTTTCTCCCTCAAGGTGCTTTGTTTGTTGGATTTAGTTATTGTGCACTTTTTTACGTTTATATTGGATTTTATGGTACGGTGGTGTTTTTGCAAATGTTCAAATGTTCAAAACTAATGCACAGTATATATATGCAACTGCAGTATTTGCACTGTCAAAATTTAGTATTTATATAAACTGTGGGTGAACTTAAACTGTATGGCTATGCGGTGGTTCCTGTAGGCTTTGCGTGGGGGGGGGGGGGGGGGGGGGCTCCATGTCTAATTTGCTTGGGGCCCCCAAATTCCTTGAAACGGCCCTGGCCTGATAGAAGTTTCATTTTTCCAGCTCGCAAGCCAACGGAGAGTTGCTAGACTACCCTGGCTGCAAATTACATTTGCTGCCGCTAGGGTGCGTCTAGATTTCTAGGCTAATACTTGATGGATTCCCACCTAAAAGAAGAAGAAGAAAAATCATCACAAATAAACAGTGGACATAAACATTATCTCTGTCACAGATGACCATACATGCTATCTGCTACTGCTACTGCCAATGGCAGCTTAGTTAAATGTGTAATTTGCCTTAGGCTATCTGATTATTTATTAGCTAAATGTAACTATGTTAGAAGTTTTTTCTGACTTTTATCCAGACTAAGCTGAGACTTTTTCTGACATTTATCTACATCAAAAGCCACCAGTGGGGGAAAAAAAACTGACTGGTTACCATAGCGATTGACTTCATAAATATTGCAGTATCTCCTCCTGATTGTGGATTGCCATAGGTTTCAAGGCAACACATTGTTGCGTGCAGAGAATGCAGTCAGGAGTAGGCCTATCAGAAAAAGTGGACACACTTGTGGCAAAGAACATGCTAGCCTCTGTGTGTGAACAAGAAGAGCTGCATGAGGTGCATGAGAGATCCCAGTGCATGGACCAAAAACGCTGGCAAATGATTCTGCAGAAAAGAAGCAAAACCTATAAAGCTAACAGTCTAACAGCTAACACATCTTGCTAACAGTATTAAGACTAAGGCTAAGAGGAAGATGTGATAAGTGGCGAGTGACAAGTCATGAGTGAACCAATCGTCATGGTTGTTCAACGGTTACTTTTGAAAGTAATTGTAGGTGAATAATTACTTAAAATTAATCTTAGACTGGCGAACTTCAGGAAAAACTCAGGAATCAAGTTTATTCTATTACAGGCAAAGAGGGTACAAAAAAAGGTCTATGTAGGCCTAGCCCAGGCCTAAAAGGCCTAGGTTGGCCTAGAGCCAACTACTCTCTTCCGCTCTACATCCTTAGTCTGACAATCCAAAATCCGAATCTCACAAACATTGCAGTTTAGTTACTTTTAAATGGTTTAAACAAAGAACAAAATGGCGCCAAGAACAAGCCCACTTGATTGGTTCTACAGTTGGTATCAGACACACCTACTCACACCCACTTCACACCTATGAATTCTTGTCAGAATAGCATGAGGAGAGATATCTTATATATCAGAAATATCACTTATAGAATGTTCCAAACATTCTCACAATCACATCATTACAATCCTTGTAATGAGACTATCAAAATGATACCAGACATGAATACATTTACATTTCATGATACATGGATACATTATATCAAGGTAGCATCCTTTGTCTTGTGTAAGTGATAGGCCTTAAACCAGCACATTAGCATTCCATTGGGGGAGGGGATAGTGTCTTTGTTTAAAACCAAGATGGGTTACATGGCTAACTAAAAGTAGTCTTGAAGTTAAATTATTATCCATTTTAACCATACATTTTATTGCTATCAATTTGAACAATTTCATCTAAAAGAACCCACAAGTGACACATTGCATATAAATGTGTCAGCACTGATAGACGATATGCAGAGTTTCTTCTATTCTCTTCTTATGGATTCACCATCACTGATCTGGCTGACTCGCAAATGCCCAATGGCTAGCTGCTGCAAGACAAGACTACAAATCATCACCTGGACCTGAGCTGCTACTCTTCTGTATGTATGTTATGTTAGGTGTGTGTGTGAGAGAGAGAGTAATACAGAGTTAGAGAGAGGAGTATGTGTGCCATTCCTTTTAGAACAAGCTGACATTTTGCAAGGTTTTCTGGGAATAACACAGCCTGTACAGACACCTTGTCACCTATTGTTCTGTTTTGGTGCCTTCACAAAAGAGTTTTTAAAAAAAAAGGTGACACTATTTTGTTACTTAGCACTGCAAAATAAAACATGGCCAGTGAGAGGAAATACAATGTGACCTGACCACCATGATGATTGTAGATTTGGGCACCTAAAAAGCTTGGAAGGACTTGAAACTTCCATTATTGTACCTCAAACTGAAGTCTAAACATTGTGGACAAAGTGATCAGTTTGTCATTAACAAATTTTGACAATACACATTTTCAAAGCTTATTTGCTTCTCTGGAGAAAGAGTAGCCTAGTGTTCCAGAGGCTGTATGAAGGCATTAGGAATCCAGTGGCTTGAGAACATACTGTATAGTGATGATTGAGTTTCTTCTGTCCACTAACACTTTAAACTAATAGTTTAATAGTTTTGCAAATTATGTTTTTTCACTTCTTCAGAACCTATAGTTTGCAAAACTACCTGTTTCCAATTTTTTCCCGGACTGCACAGGTCCAAAATCCAAGATGGCGGATATATCACCAAAAATGGCAAATAATCGCCTTTTTAAACATTTTAAATGGATATATGTTAGGTATTATCATTATATAAATACATTTTCTAATAAAATTGAATTACTTAGGGAATAAATATTACCATGGGTGACATGAGATGTCATGATTATCAACCAGTGATGGGTGTAACCACCATTATGCTATTTATTGGCATACCCGGAAAAACACATTGACTGATTTAAAAGTTTCCTTCACATAACCTAATAATCATTTGAATTAAAGTAATGTTCTGCACTCACCCCAATAGATTAGATTAGAGTAGATTAGATTCAACTTTATTGTCATTGCAGAGTACAAGTATGAAGACAACAAAATGTGGTTTGCATCTAACCAGAAGTGCAAAAAAGGAGAAAAGTGCAATGTGATATACAAAGTATAGACAGGTGGTGCATAGACAGGTCAAGAAATATAGTGCAGTGTAGACAGTAGTATACAGTTGATTTATATAAAGTAGAGAGGTTTAGAGTAATATAAATATGTGCAGTGTATTAGCAGTTGCCTTATAAGAGCAGAATAAATATGGCTATGTAATGTAAACAATGTATGAACAACATACATGGGGGGGGGGGTCTGCCTCCTTGTTGTCCCTGTCAAGGTTGCCATGGTCGTGGACACCTCAACAAGCACAGGCAAGGAGGCATTGGACAGGGGTGGGTGGGGGAGGGGCTTAGTTGGTTGGTTGTCACTGGGATGGAGAGCTAGACTTCAGCTGCAGGAAAGAAGCTTCCTCTGAACCTGCTGTGCGCCTTATGCAAGCATCGCTTGCCCTGGATGGCCTCAATGGAGGGGAGTGAGGAATGCGTTGGGCAGTTTTCACCACCCTCTGCAGTGCTTTTCGGTTGTGGGCAGAGCAGTTGCCATACCAAACTGTGACACAGTTGGTAAGGATACGCTTGATGGTGCAGGGGTAGAAGTTCACCAGGATCTGAGGAGGCCGGTGGACCTTCTTTAGCCTAGAAGAGATGCTGGTAAGCCTTCTTGATCAGGGTAGAGGTGTTGAGGGTCCAAGAGAGGTCCAAGAGATGTGGACACCCAGAAATCTGAAGCTGGCGATACACTCCACTTCAGTCCCATTGATGAGAATGGGTGTGTGTGCTAGCTTTAGACTTCCTGAAGTCCACAATGAGCTCTTTGGTCTTCAATAATTCTGTTAACAGGACTTGCAGGAAATTGTGGGAACATATGAATTTGTTGATTATATGCAAGCCTAATGCTGCCCACTACAGCTAAGTCTGCCTTCATCCATGAATTGTGACTGGTTTCAGAAACAGCATCCTCTGAACAATCTACAGAGAGTAGCTCAGTGCAATTAACACACACATTGGATAGCATCTTAATAGATGGCATGGCTGTTGTGCAGGAGATGGTTGTCAGGAAAGTGACATAAACTGTTGCCAAGATCTGGCAGAATGCTTCTTTGAAAATGTTGAAAGTAAGGCACGAGGCTACAATGACATATACTTATTATTTAACAACTATACCATCACAAACTCCATGAAAGACAGGACGAGACAGGTCCATACAATGGGAAAAGCACATGATAAGGGATACAAAATACAAGACTCTACACCAATCAAAGACTTTAAAGCTTTCCTGGGATCGAAGGAAACCAAAGCCAACCTCATCCTCTACCTTGGTCATAAAGCTGTTGAACTATGTAAACTGCCAGTCACAGTTCACACACACAAAGGTGGCAGTAGCAGTAAGTAATTTTGGCAAAACCCCATATATCTATATGTCACACAGATGCTTGGTGCTTGCCCTTCGCAGGGTACCAGACATCAACAAAGACAGTCTCATTATCCTGGGCACTGGAGAACGTCGACAAAAGATACAGCCTAGAAATCTTGACGCACCCTAGCGGCAGCAAATGTAATTTGCAGTCAGGGTAGTCTAGCAACTCTCTGTTGGCTTGTGAGGTGGAAAAACCAAACTTCGCTCAGGGCAATCACATCGTGTATAGAGTCGGTGGACCTATCGGGTATCCTATTGTATCCTATCCTATCAGGAAATTGAAAGTCAACCGTTTGTCCCGCCATTTACCGTTTATCCCGTGGGAAAGGAAAGGTTTCTGTTTCAAGTCAATAAAGTCATGATGGTGTCATTAACACACTTTGTAGGCTTGTAGTAGGTCCTCATCCATCCGTTTAACACTCTGTAAAGCGCCATGAGACATGTGTAATGTTTTGACGCTCTATAACTGAAATTAAATTGAAATTCTGAGAGCACACAGGCAAGCAAATGTTTGGGCACAAGATACAGTGCCTGCTCCAAAGATTCTTAACTCACTATCACTGGGATGGAGACAAATTGTTGATGGCAGACATCCCAAGTCTCCCGGAAGTTTCGTGAGTCCCGCATATTGATAGCGGCTCCCTGATGCCCGCAAATTAGATAAAATCTCCCGGAATCTAGAGCGAGCGAGCGAGCAAGAGCGCGCACGCAAGACCGAGACTTCAAATCACGTATGCATCTGAGTTTAGCGCGCACACGACAGAGAGAGAGAGAGAGAGAGAGGGGTGGTGCGCGTGTGCCTGAAGCAAGACGCATCCTGATTGGCATGTTTTGCTAAATCAACCAATCAGTTTTCAATGTAGTCAGGCTTTTATGTCTTTTATCCTGAACGAAATTAATCAGTTCAATGTATCTAGGAACAGGAAAAGAGGCAACTGCCTCAATGTGACTACCCTAGTAAAATAAAGGAGAAATAAAAAATAAAAAAATAAACAGGAGCGTCATGGCAGAGTCAGAGTGCCCCCAAAAAATTTACATTTAAGACCCATTTCACATCAGACCACACGATGTGTAGGCCTACCCTTGTCTCATAAGAGTAAACAATAATGATACTGTAGTTGTATGCTGCACTGTTTGTAACAGTGACTTATTGCCCATGGCAGGTTAAATGATTGCAAAAGACATGTTGAGGTGAGTTGAACAAGTGTCATTTCATGTGCATATTATTCAGGCCTATACTAGATGGCTAGTTGCCAAGGCTACATGCCAAGGCTAGTTCCCAAAATCTACATATTTTATTATCAAAATTCCTATCTATAGGCCTTCCTTATTTGGTGTACTGACTACACATTATTGAACAAACATTCATCTGTATTTCAGTATCTAAGTATACTACCTATAGGCTACAATAATTCTTTTTTTTTTTCGGGATACCTCCCTGAAATGACTTTTTGCAGGTTGGGATGTCTGTGATGGGCAATGGGCTCCTGTTCTGTCAAAACTTCCACCAGCACCAGAGGCTGTTGTGAAGTGTTGTTGTCTTGCCAGCCAATGCAGTATAAGGTGTTCATGCAAGAGTAACAACTTACCATTCACGCAACTTTGCAGGTGTGAAGGCTCTGAGGAGATGTACACCAATATTAAAAAGACAGTGACAGTGGTGAGGATAAATACTTGAGTGACAATGACAATGTTTTGTTGAAATCTTCAATAATGAAACAAGATTTTTTTCTCTTTTTTTCATTTTTTCCATTTTTTTCTCCAAATTTTTTGCCAAATGATGCAATACATCTTTTGAAAATAGTCTGTATCTCACTTGTCTACCTTATTAGATGTATATTTATCAAAAAGTTGACCACTTTAAGCCTTTATATTATTTTTCCGCATATATTGTCCGCCATCTTGAATTTTGGCACTGAAAATGAAGAAAAAAATTGGAAACAGGTTGTTTTGTATTCAATGGGGTCCTAGCAAGTAAAAAAACACCAGTTGCAAAAATCTATATGAATCGTTCCTAAAATAACACAATTCCCCATACTATAATTCCTGTTGAGATATTTCCCTCTGTTGAAGATATGGAAGTTGTTGGAGGATGTAATGTATGCTGATTTCACTGGATGTATTCAGGAAGAGCCATAGATTTTATGGATATTAGTCATCACCATAGTTTAACATGTAGATGCCTATACATTTCCAGATTTCCCTCTACTCTTCCCGAAAAACATGTGACCCTCAGGATGAATAAAGTATTTCTCATCTTCTCTCGTCTCAATTTGGTGCTTTGAAATTATTTTGGCGTAATGTTTTTGTTAGTCGTTACAATACACAAACAGATTTTCACAAGAGTGAATTTCACAGGAAATGTCGCGAAAGGAAGGGTATTCTGGAGGACCGTAAACACTAATGAGAGATTTAAAAGCCTTGCCTCAGTACGTTATTTTTAACGACTTGCAGAGAGCTTACTAAAGAGGCTCATTAAATACCCACGAGAAGTTGGAAAATTTACTGCGACCAATCTCTATACAGACTACTAACTACTACAATGACTAAGGATCATTGCAGTATAGCATATAAAACAATGTAGCCAACAATATTCTATATTACTGTGATACAATTACAGTAATGTAGAGTATAAAGCAATTTTTTGCACAACACAACACTTAAGAAGTATGATACTGAAAAAAATCCCAGTTTGTGGTTATAAGGGAAAAAACCAAATTACCACAGAATTCATAATTAGGCTACACAGAATATCTGCATCTAAGTGTACCCTCCACTTATGAAGGCTTCTTTCTCCTCATTATTTTCTTTCTTTCTTCCCTCTTTTCTTGATACTCGTGTATTGATTTATGTACTTCACTAGACAACTGTAATGGTCTTTGCTTTTCAATTAAGCTGCAGCGAGCCTAACATTGTGTTCCGGAATTAATTGCCAGCCCAGTGCATGCAAGGCCCTTTGGGCGCACACAGCAGAGATCCTTCGGGCTCCATCATTGGACTGCACGCCAGAAGAGTGCACCGTGGACAAAAACATGCAGACAGCTAGCTATATAAAACACCTGTCTGGGAATATGACTAGCCTCAAACAGCATCTACTATGCAGTCTGTAAACATGCAGACAGCTAGCTATAAACACCTGTCTGGGAATATGACTAGCCTCAAACAGCATCTACTATGCAGTCTGTAAACATAGTCTGCAAAGTCTGGTCCAAAAACACAAAAGAAGCAAGGAAAGAAAGAAGGAAAAAGCAGCCCTTCAGCTGGACGCTGGCATCAGGGCTTTAGAGAGGCTCTTTGAGGCAGTGTTGAAAACCATCAGAGGTGTGCATGCCACCTGCCTATGGGAGCCCGCAGCTTTTCATCAGCACTCTTCTGATTCAGCCCCTTAGCTGCGTCTCTAAACTCCTCTCGCACATCTGAGGTCTCCCTGTTTAGAGCACTATGCCTGATAAGAGAGAGAGAAGTTGAAAGCAGAATGCAAACGACAGACATTTGGGTGATGCAGACAGTACAATACAGTTCAAAATGCACATAATGTGTAGAGATGGTTTGTACCCCCCGGCCTAAACATGTGTGAAAGAGTCTCTTGTGGTGTTCACGCCAAGTGAAATTACTGCTATTATACATTAATTATTGATAAACGCTTACATGTCCATACTTATCAATGGAATGTCTGCATTTGCAGTGTCTACTAATAACACAATGTGTATGAGATATGGATTGGAAATGGCCAGTCTATGCCAAATTAAAAGAGCACAAGTTTTCACAGGTCAGAGCAGCAATAGCTGCCACCTCCCTAGTCATGCTATCGAAAGTCTATGGAACTCCTCACAGGAAAACAATTCTGTCCGCTTGCTTACAAGAGCTGTGGAGTACCTCATAACAGACTGAGTAGAAGTGTGAGTGGATATATGACTACCTAGGCCCAAGACTGCCACCACCTGGTGCCAGCAGGCAAGTGAAGTTGAGACACAGCACAAGGCTTCTTCGGCTGGTTAGGAAAAGGTCAACTCCGACGTTTTTTTTTTGACATATTAAGGTAGGTAAACTGATGTAATTTTCATTATTGCTAAAGATGAATATTGAAAATATGTTATGTTGTATGTTCCGTCACATTCACTGGAAGATCTCCCGAATGCTCTGAGATAGCATGTGATTGAGTAACGAGAAGAGAGCATGGGTTACCGGTTTATTACATGTCTTTATTGTTCAAGTACCTGTAAATAATAATAGCTGTACAACCCAGCACACTGGTAATCAGAGCACCAGGAGAAGAGCCACAGTACTACTGTACATATCCCAATGGTGTTGCTGGTAGCCACTTTTAAAAATGTACATATTTACATAGAAAAAGAGTTTATCCAAAGAGTGAGGATGCATGACTGACAGACGCTTACACAGACACTAATGTAGCCACTAAGGAAAACAAAATCAACCAACCCAAAAACAAAAACAAAAACAAAAAAAAAACATGATGATTCTTGTCCCTGGAAACAGACAACTAAGCGAGATGAAATGATGTAGTGGAGGCAAGGGGAGGGGTTAGAAAGGCACTCAGTGATGTCTATGTACAACAAAGGCCGGCAGCAGCGAGACAAGCTCGTCAGCGCCAGCCATCACAGTAATGGTGGTTTCGTTTTGTTTTCTGAGGTCACCACGCCAACAGCGCCAGGGGCCACGACGACAATGGAATCAAGACAACACATTCGAGTACCGATACTGTTCAAGTTTGAGGAAAAGCCGTTCTGATCTATTTTTTATTTAGTTAATTAGTTTATCTGGATAACGCAAATAAGAGATATGTCTGTGTCCTTCCCCTCAAATGTTGTATTCAGCACATGGAGACTTGTAAGGAAATCCTTATCAAAAGATTTTTGATAAGTGTGGAGCTCAGTGATCTTCAAATTAATTTAAGCTACGTCTTTTCAGAAAATCAAAACTTCTCTATATAGTGCCTTCAGTGTGTCGAAGCCCATGTTATAGCAACCTTGTGTTATTCTTCCTAGCTGTTCCTCTCTGTAAACACTACTACCACAATGGCTACCTCACTCAGTCTTGCACCATCTTGTACTATCTTCCTACAAAATATTACCAAATAACAATGTGCAAGATTGTAAAAATATAACTGGGTTTGGATCACTCAAATTATTTAAGTAAAGCAAAACAAAAAATAACAAAATGTCAAAATGGGTGAAAGTATTAAACCCCTGCTCTCTTTGGTGTTTGTGATCTGTAGAAAATCTTTATGCTAAAATTACTTTTTTGTATAACAATGCATTCCAACCAGGCACCAAATTTAGCCATATTAAGCTAAAAGGCTACAATTCATCATTTAGTTATTTTTATCGTAATACATTAAGGTAAGTGTAAACATGATAACTGAATCATCCAATGGCACTCTGTCACTGGACCCTAGGATCTCACACACACCCTCTAAGATGTGTGCACGCAACAACACAACGATTACAAGCCTCCCGCACACAACACACATACAAAAAAAGTGCCATCCCTTCACAAATGCTGATACTTCAACAAGCCGCTCATCTTCACACAATGAAGTGTGAAAGTACACAAGCACTTAAGATGGCTCACAGGAGCCCTGGAGTTAAGTAAATGCTGATAGCTCTGTTTAAGTTCCTACAAGTGGGTGCGCTCACTGGCTGACATTTACCACCTGCTGTTGGATGAAGCCATTCTTCCAGTCGACGTCTGTGTTTGTGTTTCACTTGGGGAGCAGAACAGGGGGTTCAAAGTAGTTTGGAAGGAGAATTAATAAGGCCGGAACTGGCCTTTTTCAAAGCACACGGGTGTCTTTCACATGCAGCTCCCGACATGTCTGTGGGATGCTGCACCACTACTACAATTTGGGACAGGCCTCGACTACACAACACCCTGTATCTCGCTAGTACACAACACACTGTGTATCTCGCTAGTACACAACACACTGTGTATCTCGCTAGTACACAACACACTGTGTATCTCGCTAGTACACAACACACTGTGTATCTCGCTGTCCAAAAACGTTGATTCAGTAATCAGTATTGGTTCCAATAGCTACAGAAGGCATACTCATGGGGTTAGGGGTTAGGTCTCAAGGCGACTTTCCTTTTTGTCTTTTTTAATGCAATAAGAAGTGCAGAGAGGACTAATGCCAGCGGACTACGGGCGATTAAATAGCAGAATCATGGGGGGGGGGGGGGGGGGGGGGTTAAAAGCACTTGGTAATACATGGGGGCTATGGTGTCTAGGTTCCCACACAGGCTCCAGAGATTTAGGCCCTGAGAACAACCTCAGATACTGCGCCACAGCTTCGATAAGATCTCAACCAAATAGCTTTGTCTTTTAAATATTTAAATAGATATAAAACTTTTTAACTCTCTTGTTTAAAACAAACAATCTGTACACATCTGGTACCAGGTACATATAAAAAAATTACAAGTTGTTACATTAGAAAGGATACCTTCCGTTTGATAACATCATATCAAAAATATGCAGCTTTAGTAAACAGATTCATAGTAATTTTGTTTTTGTCCTAGTCAAACTTTTGTCTTTCGCAATGCTACATTACATTTCAGTTAGAAATATACCAAAACAAGGTAAGAGTATGATTCCTCTTTCTTCTTCTGCTTCATTCTCTATCAGTTCATTCTTCCAGTCTCTTGTTTGTCGCTTTCC
This sequence comes from Alosa pseudoharengus, assembly GCF_046254945.1. NCBI lineage: Eukaryota > Metazoa > Chordata > Actinopteri > Clupeiformes > Clupeidae > Alosa > Alosa pseudoharengus. The sequence continues at coordinate 14,937,893 of NW_027468774.1, forward strand.
ATCCCGTGCACAGAGCGCTAACAGCTGGACTGAGTCCACTAGCAGCTGGGAGAGTAATCCAACAGTCCGTGTGCAAAGGTGGAAGCCCCTGGTGCCATTAGCATGGGGTTCCAGCGTGACCCTCGGGGAGAATCCTTCAGTCTAATGCGTGCAACCTCAGCCTCTAGCCCTCCTCTGAAAAACACATTCCCATACCATTTACTCTGCACCTGCTTGCGGCCCATATTTCTCTCTCTCTCTCTCTCTCTCTCTCTCTCTCTCTCTCTCTCTCTGACAATCTCAGAGGCCATTTCAGCACTCCAATAACCACCGTCATGCTTCAGGTTTTCCTCATCACAGTCTCGCTCTCTCTCTCTCGTTCTTTTGCCGTCTTTACACCATCGACTAGGCCTCAATCGATCTTCTCCACTTTCCCGATGATCTTTTCCTCGAAGATGGGCAAGATTGCGTCATCTTCTCGCACCTCCTCAAACACCACCCCGCAGTCGAACTCGTCGCTCACTTTCTTGAAGTAATACCTGGGAAAGGGCATAAGGGGGAAATGGCATCCATTTACACAGAGGTCTTGGAAAAGAAAACGATTCCAACACATTTTCCACTGGGTTGTGTTTGTGTGTGTGTGTGTGTGTGTGTGTGTGTGTCCGTACCTGTAACTCCCTTTCTTGGTCAGAAGCTCCTTGAACTGTCCCAGTGTGACGATCCTCCCTTTCACTGAGGTTCTGTAGGGGATGGGCTCTCCGCAGAAGTAGTAGGCCACCGTGATGTTGTCGCACGGTTGCTTCTTCACCGGTTTGTGTCTGCTGGCAGAGAAGCATTTTACACAAATCATCATGAGTCACAGAACAGCACGTCAGGCTCATTTCAGGACCACTGAGTGTCCTTGTTTTCCATCCTCAAAAGGACATCATTTGCTGTTTACAGCCCCACACTGCATCATCATTACAGATGGGACAGTAGAGAACGGCAGTTTGTGTTTAAAAGGTACAAAATGGTCAATGGTCATGGTTGTTGGCAACAATGGTAGAGGTAAAAGCCAGCGATGGCGGGTCATTAAAAAGAGGAAGGACCCTCCAATTTTATTGTCATATTTACCACCAACATTTTCCACATCAATGAAGGATAGATCCCCCATATTTGAAACTGCGTTGCATGCTAAAAGGAGTGGTACTGTTAGTACCACACTGCTACCATTTAAACTAAACTACGTAAGAAACAAACAGCCTACTGGCCTACTGACCACTGCTACGTGCTGCTAGCTATGTATAAGGAGCAGGGGAATGACAGGGGAAATGGTCGGAGAACTACAGGGACAAGGGTCTGGAGTCTGGGCTGGGCATGGCCTATGAGAGGGACAGGCATTTGGGGGAGGGGGGGGGGGGGCACTGTGCAGGTGGTGATGGGGTGAGGGTTGGGACGGTGGGGGGGTGATTGGAGGTTCTAAGAAGGGCAGCGGGACGTACTCGGGCTCGGAGAGCTCCGTGTCGGAGACGGCCGGGACCACGCTGAGCTGGGGGAAGAGAGCGGGCCGGACGGCGGCGCGCCCCCTCTGGATCACCTCCAGCACATACCTGAGGAACAACCCCAGCAGCGCAGTTAGAGAAGAGAGCACAGCACAGCACAGCACAGCACAGCACAGCACAGCACAGCACAGCACACAGGCAGGCAGGCAGGGGTGCACACACAACCAACACTACACAACAACATGCAACACACCCAGAGGTGGAAAACTTCAAAAAGGTAAAAGTCTTCCCACATAGTATCTGTTCTAACCATTCAGGAAACCAGCTTATTCTAATAAGCACAACTCGTAGGCCAGCCAAGTGAAATCACCTGTTTTAGGTGGTAGGTCTCTCACTTTCTGAGTTCCGGAGTTTTCCACCTCTGAGCACAACACAACTCAGGCACACCTGTGAGGGGCCCATAGGCACCTAGACACTACACAAACACTCAAGATAAAAGTCTCTCTCTCACACACCCAAACACAAAACACACACACACACACACTCATGTGTCACACATGCACAGCTGAGATGGCCATGCAGGCCCATGTGACACACAGACACTGCCTTGGAAAAACACATCTAAATCTCTTGCTCGTTTATGGGAGGGAGACACCAAAAGGCAACACAAACAGAGGAACAATCTGGGGGGGGGACCGAAGGCCACAGCAGAGCAGGGAGTGGACAGGGAGAGTGCATGGAGGCCAGATCATCTCCATTCCCCATTACTGTGCTTCCCAATTCTCTCTTTCCTCTGTGCAGCTCAGGCTCTCTGACACCCCACGACACTAATAACACTCTGGAGATGCACCATGTGTCGAGATCAAAGGCACACCACTTGCAATCAGAGCTCTTCATCCTTCTGCGTGCAGAGAACACTGAGCTGATGCATTATTTGTAGGCTCATGCGTTCGCTCCTGCCCTCGAGTAATCAAAGAGAGATTGGGTCTCTCACTGCCAAGTCACTGACAAGCTTTAAGCCTGATTAGCATGGGTGTAGACATTACATTTTGATCCCACAACTGTTCAGAACTCTTCCTTTGATTATGAGAATTTTTTAATAGCATGACCGTGGATGGAAACAAATGCAGAACAAAAAAAACAGGATGCTGGGCTGGCTAGAAGGAAGTATGTTCACACCACTCTGCTTGTGAGTTAGTGAATTGCACATCAATCTTTCAGTTCCAATTAAATGTAACTTGACTCGCTCGGACACACTGCATTTGGAGAAGTGACAGTGATGGCATTTGACTGCTGCTGCATGGATTCCATTTTGTCAAATGTACATGCAACAAATTGGCAATCAATTGTCAAGATTGACAAATGATCCTGGTTACTGAACCAGATGATGGCATTTTACATCACCATCCACCACAGACGAGAGACGTTCAAACAAACATTTTTTCCCAGCTTGAGCCGACAGCAATTCATTTCGCCACGATTTGGTTCAATAATCATTCCATTATCCAACTGACAGGAGCACATTTTGAGGGAAAAGGCCCTCTCTGCAGAGCAGAAAGAAAAGCCTGGCAGTGACTGAAACATCTCACAAGCACAGAGCCTGCTTCCCAGCCAACGCGGACGATGCCGAGAACTCCCAGAATGCTTTGCGTTGCGCGCCAAGGCCGGCGGCCGGCTCTGCTCACCTCTGCTTGCTCTGCAGCGTGGTGCTCTTCTTCCTCTCCTCCTCCAGGCGGCGCCGCGCCTCCTCCAGCTGGGTGAGGGGGTTGGGGGCGGGGTTGGGCGGCATGGTGGGGTCCTGGATGAAGGGGTGCGACGGCTGCACAGTGTTGCTGCGGAGCTGCGCACTCACCCACGGGTGCACGGCACCCGGACGCTCCACCGAGCTTGGCCGCGACGTCTCGTGGCTCTTCTTGGATCCAGAGACACTCCTGAGAAAGAGAGAGAACAACGTTTCAGGCAAAAGACAGCACACTTTTCACACTGTATACAAGCACTTCACTTTCTCCAATATGAGCCTTTACTATATGTATCTCACATGCTCTTTACATTTTTACTTTTTTGTGTGTGATTTTTATGGATGTGAGATATATGTGTGTGCGTGTCGTTTGTATAAGCTACTGGCTGCCCAAACTTTCCCTCAGGATGAATAAAGAAAGTATCCATCTATCGATCTATCGATCTATCGATCTATCTATCTATCTATCTATCTATCTATCTATCTATCTATCATTACTTGCCATGTTTCTCATTATTGCTTATTGACTAGAGACAGGATATTTTTTCCTTTAATTCAGGATTCAGGTGCATACGACATTGTGGAAGTGCTTGGATGTTGCTATAGAGGGTTTGAAGTAAGTAACCAACAAAATATTTATAATATAGCCTAGTAGTTTACATTTAGGGTTAATATCCTAGGTAGGTATTCACTGGGATAACACACAGTGAGCTTGTTCATGATGTGGGCCTTGATCCTCGTCAGGGTTTTGTACATGATAATGACTGCTGGCTAAAGTGAACACACAGTGAGGTGAAGCATTCACTAATCCCGGCGCAGTGAGCTGCATGCTACAACAGCGGCGCTCGGAGAGCAGTGAGGGGTTAGGTGCCCTTGCTCAAGGGCACTTCAGCCGCTTCCTAATGGTCGGGGTTCGAACCAGCAACCCTCCGGTTACAAGTCCGAAGCGCTAACCAGTAGGCCACGGCCATCTGCACCACAGACTGACAGAGCTGCCACTGCCAAGTGCCACATTTTCACATTTTTGTCAGGTCCGCTGTTGACAGCCACTTCCCCACTGGTCTACATACAAGTCAATCAGGTTAAATCCTGCCATGACAGCTTCACATACAAACTCACTCTATACAGCTCCATCTCCACAATCAATCCTCCTGTCACAAAAGTGATATTACCATGCCAGTCATTACTCAAGATGCCATTTATGTTTTAAAATGTTATTATTATTGCTAATACACACTGTTACTCGCAACACTGAAACAGACATTTGCTCTAAGCTTAGCGGTGTTGGTGCCAATCTGGAGGCCTCATCATCAGTTCAGTGGCTAAAGCTATACATACACATGGTGTTCTCATGTCAGTCCTCTTAGCTTCCATTCCACAGCAGTCACGATTCAGTCATCACAAAGCTACATAATGGAACTAATGACCTCAGTGCTCTGTGAGCGCCATGGAAGTCACAGCATTCTGTTGTCCTGTGTTGTCCTTCACCTAATGGACACAGGCGTGGAGGGGCTGCAGTTGGTTGTGGTTGTTGTTGTTGATCAGCTGCTAACTGGTCTATGTTCATATGCTTCTGCTATACCCTTCTTCCACACCTTACAATGTAGCGACAGCATCCACAGCTACCATTGTATATTGATCTGAGCCCAACAAGGCATGAAGAATTTAACACACAAACAACTCTCATCAGCTAATTCTGTTCAGTCGTAACTAAGCACTGAGACACAATGCCTTGTAGCCTTCAATAGTTTGTTCTTGCTCAGAGGAAGAATAGGAACTTTGATCAAGATAGCTAGTCACATCACTGTACAAAACAACAACAAACAAACACTGATGTTCTCTATGGATAACTGACCCAGGACCAGTGATGGCAGTGGTTCTTGCTCATTGGAAAAAAAGACCTTTGAGTCATATAAACTGATGCTCCCTGTGGGCAACAGATCCAGGAACAGTATCAGTGTCAGCACCAGCACCAGCATGGGCTACTCACCCATAGGGGCTCTTCTTGTAGCGGCCAGCCTCTTTTTCACCCTCCATCATCCACTGCAGGATCTTCCGGGTCCGGTCCAGCTCCTCAGAACCCAGGGGCGTGTCCGTGTTCCACGAGTCCTCGCCCTTCTTCGAGGGACGCTTGGCTAGCGTGCTGCCTTTGCTGCTGTAAGACCCAGACAGAGAAAATTGTGCAGATTTTAAACTAAAGCTGGAGAAGGCAGAGGAGGGGGTGCTTACATTTGTGTCATGCTTGTGACACCTAGCACTGAAAGCAAAGGCTTTCACACTGCTTTGCATAGCATGATACAAAAGCAGAGAAATGTATTCCTTGATGCTAAGGATGCCAGCAGAGCTTGGATTCAAGGTAGTAGTGAGCATGGAAATATCCTTGTTAAAATTTATATGCAGAAATAAAGCATTTTTCCCTCTAGGATAAGTGGGAGGAGAACGTGTGGCATTTCTCAAAAAGTCTGACAAAATGTAGTGAAAACGTTGTTATCAAGACAAATGTTAAATCACAATGTGTCTCATCTCTCACCCGTGTGCTGAGAGCTCCATGCCCGCGGGCCCAGCAGTCATGCCGTCTGCGTAGTTCCTGCTCTTGCTGCTGTAGTGGTGCGGCTCAGCCTGCCAGGGGAAGCCTCCGTGCGTGTCCAGCTGCTCTTTAGGCTTGCCGCCCACCCCTGCCCCTGGCCCCGGCCCGTGCTTGTGGTACAGGTGCATGGACGGCCCGCCTGCCTCCACGCCCTTGGGTCCGAAGCGGGCAGGGTGCGGGTGCTTGCCCGCCGGTAGGCCCATGGGCATGGGGGTCGCTCCGGGGCCCTTGGCGAAGCAGGCGGCGGCGGCGGCGGTGGCAGGCAGGCCGTCGGGCGAGCGCGACTTGGGCGAGTGGCGGCCGGTGCCCGGTGACTGACACCCGGGCGTCTTCATGACGCGCTGCACGTGCTCGTCCAGGATGCTCTCGGGGTTCTCCTCGTGGGAGTCGCGCGCCAGCGGCAGGCCGTTGTAGGCACACTCGGCGTAGCGCGCGCCGTAGTGGGAGTGCGGCGCCATGTGGTGGAGCGAGGAGGAGGATGAGGAGGAGGCCGCCGGGAGGCGGTGGCCCGAGAGGGATGGGGCGGCCGACACGTCAGCGTCGTCACCTTCCTCCTCCTGAGGAAGAGGGGACAGAGAGACAGACAGAGAGAGGAAAGGAGAGACAGAGAATGAAAAAGGGATAGATTAAGATTCTGCTTCTTTACTTCATCTCTGTCCCATTTACTGCACTGCTCCTTGCCCCGCCCCATGTTTATGAGCAGAGTTTCAACTCTGCCAGACTTCTCTCCTTCTTAGAGCTGCAATTATGCACCACACACAATTTACCTCTAAATTCCACACCTGCTGTTCCTCTCCATGAGGCCATAATTACAGTATGCATGAGTACGCTACATCTGCGAACCACAAATTGAGTGGATTTTTTGCATAAGGCACCACTGCACTGTTTTTCATTGACACCTGCTCCTAATATCGTATGTAAACTTAGTTGATCATTCAAAGACATGCTTGTACTTTCCCTAGTCAGAATGCTAAAGTCTGTATGGGGACAGATGGTACAGCACAGTCCAATACATGAGATATTCTTGCATCTCCTCTACAGCAGATTGTTTCCTTGGAAACAGTCGTTTGAGATTGGCATCTCCCTCACTGTTTTTTCTGTATATTTGTTTCTCAAGACAACTAAACAAATAGGACTAGGGAGACAATCATCACATGCTGTTGCAATCAGTATACCAGCAGGGGGCACTGTTTTCCATAAAATACTGCACAAACTGACACACAAAACAATGCACACGTACACATTCACACAATGCACTTTGTATTCCCACTCAGGTACAGCTGTAGGCAAAAATGGCAATAAACCTTGTATAACGATAAACCGAGACCAGAAAAGACTGACAGATTATGATCCACAATTACAGCCTCTCATCACCAGCATGAGTGGACAGGCATTTTTTTGTGGTGGCGGCTGTGTGAGAGGAGGGAGGGGGGTGTAGATGTGCACCTCATGCATCTTAAGCGCCCCTTCTCCAAGCCTCAGGGCTTAGTAGACATGAGGAGAGGAGAGACTCCAGATAAGTTATGCATGGACGGCCTTTGATGTTCCCTCCAGGTAGCTGAGGAGAGGAGGAGGACGGGTTTTATGATGAGGCTCTGCGCCCCACGCTGCTCCATACTAATCCAGCCAAGGGCCGGCTGATTAGAGGGACGCACAAAAGCCAGGGCGAGGAATTACAGGTGGACATCGTCCAGACTCATTTTACACATCGCCTCAGAGGACATGAGAAGGAACATGATAGATCCAACTAGGACAGAATTCTTCAAACGGTACTTCAGAACTACACAAGGTGGCCTGCAAGGACATAGTCTTGGTTTCACTTGGCTGAGGGTGGCCTGCAAGGTATTCCATGCCAAAAATACTAACGTGTTATCTTGGCTTTCTACCTTTTTTGGGGAAATGGGGCAGCTCAAACTGTGAAATTACGCTCACGTGTTCTTTTCACATTATCTCAGCACGCCTGCATATGGTAGCTAGTTAGCTCTGATTTTGGAAGATATGTGGGAGGGAACAAAGAGCAGCTACTGCACTACGGAGGATTTCAGTGCTTCACTCACTGAACAAACGCAAACTAAGAGAACAAACATCTGAAAACAAAGAAACCCACCAGAGTGCCATTATTGTTGAATGACTTATTTGGATTTCCACCAAAGGTAACAAGGGTAAAGGCAAAGTTCATCAGTCGGTTCATAACTCACAAGAACTGAGTAGGAGTTATGAGAACACAGAATAATTGACAGTGGTTGCTCATTCAAGACAATGCTCTAAAGGAATACTGGATTTAAGTGAATGCAATGATCACTTGCAAAAAACAGAATTAAATCTATGCATTATGAGAGTTTTGAACATCTTGCAACATAAGACTAGCCATGGGACATTTTGGGGGTTAGATTTTACTCTGGGTGAATCATAGATGAGCACTGTTGGGTGAATTTTGACGTGATACCTTTTTCCTGATTTTTTTCAGAAGGTTGAAAAGTGATTTTTTTTCACTTTCCACTTCAATCTTCCCGGCAAGATGCTTGTCGAGTCTGCCGGCGGAATACTAACAGTCTCCAATCGTGCGTACTACACCTCCAACCACATTCTGTGTGACGAGAGGAAAAGCCTGACATTGAGGGCTTTCAACCGTAATCACATCAGAATGGCACAAGGCCTCCTGTCTGATGCCGAGCTATATCAATTAAATACAGAATGACATTCCTGCCCTTCCAGCTTTAAATAATCCAAGCCTCCTGTTCCAATGAGAGAATGGGCCAAACTGAGGCCAAACTACCTAAATCATACGCCTTGAGACCTAACGCCCGGCTTCGAGTTCTTAGAGAGCCCTCATTTGCGGAAAGCTCAGGCATTCTTTCACGCGCCACTGGACTTCAAGCGGAGTCATTACACCGGTACGCGCCGGCAGAGCCCTGGTTACCACCATCACCACTGGCGACGGCGGCGTGGAGCGGAGAGCAGGTGCGCCACCTGATGCTGACAGCGACGCCGTGGAGAGAGGAGCTCCGTGAGCCAACGCTGGCCTCCAAAACAACAACAATGATGAAATGAGCGGGCCCTGGGCTTCTGAAGAAGAATGCTTTTCAAGCAGTCAGACGACAAATTAAAAACATAGAGCCCACTGATATTTATTTCACTGCAATAATACCAGCACTATAATTTGGTTAACTGGGACGCGTGGTTGATACTCTATAGAAAGTGGTAAACTCAATGGCTTTCAGATGAAATACTTCTGATCATTCTGCACAAAAAGCCCGTGTGCGTCTAATGAAAGATTTCATTGATGTATTTGTAACATCTACGCAAGATGTTCTAATGATGCTTGTAACATTATGTTTTCGATTAAAGCATCAAACATGTCAGTATACAATATTTTCCTAAGAATAAGCGTCAACATGATTGTTTGTTTGGTTAAAATGGGGAAAAAAAGCAATTCTCCTCTTTGTGATGAGTCATATTTTGTTTGTGCCAACAGCGATGTTTTGTTCTGCACTTTTCTACTTTCCTGTAAGCACACACAGGACGTGGACAGGTGTCTACTGAGAGCCCCTACCCTTTCAACAGCATAATGAACCATAATGATGCACAAACTGTGTGGGTTGGGCGCTCCCACGCAGACAGACCTTATGTAGCCAGGACACTTTGTGTTTTAAATGACCGGGCGTTTTGTACCTCTCTCTCTACAGCAGAGGCTACTCACGTCCAATGACTGCTGATGGTCAGGTGTTTGGCTGTGTGCGTGTCCCCAACTCAAAGCGAGCCCATCACACAACCCGAGGCGATAATTGTGTTCTTGTTCTAAGAACACAGGGAACCGCTGCGGCTGATTCTCCTTTGGTCTACTGCTCTCATAATAAAGGTGGGCATGGTGGAGCTGTGAGAACGTCCTGCCACAGCCTGACAATCGGGTGGCCCGGATTCCATTCCTGGACCTGCCATTGCGAGTCTGTGTCGCTTTGGATCAAGGTATCTGCTAAATACCAGTCAACTTCAACTTTAAAGAAATGGAAAAGTTAACAGACGCTTTTACCCAAAGTGATACGAGCATGCAGCAGGGCACTGAATGAACACAGGCTGGCCGTTGGTTAGTCAGTGATGCTACTACTGCTCCAGCATGCCTCAATTATAGTGTCTCATAGTGTCTCTGATAACTTCACTGCATTGCTGGCAACATGTATAACTGATTTATGACTTGGCACGTGATGCAAGAGTGTGAAAACTGATGTATATTGGGAGGTGGCGGGGGCTGTAGAAGACAACCTTGATGTCCATCCATTAGTTTAAATCTATGAGCACTGCTACACCAGCCTAGGGGAGGAGGGAGGGGGGGAGCATTAGAACTCTAATGAAGTTACCTCTACTTCCACACACACACACCCCACCCCCTTACAGAAACTACAAAAGTGCACGGTGGGGAGGGCCAATGGGATAGCTGCCAGCTTATGTCTGAACATGTGAAATGGATCTAGCTGGTCTAGTTTACATCACACTCATATTGACATATTTTTGAGCGTGTTGGATGAGCAATATTAGGGAGATTTTTTCAGGGGAGGGGGCATGATTCTACATTGTCTACCAAACCATATCCTCTTTGACTAATCCTTCTTTCTTTGGATCTTGTAGATGAGTATTAGTAGGCAATACTTCGTGTGCAAGCTCAAGCTCTAAGGTAAACCTCAGCCCTTCACTGTTCAGCGCTGCTACTTTCTGACCTGGTATAACCCAGCAGCTCTGTGTATGTGTCGAGAGAGAGAGAGAGAGAGAGAGAGAGAGAGAGAGAGAGAGACAAAGAGAGAGAGAGAAAGAGAGAGAGAGAGAGAGAGAGAGAGAGAGAGATGAGGTGTGTCTGGGCTGCGTACCTGCCGGACCCTCTTGAGACGTTCCTCCAGCTTCTCCTGGGCCTCGCGCTCCCTCAGAACGCCCTCCAGCCGGCTGATGAGCTCAGCGGCGAACTTCTCTGGGTCCACGTGGATATCCTTTGGCATCCGGTTTGTGCGCTGGCAAGGAAAGATCGATCCAGAACCTTCACATTAGAACTGAAATACCTGTAGTGTTCCCAAACACGAGCCAGAGACAAAAAAACACCCTGATTTGAGAAGAATAAAAGAAACAAAAAAAAATCTATATTTTTCCTTCCTAACAACTCTACCGAAACAAACCATGTACTGCACCAACACAAATCAGAATGATTGGCGAAAATAAATCAATACATTTGTACAAAGCATAGCTCGACACACAGTGAACTAACTAGGGGAATAGGCTTGAAAGACAAGAGTGCGTGTGTGTGGTCGGTGTACCAAAGCAGCGCGGCACAGGAGCGAGGAGGGGGGTAGTGGAGGGGAGATTATCAGAGCCATTCACTCCTCAGTATCAGCACACGCAAACAAAGGCCAGGCTGCAAAGACCAGCGGCCACTGGTGATAACGCTCCCAACCAAGGGTGGGCTGACCGCTCGCTACAAGGTCAGTCCAGTCCACCCCAACAAATGTTTGCAATTTAAAAAATAAGACCAAAAAGAAAAAGAGTAATAACATTAGTCTATCTCTGTGATCTTGCGCAGCGTACAAAGGGGGTGGAAGGACTAATTACCCCCGTCGTTCGGAGCGAACTAAAAAGTTCGTTCCACAGAGCTGGCTGGCTCACGACTGTAAATCACTCCTGATCGCAGCCGATTAGAGTGCAGCAGCCAGCTGTAAATTTAGATCAAAGGGCCGCATTGTACAAGTTTCTCCGCACTCCTATGCTTTTGCACTAGGCTGCGGTTCCAACCAGAACAGAGGGCCCCACAAAATACATTATTCAAGACATCTGCGGAGGAATAGCAGGGTGCAGCCAAATCTATACTGTGAGGAAAAGCATGGATTAAAAAAGAAAAGAGAAGAGAGAAAAGAACATGCCAAGCTTTCTGGAGACTTTAACGGACAGTCAGAATATATTCATCTGCTTCCATCTTTGTGCTCCTGGTCTCTGCAGAGTTCAGATTTTTTGCTGTCCTTGTGTTTTGCTTTGTTTTTTTCTCTCCTCTCAATCTCTGGCCCTTTTTCTTTTCTTTTTTTTATTTCTTCTACTTTCCAATCCGCACACATAACTAGCCTATATGCTCAGTGAAGCTGCAACTGCCATCTGGTCTTGACAGCATGTCAAGACTCTGGAGACAGGAGCTGTGGGCTTCACAGAGCACCCCTTTGGGGAGAGGGAAATGTCCTACCTGGGAGGCAGAGAGAGAGAGAGAGACAGAGTGAGAGAGAGAGAGAAAGAGGGAGAGAGAGAGACAGAGTGAGAGAGAGAGAGAGAAAGAGAGAGAGAGAGAGAGAGAGAAACAGACCGAGAGAGACCCCAGAGCAGCTAAGAACAGCACACGGCTGACATGCGACTCAAATGTCAACCACATTACCAAGCGGGCATAAATCTATTTGCCCATTAAAATATTCATCGCCCATTTGAAACGTCTGATATTTTAGATAAGCATCGTTGTTTGGCAGGAAAAAAAAAATCTTAACTATGTCAAACCCATAAGAGAGGAGTAATACTCTGATCCTTCACTAATTCAAGCCTCAAGAGAGATAGCGAGAGAGATGATAGAAGCAGAAGGAGAGAGAGAGAGAGAGAGAGAGAGAGAGAGAGAGAGAGAGAGAGATGGGGAGAAAAAGAGAGAGAAGAGAGAGGGGAGGGAGAGAGCGCATAGCTTGACGCACTGCTCTGTTTTGGAGAGGTTTTAAATTGGACCCCCTCACTCTGAGGCTTCAATTAGGCAGGAGCCAGGGAGGCAGGGAGCTGCCGGCCATCAGCACAGCACTAGGTCTGCTGGGGCTCTAGCCGACAGCCCGCAGTGGAGCAGCAACGGCAGAGGCCACACACACACACACACACACTAAAACAACCCAACACCCTCTCTCTTTCACACACATTTACACAAATACACACACACACACACACACACACACACACACCATCAGCTAGCGTCTGATCAAAGGCATTCTGCTGCAACCGCCACCGCACATTTTAAGAATGCAGGGAAGGAACGAGAGAGGTGGGGGATGGGGGGAGAGAGAGAGAGAAAGGAGGGGAGAGCAAGAGAGAAGTACAGAGAGAAAAAACAGAAAAATAGCAGGAGAAATAGATAGATAGAGAGAGAGAGAGAGAGAGAGGGGGGGGGGGGAGGAAGGAGAGGAAGAGAGGGAGCAAGTGGGAACGGGAGAGCTGAAAGCTGTGATTCATGCGGGTGCTTCGCTACACTGTCTGCGGCGAGGACAGCAGTAACTTTACCTGCAGAACAGACAACAAGGAGGAGTGCAAGAGACCAAAGAGGTAGAGAAAGAGAGAATAAGAGAAAGAGAGGAAATCAAGGGCGAGGTGGTGGGTGGTTTGAGGACTTACAGGAATATGAGGTAGTGGCACACGTCCATTAGCTTTGGCACTTTCGTGCATCTCCCGGCGATGCTGTTTACGGTATCTGTAGGGTGGGACTCCATCTCTGAGAAGAAAAAACACACACACAAAAAAGGAGAAAACAATGTTAAAAACAACACTTCAGTGAGCACTTCTAAAGCCAGAAATAACTATAACATTCAATGTAATGTTGGTTTGGCACTCCAAGTAGTAAGGTTGAGAGCAACCCTTTCAGTGGAGTTAGATGAGTGCACCATTGTTCAGGTGCTGATCAGGCAGAGAAATCAGGGCTTTTTATACCAGGCAAGTCTGCTTTTAAAAGGCACCAGAATTTTCTGTGGTCAATTTATTCAGACCGAAAACAAAACTGAGTGCTGAAAATACTGGTGTCTATAAAGCCCCTGTCCTAACACAACAGATGTTGGCATTCATCGCTTAAATGCTACAGTGACTTTGTCCGCACAGTAGGTATAGCCTACAATAGCACACTGACACAGCGTCCGAGGCATTATAAACCCTGAAGGGTTTATTCGCTGAATAAACTTAGCCATACAAGTCCCCAAGGAGACTGTGTGACCCTGACAGGGCCTGTGATGTGGATGATGGGGGCCAGGGGGGGGGGGGGTTATGGTTTCCTGCTGACAGGAAGCTCTGATGCCGCAGCCACCTCCCGTACACCAACACGCCCTCCCCAAACACACACACACACACACACACACACACACACACACACACAGACAGTAAAAACACAGCCATCCCGCTGGGTGTGAAGCAGTGAGGGCCGATGCAAGGGGGGGTGGGGGGTGGGGGGCACAAGGCAAACAGCTGATAATGGCCTCTAATCTGTCCCGCTTCAGACATGGTTTTGTCCCGCTGTGCCGCCTTTGATGATTCCTCAACGCCATTCCCCCGGTGCCATCTCTGAACTTCCGCAAACCACCGCCTCCTCCTCCACCCTCCCTCCCACCCTTCTTCCTTCCTCTTTTCCCTCGCTCCCTCCCTTTTTTCTCTCTCCTCGTCTGCCTCTCCCTCTGTCCATCTCCCTTTTTCTTTTTTTTCCCCTCTGTTGCATGTTCAGGCCCCTCGGACACGTCCTCTTTCAGAGTGTCTCCGTCAATCCCCGTCTACATCTTTCACAGCCTTTTCTCTACATCCTTTCTTCTTTCCCCCAGCGTCTCAGTCTCCACCACCTTTCTTTTCCGAGTCTACCTTCCTCCCTTTCTGCATCTCTCCCTCTGTACGTGTTTGAGAAGCTACACCCCCCCCCTTCTCTCTCTCTCTCTCTCTGCTTTCCCCCTGTCAAGTCTCTTCAGCTCTTCTTTCCCTCTCTCCCCTCTTTTCTCCCTGCATTCCACCCCCTCTGTGTGTGTGTGTGTGTGTGTGTGTGTCTGTGTGTGTGTGTGTGTGTGTACAGACATCTCCCCCTCTCTCCTGCCAGCACATCCTTGCTCAGATCATTCAGAGGAAGCTCATTTCCTGCTGGGGCAAGAGAAAAACCCGTTCCGTGTGTGTGTGTGTGTGTGTGTGTGTGTGTGTGTGTGTGTTTGCCACACCACATCTCTTACAGCCTGGTCCGGACTCCCGCTGCAAGTCTCTAAGTATGGGCTGATCTCTCTCGGAGACGTGCCTCACCTCAGAGCCCGCCGACACACGGGTCAGAACTTTCTTCCGGAAGAAAGGGGGGGTGGACAGGGGTGGCGGCGAGAGGAGCCATGGCATTTTCACTACAGCTCAAAAATAGCAGGACTCATTTTCCTTACGTGACGTGGGCGTTTCAGCCCTCAATTTCCACACTCATCAAAGGGAGGCCGGGTTTGCATGAGCACGCTTCACAGAATTGCTTGCGATCGCCATCCGGCATGAAATCAAAACGATTGGACAAATTTGATTACACCCTCTTTCTTTAGCCCACGTATTACACGGCCCTTTCTGATAGGTGACAAGGCTGTGTTCCTGGGGATCGCTTTTTTTCACCTCCAACCTGTTATCCACCTCCAACCTGTTATCCACCTCCAACCTGTTATCCACCTCCAACCGGTCATCCACCTCCAACCTGTCATCCACCTCCAACCTGTCATCCACCTCCAACCTGTCATCCACCTCTCTTGTCACACCACCGCAACTTGCCTTTTTTGAACTAGAATACGTTTCCACTGGGTGTCGAGGGGAGCTGGTGGGGGGTGGGGGATGGGGAGTCAGCACCTTAAAAGGAAACTGGCCTCGTCAATGCCTTCAAATTACACTCCGTCCACACTCGGCCCACGGCCCCCTGGAGCACCGCCCCGTCTCAGGCTCTATAATTAGCATAAGTAATGACATTTAGGAGCTTTCATTGGCATGAGTAATGAGCAGATGGTGGTCCGTCGAGGCGAGGCGAAAGGTTTGTTCCTGTTCCCGGATCAGTGTGTGTGTGTGTGTGTGTGTGTGTGTGTGTGTGTGTGTGTGTGTGTGTGTGTGTGGGTGTGGGTGTGGGTGTGGGTGTGGGTGTGGGTGTGTGGGTGTGCGTCAATCAGTACATGTGTTTATGGGGTAGAGGGAGGTGGCTGGCAGGTAGGTCTGCCCACCTCTACTCTGCTGCTTTAAAAAATGCTTTGAAAGACGTTTATTTTCCTCCTTTTTTTGATGGTATCTAGATCTAGCTTATGTTGTACTGTAAGCCAACTAGCAATAGTTGCTCCAAGCTACACCTTACGATAACATACTATGCTTCTCTAAGCTGAGCAGTGACTGCGTTTCCACAAACATTCATAGCAGGCGATAACCAAGACAGCAATAATGACACCTACTGTTAAAACAAGTGAGCTTCATTAAATTGAAAAGATACTGTGGTCATGTGAAACACCTAATTAATAGAGAAAATGTCAATAGAGAAAAAGTCAGGTGTGTATCACTCAACAGTAAAGAGACTCCTACATTTCTGGTCGTAGGCGCACATAGTATGTTTTTGTATGCTATTCTGCTGTGCAATTCATGCTTATTTTATTAATGTACAAATTGTTTCAGAAGGACATTGATGCTAGGTTGATAAGTTAGCTAGATGGCTAACCAATACTCATGGGTTGCTAAGAAAAGGCAACAATAAAACACTAATCAAACATCAGCCGAAGTGAGCACAACAAACTGAGCACAACTATCAGTCAGGGGCAACATGTGTGAGAGTGTGTGTGTGTGTTGGTGTGTGCATAGATGAGGATAAATAAACTGTGAGTACTTACACACTGCTGTCGGTCAGTGAAAGCGTGTCGGCGTCACTGGACATGCTCTGCTGCTCGCTGTCGTTGGCACTGGTGGCGGGGGCCATAGCGTAGCCTGTGTTCACGTAGTACGGGTTGACGGGCTCCCTCCACTGACTAGGCCTGCACGTGGGGGCAAGGACAAAAGGGCACGCAATTAGGTATGGACAACATAGACCCTTTCAACAATAAAAACAAAAACAATGCTTGAACGTTCTATTTGGTTCCCAATCTACTTCCTCTGCATTAAAATAACATATGGAATGTTAAAACGGGAGCCTTGTGGGGCCAACTATGATGCTCATAATGGAACTCTCTTGAAAGGGTCTATAGTTGCTGCCATTTGCTTTGGATTGGTAGACTTAAAACTATAATGATTTTATAGTATTTAATGCAGTGTTTCCCATACATTGACTAATTTGTGGCGGCCCACCACAATATCAACATTGACCACCACACAATGATTTTCCAGGTTGTACTAAATTGTGCTTAAATCTGGTGAGCATCATAACCACACTGCGCTAATTTGTTAAAAACTGTTGCATTCAAGTTAATTCTGCAAACCTACCACCACACATAGAATTCAATTCTGTGGGAAACACTGTAATGTATGTAATAATGACAAACTATATGAAAAATGCTATTCAACACCCTTTTTTGCCACAGTCACATGATCAGCATACAGTCTTGAGAACTAATTTATTTCACAAATGACTAAAATTGTAGTGAACACGCAAGCACACATTACTATAATCATACCAATTACATCATGGATCTGGCACTATACGGCATATTACGGATGATACTATATGGCACAACACCAAATTCAAATTCAGTTCATTAAAATTGCTGTACAATTTAGATCTAGAACCATTTAACTATACATTTGTTCATCATTCAGTTTCAGTTGACCGGAAAAAAAATGTACAAATGTTATTCCGAGGGGCAGGGTGAGAGTCTGCTTACTAATGTCTACCACAATCACTGAGTCATTTCCTCCAGTTTGCATTATGTGTTTTCTGTTCCTATCCGTCTACGACCACTTCAGATAAATGCCAATCCATGAAAAATGGCATCTGAAAAAGATGCAATGTGCAATAGCCCATTGAACACAAACCCGTGTAGCTCTGGTGAGAATGGGAGAGTGAGTGTGAGAGAGCGAACATAGGGGGTGGGCAGGAGGACACATCTCCAAATCCAGCTCAGAGGGCAGGAATAGGCCACGTCACAAAACAGGACAAGCACAGCCGAACGAAAATGGCCTTTCAGCCTTTCACAGATGAATGTAAACCTAGGCTCTGGTGTCAGAGAAGGCCTCATTTGGTCTTATTAGTGGCAACCGGAGGGTTCACACCTGACTCAGGCTCTTCCACTCTGAGCACTTGGCTGAGTGTGCTCCCCTTTAAATAATGTATCTGGGTGGGAGTTAGGTTCTCTCAGCTTCAAAAAAAAAGTATCCCTGATGCAAGTTCTCATCCGTGCTTTGCCTGGCTACTGCAGATTTCTGAGTCTACTTCAAGAGGGGAGCCTGTTCCTAGAAGAACTTTTTCATCAATCATGGCCACGATGGATGGCCATTAAAATTGCATTGAGTTCATGGAGATTAAAGATGTAAATCAGTGCTGTGTGTGAGCTTTCTGGGGACTCAGAATTCAGTTTTATAGACTAGCATAGAAAAGTAGTGAACGTGTAAGCCTAACATTAAAAAGTAGACACATCAAATTACCACAGTACCACAACAAAATCTTTGGTATTATGGCTCTAAAGCTAAAAGGGTTCCAAACCACTGGTGTAGAGCATGTCCATCATTTTAGGACAAAAAGCAGTTGTTGGTCTCATTCAGGACTGAAATCAATGCCTTCTACTGCAGCTAAAAAGGCTTTGTGAGCAATGGCACATCGAGTGTATTCAGAATGTTCCTAAAAGTCTTCATGTAACACTGCTTTTGAGACATTTGATAGCTGAATAGGCCTGCACAAGCTCTACATTATTCTTCTCTTTCCACTTGCAGATGCTCCAGGCCACCAATTCATATTTTGCAGAATTGCTGAAAACCAAGGCCCCTGTCTACTGGTTACTCTCATCCCAGCGTGTGTGTGTTTGACCCAAGCACCTGCCCCTTTCCTCCACAGTTCTGCCCGTATCCTTTCTCTGTCCCCGTCTCATCAATCCCCTTCTCATCGTACAACAACCTGTCTGTCTGTGTCTGTCTGTCTGTGTCTGTCTGTCTGTGTCTGTCTGTCTGTGTCTGTCTGTCTGTGTCTGTCTGTCTGTCTCAGGCCAGCATCAGGCTGATGAGCCTCTCTTTCTGAAGCCAACCTGTTTAAGGTGTCTGTCTCTTAAAATGGATTATGCAGATTTAACACACAAATAAAAAAAAGTGTTTTCTGTAATAGAACACCCAATCTGAACCAACAGCCTTCCACTCACAACCAATGGAGCCACTGGCCATCAACAAAAACAAGACAGCGGGACTTTTGTGAGTTCACTTCAGAGCCAACTCTTTTACAGAATAGTAAGGGGGAGTCTGGAGAGAAAAGGAAACCTTTCAAAGGGACACAAGTTGTATGTGATATACATGCATCATATCCCTAAAATAGGCCAGGCCATATTCCCCATAGACATCTAAATATTCATTTCACAGAACGATCCATGAGCCATGTTCACACTTACAAATGTACCAAAGTGTACATGGCACGGAGGCTATGAGATACTCTACTGTACACCCCCACACTACAATCTTCTCTCGCCTCAGGTTTAATACCGTAAGATGATCCGTGGCCAAACCGGCTGAACATAAACTTTAGCATCTTACACTATCCTCAAAAACTCCAAACTTATGGTGGAACAAAGAAAGTTTCACCCAATCCATTGGGCTAGAGTTTTTTTTTGTGAGTGTGTGTGTACACCTTTCCACTTCTCACTTAGTTTGAGTGACCAGAATCTTAATTTCATAAATACAACTGGGGTGATTATTGATACAACCAGTTTGTGATGATATCCTATTTTGTAGAATTCTTATTCAATAGACATCAAGTTATCCAATATGACATATCTGATAATAACAAGTTAAAACCAAACACCTCTGATTAATCATAGAGGCCTACTGTTTTCAAATATGAACCACACCATTTTAAATCTTTTCAAAAACATTTTATTTTAAAATGCCAGAAATGGCAACAGAAATTCATTCATAGACGCTGACAGTTACCTGTTTTTGAGCACTGTCTCAAATGTGAGTTACTGACTGAACACAGGAATATAACAAACACAACCAATTTACGAAAGAGATCTCAGGCTGACTAGTAAAAGGTCCCTTTGTAGCAAAGCATGGGCCTAATAGCACAGAAGTTCAGCCCAAACCAACACAATAAAGAGCTGAAGGACCTGCTGCATCTGACACACACACACACAAGTATGCCTCCTCCAAATATACACCACACCACACCACACCACACAGTTGCGTTACAGTGAGTGAATAGATACAGCCAGCTCCTACCTCCAACTTCAGCCATTCCACAACACAAGGCATCTCTGTGTGAGCAAAGACCTTATCTCCACTGGGTCACTCAGACAGTGGGAAGCTAAGCCTATGTTTGTGTGTGTGTGTGTGCATCTGCAAGACTGAGAAGACAAACACTGGGTATGAGCAGTGTCCCGCCCCCGGCCCCTCGGATGAGATTTGGGCCTTTGGGCCTTTGAGTATGTTTACTGGACCAGAAAAGTCACTTTTACACTATTTATTCCACTGTAATGAGCTCCCTCTTCATTCTAGTAGCCTCGGTTACATGCTTAGCTTCAACCAGTAAGCTGAGCTGACTCATAAGGGTGACTGGTGGACAAACTGACTGGTCAACCAACTTGCCCAAAATATTCTCTTCTGTGCCCCTGGCCAGCAGGACATTCCTTACGTGGAACCCTAATATGAGCGTCCTTATGGTGAGAGTCCGTGTATCTGATATCTGGTGTTGTTGTTGTTTCCCTTGACTGTGTGTAGTGTGTAGTGTGTGTGTGTGTGTGTGTGTGTGTGTGTGTGTGTGTGTGTGTGTGTGTAAAAGACTGTGTACTGACTAAAGAAGTGAGGGAAGCTCGAGCCGGGACGCCTTGCACTGCCTCTGGTGATTATTCTGCGCTTTCAACCATTCCAAGCTCCACTAATGATTTAAGCAGCAGGCATGTCGATATTCCGGGGATCACAGGGAAGCGCGGCAGCCAGAGGAGAGAGGGAGGCTTTCAAACCTGCACTGGAGCGCTGGCGCTCTCACACATCTTTTCCATTTATCTCCAAAACAAAGTCTTCCGCAATCCACACGGGGCTTATATACTTTTTTTTCTCCAGACATCCAGACAGACCCAATCCATAGTGCCTTCACTACACAGTAGTGAAAAAAGTACACTCTCCAGTGGCTGAACGATAGCAATTTATGCCATATTAACATAATGCTATGCAATGACTAAATTAATATGCTGCAGTGTTTCCCATACATCGACTTATTTGTGGCGGCCCACCACAATATCAACATTGACCACCACACAATGATTTTCCAGGTTGTACTAAATTGTGCTTAAATCATAACCACGCTGTGCTAATTTGTTAAAAACTGTTGTATTCAAGTTAATTCTGCAAACCAACCACCACAAATGGAATTCAATTCTGTGGGAAACACTGTGCTGCCTCGTAAAAAAGAAAGCCTTTAAAATTCACAATGCAATGACCAGTCACTCTGCAATGACCAAAACAGAAACATGTAACACGCATCGAGCTGACCAATTAAGATGAAATCACTGCATCTCTTTACAGCGCCCCACGGCCATCTCCTGTGTGGAAAGGAGCTTGATGCACATTTACAGGAAGCCTTTACCCAAGATGTGAGATAACTTCAGGGCTGTTCCAATGATTACGCCTGCCCCTTTGCACCTTGGGAACAATAACTGGCTCTTTGCGTCACCGACCTCCTTCCAGAGCGGCCTCGTGCTGCGGCCATCGAGATTGTGGGTGATCGATTGATCATCGTCGGTCAAGTGCTGGAGACCGCAGGTGAGATGGTGGACGCCCGCTATCTGCCCACTTAAGAGCATTAGCTTCAGAGGATTCATGCCACAATGTGGCGATTAGTGGTGAAAGAACAAGGTGGTAGGAGTCATTAGAAGGCCCTGTTCACTTTGACAGCCTGCTGATAGCATCAGAGGGGGGAGTGTATGTGTTTCGGCAGAGCTTTTCTCTCTCCCCTGTGACCCACCGTATGACCCCTGTGAAAGATAGTGACAGAATGACCACAGGTATGCTTGCTGGGGTCACAAATCCATGTTACAAATAGGTCTGAAGACAGCTGAAGATAGTAGTTTCTCAATAGAGAAAAATATGACTTATTTCATTACAATCCATCTCTCATCCAGCTCCCGGGAAGACATATGACTTATGTAAAATTTAGACCTTCAAAAAGCCCGAAGGCGAGTCCTAAAAGGCTATTTAAAAATTAAGTGACTTTCTTGCAATTCGAGCCAAATACTTCATCTACTGAAAAAATCATTACAAAACATCTAAAAAATACAAGTCTCTACCCAATTAATCCACGTCATAACCATACAAAATGGGGTGGAGAGTTGCCATGGTTTCAGAACATTAAAGTCAAAGTTATAGCCTGTTAGCAAATGCCCTGCAACACGTTTCAATACTTTAAATGTTGTACAACAGTCCAAACCTTTTCTCTGGGCTTATTCGATGTTAGAAAACTGGCTAAATAAACCAATACATTGTTGAACAGCGAAGACAGGAGTGATTTTTGAAAAGAAGACCCAAAGTTCACAAACATTTAACATAGACCATACGATCTGTGACATTATTGAATAACAGACACAACACTGAACCAAAGCTGAGCAGGGTGAAATACTGTACACAACTTCTCCTTGTTAGTAAAAACAGAGACTGGCAGAGTCTATAAGCTAACAATCTACTGCAGAGACGATTTGAATGCAGGACTCAACTCCATCCCTTTTTATTTTTCTTGTCAAAATAACGAGGTGCTACAACATCTCGTTTTATTGTCTTTGAAACTCAAGGAAACCTTTGCAGGTTGTCTCTGCTCGAGACATGAAAGCTCCTTCCAATTTACACATCAAAACAATTCTAAATAAGGAACAAAAGAATTTCAAACAAGTTTTTGTTGTTTTTGTTGGAGAGAGATTTCTCAGGTCTTATGGGTGTTCTCTGTTGTGTGTAAATCACTACTGCAAATCTGGATTCCTTTTGGGAAAGAGTAAAAAAACACTCCTTTCCTGAATTTTCAACAGATGTCAAGGATTGTCTTAAGACAGTCGAGGGTGTGAGGTGAAAGAGAGAAAAAAAGAAAAGAAAACTGGGTCAACTTCTAGGGATAGAATTCCGGAATCTTCAATCTCCACACGCAGCACACCGCCAACAGTGAACAGGGCTGTAAAAGCACATCTGAGGGGGAGAACTACAATGTATTCCTTAGTAATATACTGGGCCTTGCTGTGTGCCCATGCAAATCCCTCCTCCAACTCATCCTTACCGGCGCCATCATTTAAGCCTTGCTTTGGTAAAGATAAAATGCATGAATTCCACATTTGGGAGAGTTTTTATGTTGATATTTGCGTTCTTACACCACTGGTAAGAGAGCTTTGTAATCCACCACAGCATAGCCTGCTCAAATGCCCAGATGCACAGCTTTCTGTTCCAACAGGACATGGATTAGAGACTTAAGTAGTCACATCCCACAAAATCCCATTCCATTAATGTGTGGCAGAGGCTTGGATGCACAGTTGGGTTGTACATTTTTACAGCTAGACTGACTCCATAGATGAAAGTATGCAAGATGATTAGAAAATGCCTTCTCGACATTCTTCGAGCACAATGAGCACCAGATAAAATTGGAACAGATAAATGTCTTCAAAAAGCTGCTTGGCACAAAAGCCCTTCATCAAGTAATGATTAGGGTCTGTTTGTGTTGTCTTTCTTAAAGGCTTTTATATACATCTGTGACCCGCAGCAAAATAACAGATGCAAAGATATGGTTTCATAATCATTCCACCCAAGCTCTTTTTAAGTGTAGGGAGGGAGGGAGAGAGAGAGAGAGAGAGAGAGTGAGAGAGAGAGAGAGAGAGAGAGCTAACAGCTTTGACTTTCGGCTTCTGCTGCTGCACAACGGCTCTCCATTTCCCAGGTTCAAAAGAGGAGCCGTGTTGTGCTTTTCACTCGGATAGCTTTTGCTCTGGCATAAAAGCCTGCCATTCATAGGACACCTGCATGGAGAAAACAAAGAGCAGCCCTGCTTCCACAGCTCAAACAGCCAGGCCCGACCCAGTCACCGCCATGCTGCAACAGTCACAGGTACTTAAAGGCCTCAGCCTACACCAAGCTGCTCTCATCTACACTGCTCGGTAGGAGCATAAACTCTGAATGCCTTTTAATTTCCACTCCACCTGATAGCTTGCCATGACATGAGGGAAGAAATGCAACCATACTGAAATCTCTCAGAGCATAGGGCTCCCCCATAGACACTGGTTTTGACTATTATATCAGGCAGCTCAAATGCAGCAGCACAAGCATTAGCAAAAACAAGCTCAACAAGCTTATCACAAATAGGCCTATTTTTCAAAAAACTACACACACATTTTAATTGTGTATATTCCAAAAATTACCCTTGACTCATGCATCGCCTCCAAACTCCTGACGACCATACTGTAATGGACACCATAACCCTACTAAAAGTCACTCAGATGAAGCAGCTTATCACATCATATCTTTAGCTGTTTATCCCATCATATCTGCTCAAATGCCCAGATACACAGCTGTCTGTACCAACACAACACAGACTTGAATCCTTAATATCGAATCACAGTATTTATGAAATCATATCTCACCATATCTTTACTGCTTAATGAGTGCAAGTGTGCAAGGAATCGTGACTGGAGAAGACCTACCTGTACTCCCGGCTGTCCTGGTATCTCTTGCTGCTGGCCACCCGCTGTGGGGCCGTGTCCAAGAGCAGCTTCTCGGTCAGCCGACTGCTGGGCGTGGGGTCGCTCTCGGGCTGCTCATCCAGCTCTTGGTCGCAGCGCCATTCCTCATCCTCGTTCAGGGTGGGCAGGTAGCCCGGCAGCACCTTGCCGTTCCCTGAGACCGAGCTCTGGTCACTGTATAGCTTCGGGCTCTCGCCACCTGTCCTTGTGTACTCCAAGTAAATGTCCGACTTGAGGAACAGAGGGTAGGTGTTCTCCTCCATCATGGTCTGGATCTCAGTCTGGGCCTGGTCGAACATGGCTGGGTCAATGTGCAGCTTCATCACACAGTCCTTGATGAAGCTCTTGGTGGCCGGCTTGATCTGCCGCGACACAATTCCGTTGTTGTCCAGGATGTACTTGCGGTAGATAGCCTTGGCCAGCTTGAGCTTCTTCTCGTCGTTGCCATCGCTGGCCTCCAGCTTGCGGAAGCCGCTGCAGGCAAACCAGAAGTCCAGCATGTCGGCGCAGTCCTCCTGCTTGAGGAACGTCCTGAACAGGTGGATGCCATCCTGGTCGTCAAGGAGCGAGTGCAGCGACTCGGCCCACTTCAGGTAAGGGGGTGTGGGTGAGGCACTGCCCTCTGGCTCGTAGCCCAGGTCAAGGTCAGGCCGTCGGGGTGTGGCCGTGGAGGCTTCACTCCTCAGGCTCTCGCTCTTGGAGGAATAGAAGCCGTGGCTGTACTGGCGGCCATCACCCGACACCAGGTCGCCCTCCTCACCTGGGACAGGGGGCCGGGGGGCATCCTCAGTGAAGCTGCCCCCAAGGTCCACCAGGTAGCCCCGCTTGTCGTTCACACTCATGCTCAAAATGTCCATGCACACTGCCGCCCTGGTGCAGCCCCGGAAGAATCAAATCCAGACTTCCACTAATGCCACAGCAAAAGAATTCCTCCTGTTGAGCAAAAGAGAAAAGAAGACAGTAAGGCTGCCGCTCACAAATAGAAGAAATCTAAATAGGTAGGCTACACTAGTGCCACCTTTGTACAACTGCCCACGACCTGAATTTCACCATCACATTTTATTCGTACTGTAAAAAAAAAAAAAAAAAACTATGCAAAAACTCGCCACTGTTTGAGGCATTTTTTCATGAGCAATTACCTTGGCATGTATAAACAAATGTTGACAGCGGGCTACATGGTCACGCTTTTATCAGCGCCAACTGTGTTGGTGAGGTAGCATGCTTCATGGGAAGGCAGCTTGCTTGTTTTACACCAGAGTTCCATAAGGCTGCTTTAAGCAGTGGCCTAATAAATCATCCACTATTCTCACTAACAGTGACTGGAATCTTTGTAGTTAATCAGAAATACTACAAAATAATAGCCAGGGAAACAACAAAAGCTACCAACACATTATTTGGTTTAACAAAGTTAAGAGACTAGATCACATTTTAGAAACAATAAGACTTTTTTTATTGCTATGTTGATTTTTCCTTCAGATTATGGCATTAATTACAATATTATGAATGCATCCATGCTCAAAGCATGGGGCTTAGTGATGGCATGCACCGCAGAGATCCCAAATCTGAGCAAGTGGCAGAGTATAAGCCAACAGTTTGCAGAGCAGAAGCTGAGGTACTGTAGCCTCACAAGGACAGAGCTTTTTCAAGGTTAAAAGAGAAACTGCGGGGTGCAGGCAGAGCACAGTCTGCCATGGCTGTAATGATTGCTACTGTGGTGGTGTGCAGTACAAGCCTGTTTGATCATATCAGAGTATGACCTTGGGCAGACTGTGCCCACAAAGAACAAGAGAGGGAATACTTTGACTTTTTCACAAATTAATAGATGAACAGCCCAATCTTGAATGTGTGTTGATAGATGAGGATCTCTGGCAGCACTATAATATCTACTGTGTGCAAATCACATATTTTTATTTAAAGCCTTAGTCTATGATTTCAATGACATTAAATGATCCACAGGTGAGCAAAGTGAAGTTACAGGACAACTTTACAACATAGTATCTTTGGTAAATTGTTAAAATGTGATACAAAGAATCTGCCTAGTTGTTACATCAAAAACACAACCCTGGATGAAGTCCAGAAGAGTGTAGCCTACAGACTCAGAGTAATATTGATGGGCTATCCAATAAAAAGATAATAACGCCAAGACTTAAAGTTACCTATGATTAATCCGGCATAGTCCTGGGTAAACACAAAGTAGCAAACGAGAAGGCTTGTTTTTCAAGCTCACAAGGAAGCACTTCTAGGCACTATGTCAATCTAATGCGGGCTAGCGAACTAAGAAGCAGACAGGCTAACGTAACCTTCTCCAACAACGATCCATTCGGAGAGTTCACCATGTTTAACAAGAAACAGCAGCATACATCGACCGATTTTAGTTATATTGATCATGAAAATATATAAGCTGTTAGATATCCAGCTGACTTCCGAAGCTCAAGAGCTACACTAATCTTGGAAGCTAGCTCGCTAACTTGGCTAGCAAGCTAACGTTAGTTGTGAAATGAACGTTTGATCTGAGAACACGTTGCACTGCTTGTAAGACCTTTTAAAATGCAGCTAAAGGTAAATAACGTTAATCATTCCTCCTCGGTTTCAAACAACGCCGGTGTATGACCATGCAGATTTTAAACCAAACTGTTTACTTGTGTTTGCTATCAGCATTACAACACCCCCTTCACTACCCTCCCGATTGCTTTGAAGTGAGCCCCACATTCATTGCATTCATGTCTTGGCCTCTGAGTCTCAACAGCACAGCAGCAGAAACGGATGGGGGAGGGGAAAGTAGAAACAAACTCCACACACATAGCCAGGCCCTTTCGTTGCTAACAAATCATACAACTTTACAACAATATTAACAAACTTAACAAAGCGTGTGGAGAAAAGAGTCAGTGACATCTATGTCTACGTAAACCATTTTCTTAGCCTCGGGTAAAATGCTCGCGATTAAAAGAAACTCCTCCACGAATGTGATTCAAACACAGCGAAGCGATGGCACATTTCATCTCTGGCTACCGCAATCCCATACCCGAGTTAGGAAAAAAAGTGTCTGGTACTTTACCTGTGAAACCCTACTTTCCGTTTTCGAGTGCATCGGGATTACTGGCGTATGCTACTAGGAGTGAATGGTGTCATGGATGCGAAACATACGAGTTTAAAAATAACAAAGAACACAGTCCGTTCTCCACCTCTCCATTGCTGTCTCTCTCACTCCTGACTGTATGTGAGTAGGCTATGTGTGTAAAGCGAGAATGGAACAAGAGATGTGCAGCGCCGCGCGCGTTCAGAAAACACACTGCCGCCTATCCAAAGGGAAAAGGGAGGAAAGGAGGAAAACCTGGAATTAGAAGAATTATTTCCTCAAAATGCACGCATGGTCGCGCATCAATTTGTCCTGCTGTATCATATTGCTAATCTCGAACAATGATAAAGTATCCAACAGCCTAATCGAATGAGTGAAAACATTAAACGCCTGTCCTCAACAACAACGGCAGCTCACATCAGGCAGAGAAAAATAAAAGCCGTAGGCTATCTTGTCTTGTATTTCTAGGATATGTTTGGAGCCAACGCAAATATCAATCTATTTAATATTTCTCATCACTGGTCCCGTAGGCTACTGTCCACGAAGAAAGCGGAAAAGTTTTAAGAATCCGTAACGCCTGTGGCTATATGGCTATGGCTACTATGGCAAATCACCTGAAAGACAGCAGTGACTATTTACATATACATACATAGCCAACATTTTACTAATATAGGGCCAATATGATGGTCAGATATTGTCGAACAACGACAAAAATCTGTGTTGTCACAAAAATTTAATTTTGACACAAAATGATATGCCACCAACATAACCCACTTCCAATTGACCAGATTATAATAGGCCATGACTTTTTTGTGACCCATATGACATCACTTTTGACAGACTAATTAAAATGGTCTGAATCGCATCCTACAGTAGAACAGGCTAACGGTCATTATAGTGCTTAGTTCTTGAGGGCCAAAAAGAACTTAAAAGGGCAGAGGTTATAGGCATAACCCAGAGACAAGGAAACGTGACGTGTGACCATCAGATTGTTTAAACCATGAAAAGTCAACTAAACCAACTGCTTGCAGGCTATTGACAACAAGAATGCATTAATTCCAAGTGACAATCTTATCACCATTGATATGATGTTGACTTTGTCATTTGTATCTGCACATATCTGATAGAATTTGTAACATGCATTTCTATGAAATTCTAAAGTGAGTCTCACTGATTCATACAATACATTGCTTTTAAAACTGACTTGACCTTCTACGTCTGTTTGGAACCAAACAGACAAATAGAGAATTGTTCTGAATTGTCCACAGAAATGTTCTGCATGCTTTAAACACAATGAACTTGGTGCTTAAACATAATCAGAAGGAGAAGCCTGTCATGCCGCCAAATATGAGCAAATGTGAACAAGTTTCCTTTTTAAAAATGGTGTGTTGTGGGTCTCTTCTTGCACAGACCATGACAACCATACAAGTTTGCTCCACACCTGGAAATAATCTTGTGTTTAATCTTAGCACTTTGTAAGAAGATCAAAGGCTGCAGGAATGCAGAAAAGCATTTCTGTGCATGGGGATGGCAGGAGATTAGGCTCAGTTGAAATTGAAAGCATTTTTTGTGTGTGTTTCTAAGGCCTACTGATGCAAGTATGATTAAACTGTAGTTTTTTGCATTATTTTATATGGCCTTAGTGTTATGTAATATGGTCATTTAATTAGATTTATTTGACGTATCATGACTTATTGCAATACGTCATGCACAACTGACTGGGACCAAAATACTGAATTCATAAGCATTGCCGCAGAATTAATGTTGAACTCAGTTATTTAGTCTATACACAACATGCTCTTTGCCATAGATGTTCACTCTGTAATGACATTAAGCTGTTCAGATAGCCAAATGTAGCACAGAAGCGCTGTAAAGGTGATATATCCCCTAAAGAAACTATATTTAACAGCACGTAAACAACTTACCTTAAAATAACCGTCTCCTCTTTGATGCAGAGATGTAGATCCTCTATTAGTACATTCATTTGCAGAGGATTCCATAGCTAGTCCAAAAAATTCAATTGCCGGTGAAGACCACATCTTTCTTTGTGTCACTATACAGAATTCCAATGTTAACAGTTCTGCCCCTGCAGATGCCCCCCTTATATCCATTTGCATCTGAAAAACAGATTGTGAAAATTAGCTCAAGTCAAAAGAGTAAGATATAGCTTAAACAGTGGTGTCAAGTGTTCTTCATTAAATAAATATTTAAAAGTCAATGAGACAAATAATTTTTAATTCATATGGAAATTGTTGTTTTACTCCATCAACAAAATAGTGTCCAATCAGACCCATTTACTCATGGCCTGATATTATTTAGAATTTTGTATAAATGTTTTGAACTTTGAATTCCTTAAAGTTTGGCTGCATCTCGGAAGACCTAACATGTGATGAAAAGGCATTCCTCTGTCAGTGGCTCAACGGATGCCACAAGGCCTTGTAGGCCAGACCTCACATCAGATGGCATCAGCAGCTGCAAATTCAGCCCTATCCCTGCCCTTCCTGAGGCTTGACTTTGATAGTTGGGCCCCCCCACTGTGAGCTAACACATGGCCTTGGGTGCATACCAATTCAGCTTACAGAATCTGAGCGACGCTTGGAAATAATCACGGGGAAAGTGAGAAAAATGGAGGAGTCTGGCCACATGCCAGAGAGGGCTAAGAGAATCCATGGATCGAATCCTGCAGCATATAACCAATAATGCACTTTTCATTTGTATTTATTTTTAAAATGAACAGTCCATGATCAAGCCATGATCTTAAAAAAATCTAAATGTGTGTGTGTGTGTGTGAGACACAAAATGATTTTATCCTTTATAACTCTTTGGCATGCGTGAGTGTATGCATGCATGTGTTTGTGTGTATGCATTTGTGCACATGCTGAGCCACTCACAGCGAGTCCTGTTTATAGGGGTGGACTGCTTTGGCTAGAAGGAAACTATTGGAATCATTTGACAGCTGTGTTTGGCAGTTTTCCTGCTGAGGAATTGATGAAGGCTCTGACAGACAGTTGCCGCTGCCAATCAGCTACCTGTTGAGTGGCCTTGGGGCACTCGGACATATGATGTGACAGGTGTAATTTGGGCTTAAGTATACCTGCTCCTCAGCTCAGCCGTTGGTAAACTAAAACAGAGGTGGTGGGAAAGGACTGATTGTCAGTAAATGCTGATTTTGTTCACTTTTTCACCAGAGGCCCTAATTTAAATGATGAGCAAAGCGCAAAGTCAGTGAACAAATGGTCTTCTGCATGAACTCTAGCTATTGTGTGGCATATGGGAGTTACACTGTTGTTTGTCTCTTGTAACAAACAGTTACACTGTAGTTTCTCTGGTAACAAACAGAAGGCAAAATCTGTCAAATCCTGTCACAAATGGACAAAATAGAGTTGGCTTTTTAGGGTCATTTTGCAAACTCTTTGCCATGTTATACTATTTTTAGGATTTGAAGGATCTTAAAGGTCCTCCTCACAACCATTTTTTGATGGGTAGCCTAGAGAAAGTACACTGCCCAATGTCATAAATCCAAAGGTCTGAAATGTAGGCTTATGCTTGACCTGGAGCCATGACATTATCACATACATATTGGTGTCAAAGTTTTTTTATTACCAGAACCTTTGTTGTCATTAATGTAATAGAAGTACTGAGAGGTACGTGACTTCTATCATGACTGCAACCATAAACATGATTGCATGCCAGTGATCTCATTGCAACTGTAAACTAAAAGCACACTGCTTTGAACTTTGAACATAACCTTTATTGTGTATTTTGCTTGCTTTTGCAAAGCTTTCTTGGCCTGTATAATTTGGCATTCACTGTTCCTGCTGTGCAGAAATGCACTGTGAGACACACAGAATTGTTATTTCAGTCATTTATGACAAATATGAAATTATGTTGTTGATTTTAAAAGATCCAATTCAGGGGTGCGTTTCCCCAAACCAGTTGCTAACCTTTTAGTTGGAAATTGCATTGCAACCAACAAAGTTGATTTTGGGAAGCGCACCTCTGAATAATAAACATTCCAAAGTCACTTTTTTCCACATGACGTGTCCTTATCTCACAATAAAACAACAAAGACAGCGGAAACTCTCTTGATCTTAATCATCAACAAATAATTTACTAATTCATCACAGTGGTATTGTAAGTGTGGTTGTTATCACTCAGGTCAAGGAAAGTACAGTAATTATGTCATGAAATCATCCCAGCACGGTAATCCCTAACTTTTAAGACATTTTAAGTTACAATTTAACTAAGGAGGACACAGTGTAATTGAAAATGACCTGTAACTAAAACATACGTTAGACCGGCACATCCGGGAACTTGACTCGTGACAAACGTTCCCGCCCCTTTCGGGGGGAAAACAAACAACCCCTCTCATTAACTCCAACGCAAATTAGGGTCAATAAACGTAATTCGTACAGAAATCGCAGGAGTAAATAATAACAAAAAATACCACAAATCAATATGACCACTCAATACATAACCACTTTGCCGGTCGTTGACCGTGAAAGATACCTACAAAAGCTTAAAGGAACCATATGTAAGATTGTGGCCAAAACTGGTACTGCAATCACTTTCAAAATACTGAAGAGTGGTGAATCCCCTCCCCCTCCCACCTGACTCGAGGTTGCACACGCAGATGGCGAAACACTACTGACTTCGTGATTAGTAGATAGCTGGAGGGTGGCGCATCAGGCCAAAACACAACATGACATGACAAAACACAACATCAACAACAGTTGAGGGCTGCAACTTCACTTTTTAAATGACAATATCCTGGCTGGACTATTGTTGTCAGTGATATAAGTATTTGAAATGAACATGATTTCTTAATGTCTAGTGACATATCAGGGCCATTTTATGATTAATTTAAATATTTTTCTTACATACGGTTCCTTTAATTCAATTAATATAAAAAACATGTCCCTTCAGTCTCCCGAGTACGAAGTGGTGCAACAACCCCACTCAGTACCCGGACATTTACTCGTAGCCTATCTCATCGAGTCTCCAGGTAAGTAACTAAATTGTTTTCCTGTATTTTTTTAATGTAGTGTAGTTGACTCACAGGCTCAGATGTAAAGTATGTTAGTTAGATAATTCCGAGATATGATAATTTCTGTCATAGCCGTTAAGTGTTAGCCTAGATTTCTGTTTTCTTTGGTCTGATTCATTTTTGGTGTAACGTTGGTTGTTTGTCTTTTGAAGACTAATGAACGATATTATAATTTCATAAAGATGTAATAACTAGGCTAATATTTATTTGCCAACAAAGCTGTAGCCTAACCCACCTGCAACTTTTCGTCATGTCTACCGGTTCACTTTGGCTTGTTCTGAGGGAATGTTTTCCCCTCAAAAGGGGCATGGCGCAAACAACCTGCTCTGTGTGACGCGGGTCCGGTTGTAAGAATTTCGAAGGACATGCTGATTCATGTTTCCGAGTGTCACAGCCACACCAAGCTCTCCATCAACCACGCCCACTCTTGACTCTACTGAAAACACTGCTTCCCGCTCACTCTCCCCTGTCTACTAACAGGCCACACCTGCCCTCGTTGTCCCTCGTTTGTCCTAATTGCCAGCACTATGTAAACCCCTTTGTTTGTTCACTCATTGTCTGGCTTCACGCTGAGCCACACGGACGTCACCTCCTTGCCTCTTGAATCTTGCAGAGAAGAAGCCCACCAGTTAAGTTGACTTTTGTGCTTGCCTTTTGGACATTTGCATTTCTGTGAAATCGTTGGACTCTTGCCTTGTTTCCCTTTGAATTGATCCAGTAACTCCTATGTTTGAAACTACTCCTTCCAAGTGTGTCCTGAGAATTGAAGAGTCCTGTTTTCCGTTTCTATGTTTGAATTCATGCAAACCAACAAGTAAAATCTCAGAACTTGACTTCTCTGTGCCTTGAGTCTGTGTCTCGTAACAGAAAGCCAGACCAGGCAATGGATCAGCCTACAATCAATCCAACCCCAGACCACTTTCAAAACCTGATGGATGAGTTAGGCCAACCACTCACAGCAGCAACAGCTGCTACTCCGCTGCCTCCTCAGCAGATCCTGCAGCCCCAGCAGATCCAGCAGATGCCACAGGCCCAGCAGATGGCTCCAACAGCTCCAGTGATTTTCCACTCACATGTGGTGAACCCTACACCTTATTCCGGAGACCCTGAAGGCTGCAAGGGGTTTTTGCTCCAGTGCTCCTTGGCAATAGAGATGCACCCTCACCGGTTCCCAACTGAACGCTCACGCATAGCCTACATCATCTCAACGCTGACTGGCCGTGCCCTCCAGTGGGCAGAAAGCCTATGGAACAACCCCGGAGAGGCCACTATCTCTTAAACTTAAACTATCGCTCACTTCAAGGAGGTGTTCGGGATTCCAGAGAGATTCTACCATCCAGACCAAACTCTACAACCTGAAGCAAGGTAGAAGCTCAATCACACAATATGCACTGCGTTTCCGGATACTAGCTGCATCTAGTGGCTGGAATGAAGCGGCTTTGATAACCACCTTCCGCCAAGGGCTAGAACCTTCTCTCCGCCTGCACCTGTCTTCCTATGATGACTCCATTGGATTAGAACGATTCATCCAGCTCGCTATCAGTCGCCCATTTCCGTGAGGCCTGCATGCAAGATGCCAATGTGCTAGTACCAACCCCCAACCGCACGCCGAAGGGTGATTTAACCAGAACCCATGCAGGTGGACACCACAAAGCTGTCCCACAGCTTCCCATGTCTATGTTCCCAGAAGTCTGCGCACTCCACTCCTCATGGCTGCCCACTCTTCTCTTGGGACTGGACACCCTGGTGCCAATGCCACTCCCTTCTCCAGAATCGCTATTGGTGGCCTGGAATGGCAAAGGATGTCTGCCAATTCATCGCCCGCTGCTCAGAATGAGCAATGACCAAGACTCCACGCCAGTTGGCAAACTCCTCCCATTACCCATTCCACAAAGGCCCTGGTCACACCTAGGTTCTCTAAGGCCTGCAAGCTGATTCCAATGAAGAGCCTCCCAACAGCAGCAGAAACAGCTGATGCATTATTCACACGTTTTCCGGAACTTCGGCCTTCCAGAGGATATCGTGTCAGATCGTGGGCCCCAGTTCATCTCTCGATTCTGGCGGGCCTTCCTGCAAAGGTTGGGAGTAACTGTTAGCCCTTTCCTCAGGTTATCACCCTCAAACCAACGGCCAAACTGAGCGGAAGATCAAGGAAATTGGTCGCTTCCTGCGCACATTCTGCCATGACCGCCAAAACAGCTGGGACCAGTCCCTCCCCTGGGCCGAATATGCACAAAACTCCCTGCGCCAACCCTCCACTGGCCTTACCCCTTTCCAGTGCATGCTGGGTTACCAACCGCCACTCTTCCCTTGGTCTGGGGAATCATCCAACGTCCCAGCCGTTGACTCATGGCACCGTGAAAGCGAGAGTTTGGAACAAAGCGCACCACCACCTGCAGAGGGCCGTCCGCCGTCAGAAGCAACATGCTGACATTCACAGATCCATTCCGCCTGAGTATGTGGTTGGGCAGAAGGTGTGGCTGTCGACCCGAGACATCCGGATGCATCTCCCCTGTAAAAAGCTAAGTCCCAGATATATTGGCCCCTTCACTATCACACAGAAGATAAATCCAGTCACCTTCAAGCTGCAGTTGCCTCCTAGTTACAAGATTCATCCAACTTTTCATGTCTTCTCAAACCTTATCATTCACCTCTCTCTTCTCCCACAGAGCCTGGTGTGATTGCGGATCCTCCACTGCCACTCCTCCTGGACGAGGGTCCCGTCTATATGGTGAAAACCATCCTTGACTCTCGGCGCCGCAGGGGTCGTCTGGAGTATCTGGTTAACTGGGAAGGTTATGGGCCCGAAGATCAATCGTGGGTCCCCCGAGTTGACATCTTGGACCCCACCATGCTCGCCGACTTCCATAGAACCCATCCCAGCCGACCAGCCCCTCGTGGTAGGGGTTGACCGCGTCGCCGTGGCCTTGAGTCTGTGTCTCATAACACCGAGATAATAAAATATGATAAACACTAGTCTACAATATCATAATTGTATAACATGAGAATGTATGATAAAATGTTTTTTTTTTTTTTATCTATAGGCCTATACATGAAGTGCCACCTGTGTTTCAGCACCATATCATTATGAACTCTTCAAGTCAGTTTTATTTTTAAAGCGCATTTAACATGCACATAGTGCAACCCAAAGCGCTCCAACAAACAAGACACATAAGACAAACTATGCCGGATGGAGCGGTGTAGTCGCCAGCGTACCCGTGACACCAAGACATACAAGACAGACAACAAAACAAATAAACAAATAAAAAGTGGAAAAAATAAATAAAATATATTTAAAAAGGGGAAAGGTGATGTTAAAATTAGTCCAATTTCCAAACCAGCTGAAAATGTCCAAGGGCAATGATCCGTGAAAACTGCACAGTGTCTTCACAACCGATATGCCAACAAAGTTCTTTAACGTTAGCAAATGATCAACCTGGTGAATTCACTGGCAGTCTGGCGATCACGCTAACGTTAGGCCTTGTAGACTGCAGTCTGGAGATCACTGGAAGCACAGTCTGAAGTAGTGGGCGATCGTGTAGATCTGCAACTCGGTGGACTTCTAACAGCGACCGTCTGTTACTCCGTGAGACTGCAGCTCCTCACCGCTAGGCTAACGTTAGTCTGCAGTTGGCAGGGCAGCTCGCAGGTCAGCAACAGCTCGGCGGCCACGGCAGATCTTTCGCAGAGTATAGGTCCAGCTGTCCTGAGAGATCCCCTCGACCAGACAGTGAAGTGCTCCGTTCACGGATGGATGGAAGGATGTCAGAGGCCCAGTTAGTCTGCAGTTGGCATGGCAGCTCTCAGGTCAGCAACAGCTCGGCGGCCACGGCAGATCTCCCGCAGAGTAGCCCAGGTCCAGCTATCCCGAGAGATCCCCTCGACCAGACAGTGAAGTGCAGCACCGCTCACGGATGGATGGAAAGATGTCTGATGCCCAGCTAGGGCAAAAGCTAGCCATAGCAAGCTCCCAATGGACAAACGTCAACGACGTTTCAGCTGACTTAGAAGCAGTAAAAAGGACTAAGAATAACACGAAAACTATCAAAAATAACGTAAATAAATAGGGAAAACATTTAACTAGACAAACCAATACAAAAAAATAAACATGACATTACATAAAATTACGAACATTACATAAAAACAAACAAAAACATGATGCCAGACGGAGCGGCGTGTCTCGCCAGCGTCCCCCGTAACCTAGCAATCTTCAACTGAACTCTTATTTAGTTAGGCTATTTGGCTTAATGTTAATTTATTGTATGTATGTTGTACATGTTAAATAGTTATGTCTACAGTCTTATCATAAATAAGATTAGTCTTACGTAATATTATTCACAAATCAGTAAATTAGAGTAGTAGTAGTAGTAGAGTAGAACGGAATGTTGAGAACAATAGACTGCTGCAGGCGTTCTCATCTCTGAATCAACTGTAACTAAAATGTAGGATACCTGTGGCGAAGCTGCTGTCACCTGCACTACTTCACAGGTGGTGATAGGTAGCCTGCTGCAGGCAGCCCCAACAGCTTTACATGCTTTTCAGTGTTTGTGACCAGACCATCTGCTCTGACGCAATGCAGTGCAGAAAGAACAAATGAAAATGTGTCCACAGGGAGTTGCTGTTCTCTGCATTAAATCTTTTGATTACTTTCAGTCTGGTTTTCGGGCAAATCACAGCACTGAAACAGCTCTCATTAAAGTTTCCAATGACATACGCCTCAACACAGATTCAGGTAAAACATCAGTCCTAGTGCTACTGGACCTTAGTGCAGCATTTGACACTGTTGATCACAATATTTTACTACACAGACTAGAACACTGGGTTGGATTTACAGGCATAGTTATCAGCTGGATAAAATCATATCTACAAGAAAGGAGCTTCTTTGTTGCCATCGGAAACTGTACCTCAACACCAACGTCCTTGACCTGTGGTGTTCCCCAGGGGTCAATCTTGGGGCCACTATTATTCAACCTCTATATGCTCCCACTTGGACAAATCATTCAAAATAATTTGATTTCATATCATAGCTATGCAGATGACACACAAATTTACTTAGCTCTATCACCAAACGACTATGGTCCTCTTGAATCTATGTGTCAGTGTATAGAACAAATCAACACCTGGATGTCTCAAAATTTTCTTCAGCTGAACAAAGAAAAAACTGAAGTAATTATATTTGGTAAAAATGAGGAAAGGCTTAGGGTTGCCACTCTCCTTGGCACAAAGGGGTTGAAGGCAAAGGATACTGTTAAAAATCTTGGTGTATTAATTGACAGTGATCTAAATTTCAACAGCCACATGAAAGCGATAACTAAATCAGCTTTTTACCACCTCAAAAATATTGCCAAACTCAGAGGGCTGATGTCAAAATATGACTTAGAAAAACTCATTCATGCATTTATCTCCAGCAGAGTTGATTACTGCAATGGACTGTTCACAGGCCTTCCTAAAAAGACTATTAAACAGCTTCAGGTGATACAAAATGCAGCAGCTAGGATTCTAACAAAAACTAAAAGAACTGACCACATTACTCCAATTCTTAAGTCCTTGCACTGGCTTCCAGTAAGTCACAGAATTGACTTTAAAGCACTATTGCTTGTTTATAAATCAGTAAATGGAGCAGGACCTAAATACTTGTCAGACATGCTTCAGCAGTACACACCTTCTCGTCCTCTCAGGTCCCAGGTGAAAAACCTGCTAGTAAAACCTACAGTTAGAACTAAACATGGTGAAGCAGCTTTTAGCTGCTATGCGGCTCAGCTGTGGAACCAACTTTCGGATGACATCAAAAAGGCCCCAACTGTAGCCAGTTTTAAATCTAGACTTAAGACCAAACTGTTTTCAGATGCTTTCTGCTAACTGTGCCGAGTAACAAATTCTGAATCTGCCTTGATAATTATTCTACTTTGTCTTTTATTACTTTTTTTTACTACTTTTGCCTTTGTTTTGCTTACTAATTATTCTTTATTTTTAAATGATTTTACCTTGTTTTATGTTTCCTTTTTATTATGACCTTTACCTTTTAACTATTCTTTGACTATATTGCCCTTCTATGCTTTTATTTGTTATTATTGTTTGGTTTTGTTTATGTAAAGCACATTGAATGACCTCTGTGTATGAAATGCGCTATATAAATAAACTTGACTTGACTTGACTTGACTTAAATCACAGTGGAATGCCACCATGATTGAATTACAGTAATATAAAGTCTTTATTAGTCTCTAGTCTACTTCAGTGTGAACATGGTCATTTCTGATTTCAATTTCTGTTCTAAACTGGGGGAAAAAGAACATCTTGCAGTGATGTAATGTTTTGCATCTCTTGCACGCAGCCTGAAACTGGCAGATCTATAATCTGAGTTGAGATTATGGGAATTCATTCCAGATTAACTCTTATCTGCCAGATAAAACCATAGGATAAAACTGTGGTGGCCGATCAGGGCCTGAGCAAATCCCAGTGGATTGTTCAAATTTGAACTGCATGGATCAATCTTCATTTGTTGCATTTAAAACAAAGGCCAAATAAATAAATGTATTTATTTCCTAATTTCGTAACAATATTCACAATCACAACATAGGCTATTACTATGTGCCAACTGGAAATAAACATAACCAATGTCATTTTAGTCATGTGGTTGTCATGAATTTAGCTGCTTGCAAAGCGCGCGCAGGCTACCTCTCAGCTCAGCTCAGCCCAGGGATGGACGAAGGTAGCTACAGGAAAGAGTCAGTAGGCTAATAACGAAAAAAATATTTAACGTTTGCAGTACGTAGTCTCATAAATTAGAATTCAAAGTCATCATGAGCAGTGCGGAACACTGTCAATATTAGCGGAAAGGGCGACCTAGCTAACTAGGCCTATCCTGACTTAAACATCAACAAGTCAAACCAGTAAAGAACCGCACGGTTAGGCCTAAGAAATGCATTGCCACTCAATTTTCGCGTTTTTCACATTTGCAGCCTTAATCTTGAGTGATAAAGGAAACAAAGTAGGCCTTTTCTATGCTAAATGAACGTCAGCTGGGAAAATTAGCCGATCATGATTCATTACTGTGCTATTCATTCATAGTGCCGTCTAGATCGATCAACTTAGCTAAAGATTGCTTAACGTTGGACCGCGGTGAAGTTAGCTTGAAATTAGATATTCGCCAGAAATTCAAAACATCGTTAGGTCTCTATCTCAATCAACGCTGAACAAACTAGTCACAAAGTGTGATGTTCATACTTGTATTTAGGTGTGAAAAGATATTAACTGTAATTGAATGCAATAAAAGGCTAAATTGTTGCAATTAAGATCATATTTAATTTCATATTATTTCATCACATATCTAATTTCAAGCTAACTTAACAGCGGTTAACGTTGGGCAGTTTGAGAATAGGCACATCAATTTGCAATAACCAACACATTGAGAGTATTTTGTGAGCAGCATGACTTTTCTGTCATTTACAGAGTGAAAAGATGTCAGAGAAGAAAGACTCGAGTTCAAAGGAACCTCAGGTATTTTTTTTTAATTAATCAAGTTCAGTAGGCTATTATGTGTTTATTGTGTCTATTGCTAATTTTCTACAGACAGTATAGGCTATAGCAAATCAAAGAGCCTGATTTAAGTGTGTGAAAATGTTTTGAATTAGGCTTTGCTATTTGTAGGGTGAGTAAAAGCTTTCTCATATGGTTATTTTACACATCCAATTTATCAACTATAAGAACAAACATCTTATAGGAGAAGCATGGATCTGAGAATTAATAGCCTTTAAGGACTAGGTGAGAAGGGCCTTTGTGACAGTTTCATGGCAACCTCAAAGAATCTAGACAAAAGACATTCCAAGGTTTCAACTGTGTGTCAGCAATTCATGTACCCATTGATATAGCCTAACCATTTCAGTAACTGTGACAGCATAATCTCCAACCCAAGCCCTCAATAAACTGGCGATGACAGCTGTGACAGTTAAATTAGATTAAATGAGACTGAAGGGGAGGAATGAAACTTGCAGGTGTTCTATTAGACTCTGATCACTGCGATTTAAAGAACGTGAATGCAGATAAGTTTATCTACATTGTTTCACCAAAATATGTGGATAGGCCACCTGATGGCCTGCCCACATGAATAATTGTATTACATCAATTTTATTTGATTGTTAATAGCCAATATAATTTCACAAAGCATTTTACAGAGGAGGCATAATACTAAAATGGATAAGTATGATGCTCATGTCTTGCTTTTCAGTCCCATCTACTTACAACTAACGCAATGAAGTCTTATTTAGGCTGATCAGGTTTTTAATCAGTAAAAACTTTTGTGACTTTTGGTGTTTGACATTATCTAATAATATAAGATGTTACTAGTATTAGCCAATTCCTCTGATATGAATATTACTACAAATATATGAGATACATATTGCAGTTTAATACCTCAATAAAATTGGATCAATGTTGTATATTGTGGATACTTCCATTGATTCATGTCTTGAAAATAACTATTTTGAGTTATTGCTGAAAATGGACCTCGTATCATTATTCACATTCAACAAGGAGGGAAAAAATCCTTTCTGTTGGTTTTTGTTACAGCTGCCAGTGTAGATTTACTCCCTTCTTCTTGGCCATGCTTGAAATTGGCTTATCTTTAGACATGTCCACTCACTTGACAATAGCCTTTTTAGAAGTTGAATATCGAATGCTATGTCTTTGCCACAAAAGATAGTGATATAAGCTTCTTATACAAATGGACTTATTTAGATCTGATTGAGTTGTATGGTTGCTGTTTTATTTTGATATTAGCACAACACATACACAACATGTTTTTAGATTTTAGAAAGACATGCCTTTATTTTGTATGAAAACCCCATTCAGAGAATGAAATAAGGTAACCTTCACTCAATAATTGTTTTATAATTATTTAAATAATCAGAACATCAGAAAAGAAAACCTGCCTTGAGTGTATTGCAGTCTGGCCTTTTAAGTGTGCGCAACTCTTGAAAGAGTCGAAGAACCAAAAGACTGGCATAATATATTCTGGAGTCCTGCTGATGTCCTTTGTCATAGTTGAATATATTGTGACTAACAAGCCCAGGAGTGGATTAGGCACAGAGGATTAAATGATTTGGAGCATCCAGCTGATTTGTTATTATATTTCTGAGTATAGTTTTCTTGACTAAAATCATCATATTCAATCATAGTAATATGACATCATAAACATGGAATAACAATCGTTTGTTGTACTTTGTTGATTCAGAAACAGAAAAGTGACATCAAGCCATAGTATTTTGAATCTTCTGGATATGGTCGTAGATTTTGAGTTCAGCGAATTCACAGACAAAGACGCCTGAATGCTTGCCATTATCTCTAATACTTGGGTGCACATGAAGTGATCAAGACCATTTATGTGCTTCTTTTGAGAGCAGGAGGGCCATGAAAGGACCATGACCACAGATCAAGAGGAAATTCACAACAAATGGAAAAAATACAGATGCAAAAAAATTAGCGACGAACAATGCAACTTCATGTGTGTAGAAATCAACGGCTATCGCTCTTAGCGGCTTCAAAGTCATACGGATGGCATACCTACCATCTCCAATAGGCTTTACCTTGGTGTCGGGTACTTGTTTTTGTTGAGCTGGGCTGTTGGCTACTCCGATTGTCTTTCGACAGATTGAGTCTTGTGTTACGCAGTCTGCAGTAT
Source organism: Alosa pseudoharengus (assembly GCF_046254945.1). Taxonomy (NCBI): domain Eukaryota; kingdom Metazoa; phylum Chordata; class Actinopteri; order Clupeiformes; family Clupeidae; genus Alosa; species Alosa pseudoharengus. The sequence goes on from NW_027468774.1 coordinate 14,980,082, forward strand.
GCCCAGCCGCCATTTTTAATCACAACTGGGTTCAGCTGTCGGTGGATCTTCTCTCTTCCATGTCTTCCTCTCTTGTTGTGTTTTCCACCCCAGCCCCCCTCAGTGGATGATGTGGGGGGGGTCTTCTTCTTCTGACTGACATCATATCGTGGTATTGCCAGGCTTTCGGCCCGTCTGGTAGGGATGCAGAGGAAACGTGAAGCGCTGGCTGCTGTTTCACCATAACGCAGATTCACTGACCACACTCAAGTCTCCTCTCCAAACATGCTGACTGCAAACAAATATTCATTCCCATTTCTTAGGCCTTTGATCTTGTCAAGGCCTGAATTTAAAGCCCTTCAATAGAGCCTTTGAAGATGTGTCTCCCTCAGATGTTCCGAATAATGAGATTTGGAGCACTATCATTAATCTAGGCCAAATTTTGTCCATACAATGTCGAGCATGCACACACAAACACAAAGGCTCGTACACATGCACAGACAGATCAAATTAACTTTGTTGTTCGTTCGCTGCGAGATTTCGGAGGAAAAATGAACCAGAAATCAAACACGAGCCAGACTGGAGGTCTTTGATCGCGATATTGGGAGGAGAAAAATGTATCTGAGCCGCCTTTGATAATCATTTTTGAAAAGTATGACCAAACCTTTTCATCCCACTTTTGCTCCTGCAAATGCTCGCTATCCACATAGCCATACTTGCTCTATTAATCTCCTATCGTTTCATAATTTGGCAACTAACCCTTTATCTGATATTTATCTTGTTTACTAAAATGTGCTAGCCTTGCTCCATGGAACAGTACCAGGGAACAATGATCAGGAGTTAAGTCTCAAAATGGTTGATGCTCTCACCTGCCTCTCCTGCTGGGTGTCTCCTCCGACATGATTCTCGCTGTCCGCCATGGCTGGGCGCAGTCCCCTATTTGCCACCCTGAAGTACTTTCTTATACTCATGGATCTGTTTCTGTTTCTTACTAGCGTGTTCCTGAAAGATGTGCATCTTTACTTTATGTTGCAGCCTCAGCTCTGCTTCCTGATTGGTCGATCCGAGGACCAGATGATAGTCCTTAGAACCCTAGTGTAACTATGGCAACAGACCTCACAGTCATGACTGAGTTCTTCCTAATTGCTAGGTAAACATAACCCATTTACTATTAGTGAGGATGATCACAGTGGGCGATCAGGCTTAGTAAAAAAAAAAAAAGAAAAAAAAAAAAGGCACGTGAGCTTTGAAAACAGAAATGGCGCTGAGCGAAGTTCAGTTCTCAGTCCTGGCCATTTAAGGAGAAAAGTCTACATCCAAAAATCTGACTCTAGTAGCCACCGAGCAGCCCTGCTTTGAACATTTCCTGGAAAAATTCTCTGCAGTTAGAAATGCAAAGATTGTATGCTGTGTGAAGCCTAAGAATGCACATATTTTCTTGCTAGCGAAGACGGGTACAACAAAACAGATGGACATACAGCATGTAGCCTATTTTTAACAAGAACACCAGATGAGTATGCTGGGGAAAATAAGAAAATGGGCAAAAGCTGATACAGCCTTTTGGAGATGATACAGCCTTTTGTAGTGCCATGTTATCAGCTGCTTACCTTTCATATTAATTTCACACTTGCATGTCTGCAGGCAGCCTGGGTCAGTCCCAGCAAAACCCTTCCCACAATGACCGATTTTCCATTCAGACCATCACGGAGAAAACTAACGGTGTCGCCTGCCACTTGCATTTGTCTTGATGTGGCCACACTACAACCAAATTTCCACATGGACTTCATCTTGTTTTCTGTGCTCCTCATCATGCTGCTCTCTGTGGAACTGCTTTCCACGGGCAAAAGGTTGTTGGGTAGGAGCTAGGCTTGGTCACTTATACAGCCTACTGACAATGAGGACCAATGAGGAATATCACACACACACACACACACACACATACAACACAGCCAGCAGCTGGTCATTATAGTCACTATAGCCACTGAAAAGAAGGAGGGACAAATAATTAAAAAAGATAAGTCATGGTTACAGTACTTAATCGTAAGAGTTTCAAAAAATGACTTTGGGGCGATTCTCAACATAATCCCATGGAATAACAAATAATTTGAATTTAATAGTAATAATGACATATATGACACATATATTATATGATGACATTACTGACTCATTAAACACAGAATTGTAGTCTTACACTGTTTATTTAAGTCTTCAAAGTGTGAAAGGCATATGAGTTTGATATTGTAATAGATAGACTCTACTTAACAAAATACAAAGTAGCGAGTTTAGTGTCCTAGACAGACAGAATAATGAAATAGGATCTGATTTCATTTTTTGCTGACGTAAGATATGAGCATCAAACTCGCAATGTTAGCATTCTGATTAAGTTGCCGATAGAAAATATAATAATAAGACTGACATCAGTGATGCACAAAGTGTACCTCAACTGATGAAAAAAAATAAAATTTTATTATTGGACAGTACAATAGACAAAGGGGGGAATATTATCCTCTTCTGTAGTTTTTTCTAGTGCTTTTTATTGAAGCTCCAAACCTTTCTGAGGTTACCTGGCTACAAGGAGAATATAGAATACGATGTCTTATAGGAAGGGTTGTGCAAAAAAAACATATTTCATATGGCCTTGGCCCTGAACACATGGTCCATCAGTTCAACATTAAACATCTGGAATCATGTTATCAAGAGACAATGTGACGATGACTGGTAATCAATGAATTTGATCCATTTCAATGCTTAGGACCAACAACTGACCATGTTCGATTTTTTTTTAGTTCCCTTTGTGAAGGCATAGCAGGACACCATTGTCAAAGCATTGCTGAGGCAGTAGTGTTTCTTTTATTCTTTCCCCCTGCAGTATCACTGAGACTGCATTCCTTCGCCTCAGAAAAGAGAGAGACGGCTTGGTGGAGGTCCCATTAATACATGTATGTCTCATTGAGCTGGTTTTAAAAACCTGGGAAATGGATTTATGATTGTGACTGGCACTAGATTGGTTTTAAAGATCACCAGAGAGAAAAGCTGTTCCCAGCAGCAGTCAGCCCATCAGAGCTGTACACAGCCAGTGAATAAAAAAGCTCAGTCCTCCCCCAATAATAATCAGAAAATTACCTTGGAGGATGAGACTGTCTTCAAAACAAGGAGGCAGGGGCTATGTATAATGCTGGTTTGAAGAATTCAACTTCTAATGTCTTATTTTATACCTAACACAAGTTTTAACTGAGTGTGAATATGTTGTGGTTATGTTTTTTTTTTATTTAGCCGATGCTTTTGTCCAAACCGACTTGTCCAAACTATTACAGTAGTTAAAATTAACAGTAAACCGTTTTAAAAAGTTGGTAAGCCTACATTATGCAGATTAGTAATAATAACAATAATATCGATACAAAAATAAACATAACCCATAAATATACAAACCATAACTCTAAAAATTAATTAATTAGGTGTATAACAGATAAGTCTTTAGACTGCTCTTGAAAGACCCAAAGCTATCGCAGGAACACAGAACACTAAACAACTAATTCCACCAAAGAGGAACCACCGAGGAAGAGTCTTGAACTTGAGGCGCATTATCTAAAAATCGCTATCTTACACCAATCTAAAATGCATTACCCCACTGACCAAGAAAAACCTGGGCAATAGCGAAAGGCGCAGATGAAGCACAGTTGAAGACGCACTGTCACGAGATGTAAGCAGCAACTCCTCTGCAGGATAAATGTCCTTAGGTTTTTTATTCAGTCATTCAAACATTATTGGGGTAAGTGTCAGTAGTGAAAGTAATTAACTATGTATAACTATATAGTGTGGCCCTCAGTCAAAGCTGGAATTATGTATTTGTTCACATTTCACAAGAGGCAAAACACATTTGTTGTACAATTAATTGGAATGCATTGTCATGTTTGTCACAAGATTTTATCCCTCTTGGAATGCTGCCGTACAAATTCTACACTATGTGTACTCTGTACTGGGATTGGGATATTCATCCATTGATCAAGAGATGTTGTTTGACTGTGTAAGAGTTAAATAAAAAGTGTTTATTCCATGTTTATTGGTATTCACAAATGTTAGAATACCTTGATACATGCGTGAAGTTCACGCTAACAACTATACCAAACATCACACACACACAGATCACGTATGCAAATCTCACGAGACCCATGCCATCTTTAGCCGCGGTCCCCAAACAGGAGAAAAACATTTACATCTGAACATGAAGCTGTATAGGCCTACTTTATAAGATAATTTCAGATGATCACAGTAGCATTAGACAATAGAATTTTGTGTATGTATCTTACAACTAACTGCATTGCCAGATGCCTTAAACATTGCAACACAAAAACAAAAAAAAACTCAACAAAAAAATATGGCATTTGACTTCTGACATTCTACATTTAGTTTAGTTTATGTACTTTCTGTTTGGCTTGGAGACTCTACCAAACAAAGTGCGATATGTGGGAGTGGTGGACTGAGCTTAGCTTCTGGCCTGCATCTCCTACTGATGTGGCTTCACCCACGGCTGCAGGATGTGGGAGTCTTTTCTGCACTTGGTTGTACTGGTAGTGCTTGTTCAGCATTTTCAATCAGTGTCAGATCAGGTGTGTGCTGTGGAGTGTCCAACTCGTTGGTGTGTGTGTGGTGATCTTTGGTGGCAATGGCTCCATTACTGGCAGAATGTCCATCCAGAGTATGAGTCAACAAGCACTAGATAGTAATGGTTTTCCATACAAATATATCTATGGCGACTATACGGACCAGGGCAGGTCAGGAATTGTGTGCAGTTTTAGTAGTTCTTTTTGTTGGTGGGCCCTTCTCTTTGTGGATTCCAACCCTTGGGTGTCCCATGTGTACCACCTTCACTTATTATACGGCTCTTCACAATGCTAGTAGAACGCTCCATTGACTTGAATGGGATTTCCCAAAGTTCTAGCGGTAAGATATATTCATGTAATTACCGCTGCAAACATATAATTACCACTGTCAATGGCAACGGGTTTTGTGCTTCTGATACGTCTTTCATATCACTACGCAAGGACTGGAACTTCATTCAAACGTGAAAGCAGACGGTTGATCAGCTGTGTTCTAAAGAATGTTTGATTCAAGTTCAGCAGCGTGTGTTGTTGCGAACTATTTGTTTCTCAGCAAATGCCACGATGAACGGTAACAAATAGGCTAGGTTATGTAGGCTAAAGTGATATCGTGGGGAGTTTATTATTTCGTTTTGGCAAGTAGCCGTATAATAAGCGGGATAATGTATAGAACGCCGGTCATTACTGTGAAAATAAGTCCCTTCAGGGCGGAACAAGACCCCTCCGCTGCGCGTCGGGGTCCGGTTCGCCCTGTCGGGACTTATTTTCACAGTAATGACCGGCGTTCTATACATTATCCCTTACATATTCAGAGTGCAGGGAAGTGGGAACGACGCCTCTGCTCCTTGTCATGGTGATGTTTTCTTCAATAGTGAGTTCACGGTTCACGGAAACTGAAAAACGGTCTCACCTCTGTAGGTACACTGCACACGCGTCTTGGCCATCCAGACGAGACGCCGTGGAGATATTAGTTGAATTGTCATGACCTCAAACTCTGGCTGTTCTGCCTTTTGTAAGGTCAACGTTGCACCTCGGAGCGTGGGAAAGGGTGTCAGCCAGGAAGAGATCCTTTATTTTTTTTGTAGGTGATGGTCAGATCGAATTGCAGTTATAACATCATACGTTGTAGGCGTGCTGGGATTGCATAGAATGGCTTGTTGTGGATGATAATCGGGGGCTGGTGGTCGGTCTCAATGGTGACTGGCTTGCCGTAGATGTAGTCATAAAACTTGTAACAGGCGAAGACCACTGCAAGTAGTTTTTTTTCAATCTGTGCGTATCTTTGTTTGGGTCAGCGTGCGTGAACAGGATTTCCATCTTGGAGGCAGGCAGCCCCTAGACCATGCTGGGATGCGTCTCATGTAACTGTCACTGGTCTCTTCACATTGTAATAGTGAAGCACAGGTGGGCTACTGATGCACGTCTTGAGCTTATCAAGGGCATCCTGCTGATGCTGTGACCAGATCCACACCACATCCTTGTGCAGCAGTTGGCGTAGCGGTGTTGTAAGTTGCCTAGGTAATTTATCATTCCTAGAAATTGCTGCAGGGCCGTCTTATCTTCCGGAGGTGGCATTTCACTGATTGCCTTCATTTTTGTAGGATTTGCTTGTCCATGGTCCGTGAACCTATGTCCAACATAGCTCACCTCTTTAAGTCCGAACTTGCATTTGTTTAGGTTCAGTCTGTTTCACCTGTCTGGCACAATCCAACACCTTTCTCAGGTTCTTCTCATGCTCCTCGGGCACTTTACCACCCACATGGATATCCTGCAAAGATTTGTTCCATGGCCAACGGCATCCTCAGGAACTTGAATCTGCCATAGGGAGTTGTGAATGTGGTGCGGAGAGATGAAGCATCATCCAGTCTGACTTGCCAGAAGGAGCTCTTTGCATCAAGGACAGAAAAGATGGTGGCACCTGACATCTGCATCAAGCTATCGGAGGTAGTGGTGTGCCAAAAAATCGATTCTGTTCAGTATCGCGATATTTTGCGAACAAAATTATATCGATACAGTAGCTCAACGTATCGCGATATTTAATTATTTGTTTTACTTTCGTGTTTTCTTCATTGGTTTTCTCGGAGTTTAAGTTGTCCTTCCCCCAAATCAACGCACCTTGGACCAAACAAACATGATAAAGCTACGTCCGAACTCCGAAAAGGCTAAGAAAATCACTGAGGCGTTAGCCTACTTCATCTCCAAAGATTTACAGCCTTACAGTGTGGTGGAGAATGAAGGTTTCCAGAATCTATTTAGCATACTGGAGCCCAGGTATGTGATCCCTTCGCGTAAATATTTTTCCGACACTGCCATCTAGTGAGGCAGATTAGTGAAACCATCGTTCACTTTGTGATACAAGCATCAAACTTGGCACAAATATTCTTTGGGACCCACTTTATCCAAAAAGCACATTAGCCACGCAAAAAAATCCAATATGGCCGCCATTTTCCAAGATGGCCACCATTGAAAGCCATTATCCTTGGTTTTTGACTTGGATTGGGATTGGATAATCACATTTTGATGATGTTGATATCTAAATATAGGTAAAAGGGTCTGGACTTCCAATTCTACGATAAAATGTCAAAGAATGTGTTAAACTGCAACTGCAAAGTGCAATAGCAAGAATATCCGTGTCACAGGCCTTAATCAACACAGATTTCTTCTGCGCGCATGTAGCTTAGCTGTAGTGCTGCCGCGATTAGTCGACCTAATCGACCATGAAAATTAGTCGACGGCAATTTTTTTAGTCGAAGAGTCGTTTTACTATTGACCACCTATTTATTTTTGGTCTCAAACGGCTCACTGTTATATTAACTCTATGTTATTAACTCTTGAAAAGTACAATGACTGTCTTTGGATGTTAAACAGGCTACTAAGACTTTGGCAGTCATGTTTTAAACCTAGCTATGCACACTGCGTGCCTGCCTGCTTTCAGCGCAATTCATTATTAGGCAGAGCTAAGTGGGGGGAGCTAGTAGGTTACGGCTAGTCCAGACTCTGACTAATATACAGTAGTATTGTGGAAATTGAAATAAATGAAGTGAAGAGTGTCTCACGTTGACAACGCAACGGCGTGTCATTACTGTAATTCATTTATACAAAAAAAAAAACGTTAAAACGAACATGCCGCCGCCCGTGATATCAACAATCAAGGTGCGCGCAATTTCCCATGGTCAATAAGTCACGACTCATATTTTTTTTAGCGTTCAAGCCAACTGATAAAGTGAGGTAACCTATGTGGTAAGACGCGCAAAGTGCCTGTAGCCTATTTGTTTTGAACATGCTGATGTTGCTCATTTGCAAAGTCCTCAACTACTGTCGCCTTTCAAAGTCCAGCATTTCTCGAACTATGGGCCGCGCGGACCAGCACCGGCCGTAACGTGGACACTGCTGGTCCGGAGCCGCGGAGAGAAATTATTCCCGAGGCTTCGTCTGATAATTTGCTGCGCAATTGATCAAGGAACCGCGGACCGACAGAAAAAGAAAACAAACGTTTCTGCAATCAGTAGGAAATACTTGCTAATTTTGTGTCATCAAACATAGAGGCATACAATTAAATTGTGGTATGAGCGTTCATTCAATGCGCGATAGAAACTGAAACCACTTGATAACGTTGGTAGCAAAGCTCCAATTCAACCTGTTGGAAGGCTATTTAATTATGAAACTACATTTAATAGAACAATGTGGATTTGTGCAACTTCCATAAAAACAGAGCACAGACTATAATACACTATCTAGAGTAGGCCTATTGTATAGTCAAATTTGAATAACGTGGCCAAAAGCTTGTGGCATAATTAAATATGTCAATATTCTTTCCATTTGCCTACCAGTGTATGATGCTTGCATGAGGGAAACATCCCAAAACGATGACACCCATATAATTGCTGTTGTTTTGAGAAGTCTTTATCATGCAACCAGGCAAAAGCAATGGAACTATTGTAATTATATTTTACATTAGTAAAGCAGTCCTCTGATGTGTATGTTTTCACAAACTTTTTGTAAACAATGTTAGCACTTTAAACACTGGCTGCTTTGAAGTGCATGTATAGCAATTTAGCATAACAATAATAATTGTGATGTGATATAATGATAATTTGATGGGAGGTGGGTTCATGTAGGTGGGCCCTATGACCCCAAAGTCTGCCATGACCGGGCCACAGGTCAAAGAAGTTGTCTATGTCCATGGCAACACTGGCATACAAATAAAGTCTATCAAAGGTCTGACATTAGATCTGAAGGTAGCATTTTAAATGGGTGTTTTTTATTAATACAGAATGTTTTTGAACAGTTTACTTACAAACTAACAAAAGTAGGGTGATACAGTATATATTTTACATTTTCCCTTTAGTTGAGTTCAAAATAAAACGGACAAAACAAAATAACAAACACTTGATTTAAAAAAAAAAAAGTCATTTAGATTAGTCGACTAATGTAAAAATTAGTCGAAAGATTTGTCGTTAGAAAATTAGTCGTTAGTGGCAGCACTACTTAGCTGTGTGTGTGGAACGTTGGTAAACATCACTCCCCGACGCCTCAAGAGTGCTGCTGGCATGCGAGCTAGTAGCCTGGGCTTTTAGCTCAATTGTCAGCACGCTCGACTCTCAATCCAAGTTGCTGCTGTTCGCGGGTTCGAGTCCGGGCGTGTGCAGGGCTGAATCGCACAGGTTCAACACAATGCAGGTTACACGCAACTGCATGAAGGGCATGCAGAAAGATTCTAGTGTCAGCCTCTTCATGGTTGCAAGGACTTAGGCCAACTTAAAGAAGTATGGCCTTGATCGATATTCGAGAGAGAGAATAAATGATATTCGAGGAGAAAGAAGAGCACTGCAGGAGATATAGTAACGGCCCAGAGGAGTACTTTAACATCTGAGCATGTTGACCAACTCCTTTTTCTAAACAAAAATGCCAATATTCCCAAATTAATTTTGGTTGATGACCTTGCAGCCAACAGGACTGGACTCTAGCAGTAGGGATGGGCAACGATCGTCGAATAGTCGGAATCACGTCAAATATCGAATAATGAATGTGACTATCGTTATGTCCACTAGTAAAGAAACTCAAGAAAAAATAAAAGAACCCAGCAATAGAAAGGCAAAAGTGTTCCTGTAACACATTACATTCAACCAGAGGGTGTCGCTAAAGCACCAAAACCTCCGCGATACATATTTATGTGTATTGTATCATATAATAACAAAACATAGCCTACTGTCTGTCTTGCAACCGTTAACTGCGGCGTGGTGTGAACAATGCAGACGCAGCCGAGTAAAAGTTCTGTATGGAAGTCGTTTAACAAAATAAATGCCAACGAAGTTCAGTGTAAACTATGTCAAGGAAAGCTGGCATACCACGGATCGACCACAACCATGCACAACCACGTACGATCAAAGAACGCTGGCACTGGGGGTCCATCTACAGGTCAGCAGTCTGTGGCTAGCTTTTTAGTTAGACCACGAACATTAGATGCTAGGCGGGCAGAGAAAATTACTGTCTTGCTTTCAAAGATGATCGCAAAAGACATGCTACCCATCAGTTTCGTTGAAGGGGAGGGTTTTCACGAGTTCATGGCATTTGTTGAACCTGAATACACTGTCCTATCTAGAAAGACGGTCACTTCTAGACTGAAAAAAAAATGTATGATGATGGTGCAAGCGATCTACGCACCCAATTAGCAAGTGCCAATAAAGTGTCACTGACGACAGATTCGTGGACAGCGCTGACAACCGAGTCCTATCTCACAATCACTGCTCATTTCATACATAACTGGGAGGTGCACAGTGCTGTTCTTCAGACCAAAGCCATGTCAGAACGGCATACGGCTGAAAACCTGTCAATTGTGCTCACAAACGCGACAGATCAGTGGGCTCTTGGAGGGAAAGTGTCCGCCTGCGTGCATGACAATGCCAGCAATATGGTTCTAGCCAACACTGGCCTTGACTGGGACTCTCAGCCTTGTTTCGCCCACACATTACAACTGGCCATAAACGACGGCTTCAAACTACAGCAAATAAATCATGTAATTTCATCTGCCAATCGTCTGGTTTCACATTTTCACCATAGCACAGTTGCAACCGAGGCGTTGAAACAAAAGCAGCAACAACAAAACTTGCCCGAGCACAAGTTAGTGCAGTTCTGTCGGACAAGGTGGAACTCTGTTCATGATATGTTCGAGCGCTTGTTGGAGCAAAGATGGGCCGTGTCTGCTGTTTTATCCGACAGGACAGTCACTAAACTACCCAATGCACGTACCCTTGAACAGCCTGACGATAGCTGGACAGTAATAGAAGAGCTCTTACCCGTGTTGCACTGTCTCAAATGTGCCACCACTGCCCTTTGCGGAGAATTTGGAGTATCTATCTCAATGATTTACCCGGTGACGGCAACTTTACTGTCCAAACACCTCAAAGAAACTCCTGGAGAATCCCCCAAAGTCACAAAGTTCAAACAGACCGTGTCTGCCTCACTGGAACGACGACTTGCACCTGAAGATATCCGCAACGCTCGCAAGGTTGCATATATCGCGTCCTTCTTGGACCCGAGACACAAACACCTCAGGTTTGCCACAGATGAGGTCAGACGCGATGTGAAGGCCGCTGTGAGTGCCCTCCTCTCCAGCCCCGATAGCGATGACGATAGAGACCTAGAAGACGCAGCTGCATCAAATGAACCTGAACCATCAGCTAAAAAAACAAGGAGTGATTGCCTGTCTGCATCTGCAATTGCGGTACTGTTTGGTGAAGATTACAGTGGGGAAACACACACAACACACACAACAGAGCTAAATCATTACTGCCAGGATATATGCCCACCTCTCCACATTGATCCCCATGACCTGGTGGAAAGCCAACGACTGCAAATATCCCCGCCTGGCAAAATTGGCAAACACATACTTGGGTGTGCCTGCTACATCAGTGCCATCAGAGCGTGTGTTCTCCGCAGCTGGACTAATTGTCAACAGATTGCGCACCCGTATTCATCCCGAACATGTGGATATGCTCATTTTTTTAAACAAAAATATGGCATAGATAGATAGTGCTAGACTATGACACTTACTTGCTGTATCGCAATATCTTAAGAATCGCAATAATATTGAATCGTGGCCCAAATATCGCAATACTATCGAATTGGCACATTTTTGCCAATTCCCGCCCGTACGGTTGAGTATGCACTCTGACTGCCATACCAATGGGCGTTGCGTTGCTCTTTGCTGTTGCGGTCAAGCTGCACGTGTAGTACCCCGAAGTACGGGTTCGAAACCGGGTGGGGTCAGGGGGACATGACATTACATTTGGACCCTGTGTCCATTTTCAGCTTGAGGTTTTTGTCATTTACTGTCACAATGCAATGTCCTTCCTTTTCATAATTGTTGTTTTTGTCTTGATCGTTATATAAAAACAAGCCTCCAATGGTGAATATACCGTCACTGTGAATTTGTTACACTGTGAAGAGTGTTTCAGAACACAGCTGGTTTACTTGTCTGTTTGCTTTGCTTAATTTTGCAGACCTGCATTGCACATCCCACAGTTGTGGCATTGTTGGCCAAAGGCTGAACATTGTTCACGTTTCGCTGGGTGAGTTCCCCCACAATTCCTGCAGCTGGAAATTTATGATGAATTGTCTGATTTTGTTTAGCGTTTCATTTTACTGTTGAATCTTTTGTTTTTTACTTGAATGGCATCTACACTGGCAGTTGTCACTGTTTTTTCTGTAGAGAGAGCTTTGCTATGTTTTTCTGTGAGTTCACTAATTTGGCAGATGCGTATACCTTTGGACAGTGTGTGGTTAGACTCTTTGAGCACAGTGCGTCTGACACTATCGCTGCTAATTCCACAGATTAGTCTATCCCTGATTAGCTCGTCTTCAAATTTACTAAAGCTGCAGTTTTTAGCTCAGTGTACTCACATATGCTTTGATTGTTTCACAAGCTTTTTGGTGTCTGGTGTTGGAGTTGTGCCTCTCCATTATCACATTTGTCTCTGGGATGCATATGTCTTTAAATGTTCTTTTCAGACATTGAGATCTGCTGGTGCATACTTGTGTTCAAACTTGCGCCAATGCTCTGCCACATTTTCATCGAAAACGAGTGGGTCTGGACATCTGAATCCATCTGCCATTTTCTTAATCGAGCAGTTACTTCGGTGGTGACTTCAAACGTTACTGTTCTTCTTTCTGACTCGGTTCAAAGAAGTCCAAGAAGTGTGTTCACACCGGGAAACATCCCAATTATGACACCATGTTGTTTGACTGTGTCAAGTCAAATGAAAATTTATTCTAAGTTTATTGGAATTCACAAACTGTGAGAATACCTCGATGCATGCGTGAAGTTCCCGCTAACAAATATACCAAACATTACACATACACAGGTCACGTATGCAAATCTCACAAGACCCATGTATGGCAACTCATATAGCTCAAACAGTTTAAACAGCAGAGCTGTCTATAGAGACAACCCTTTAAAAGTCAAAGCTATGACTGTGGCCCACATCTTCCCATAAAGGTTTGGTTTAATTGTGGTGATTGTGCTAGCATTGAAAAGCCTTTTATTTTATACTAATGGTTTTAGAGCAATGAGTTTGACATGACTATTGTGAAATATACGGACAACTGTGAAAGCCTAATATTTGCTTTAGTAGTGCACCTGGTCTCGTCAGGTAGTTCCATATTGTGTGTCTGTCACACATCCATGACTCCATGTTGAGCTGACATTGAAAGGGCTGCTCATAAGCTTACAGAACCAAACAGTTGACAACAGACATTTGGGATGAAATGCCTCCTTTGGTTTTCTCCAAACAGAAACCACATCCTAAGAGTTAAAGGCTTACTTACCTACTTACCGTACTTTTCTCAATTACTTCAGGTTACGGGTTTGTGCCTTGTGTTTTTCAAATGTTTTTTATGTACCTCAGGCCTTAGCATAGAAAAAAGCTCATATCAGCTTTTGAGTTCACAGCACACTGTTTTTGGTGAGGTATGGATAGGTCTTATATGGATTCCATCTGTTCTGTGGTGACTTTTAGGCGGGGATCACATTGGCAAGCGGCAGCGGCAAGCGTAACGCAACACTCAGACCATAATAAGTTATATCTCGTTCCTAAGCAACACAAACGGTTTGACTAAACTGACAATTGAATACACTCGCTAGGGTGGTCTTTATTTTGCTAGAAAAAATGAATACCTGAAAAAATTAATACCCTGAATATGTTATATTGTTGAAAAACATTATATAAGTTTTATGACGTTTGGAGAATATTAATAGGTAGCTCAATTGACTTAGTTAGTTAATAAAAGTCCATGGCATTCTCATGGGCAACATCAAACATGTCATTAAAGTCTGAGGTAAACATGTATCTTTCTTTTGCTGTGTTTCTGACCTTCTTTTGGCCGTCCATTCTGTGAACGGTTTTTCAACCTTCTTTATTATATCTTGCTTGTGGCGCAGAGGAATTCTAGCCCTATCTCAGAATTCCTCCACTTTCTCCAATGTTCTAGTAGCAGCTAACCTAACTGTCTCTTTCTGCTGCAAATGAAAATAGAGGAAGTAGCTAAGGACCTGCTGTTTAGAAGGCAGCTTTGCTCCTGTAATATTATCCTGAGTGGTTATCAAATACAACTTTCTTCTATTTGATGCCATCTCACACAGGAATGACTGTCTGAGTCAGTGTGCAATACTGTTCAATGTGCTCAACTTCAGCAGTATGCCTCTTCTTTCTTGAGATAGCTTAACAGTTTTGCTGTATGATATGAGACAAACATTAAGACATTTTCAGTGAAAGTTTAAACATAAGTACTATTATAACCAGGCAACATTTAGAAATTAATGGCGTTTACAAACGGAAGTTCGGGAGGCCATGGCGGAATTGCCACGCCTTCTTCTTCACTCAGACAGGTCATATCAGCCTTATCCCCCTGCTCACTCAACTCAGCTAGTTATGGCAGCCTGTGTGCAGCCCTCTATCTTGTCTTCCGCTACCGTGGCCTCTTTCTCTTTTCCAGCTAATCAACCCTCCCCACTTATCTCTTTACAGACACAGGGTGCTGCTCAACCTCCTCCCCCTTCCCCGGTAGCGACCGCGTCGCTACCTTTTCCCTTTCACAATCATCTAATGCCGGCGCAAACCGTGTTCGAGCCCGCGTTTTTCCCCAGCCAGGGACCACATCCCTGGTTCTCCCCTCACTCCCCTTTCCCTGGATTGGTGCCACCACTGTATCCTGTCTCGGCATCTCATCTGAGACCACGTCTACATGAAATAGTAACAAAATATAATCTATGTGGTGATCACAAAATGTATTTAAGGAAGCATTCACTGGAGGTCGAAAGAAATCGCCCAAAAAGTGTAAAATACCGAACTTGTCATTTAAAGCCCTTCCCTAGCTCAAGGGAGCACCTACACCAGCGTGTAGCTCAGCTCTGTTCCTTGAAATCCTCTCTTATAATTTGTTGCTGCTCACCACTTCTCTTGCCATTAGCTACCGCGGTTAGCTACAGTATTTTAATTGCTTATTTTGCTAAATTAGGGTGCATTAGATGTCGAACTTCACCGTGTGTTTTGGGCTGTCATTTTCGACATCTACTCTCTGTTGTTGTACAACGCTGTTCTAACGCAAGTCGGAATCCCAGCAGGCCGTTACTCTACTCATTATTTTATGGTGCAGCCACCAATGCGGCAAATAACGGCCTGTCCGATCAAGCTCTCAAAACTCTGCCCGTGGTCCTCCAACGCCTATCCCTCTTATATCAGATCAAATGTCTCTGATCTGAGGAAATTAGCACACCTTGCGCTCTCCCATTGAATTTGTTCGCATGGTCCTGTCTATAGGGTCCCTCATCTTTTACAAATTTTTTAGGGGGTATGGCGGAATCCTGCAAGACTCCTGCAGGCGCAGTTGACTCCTGCAAATCACTTCAGGACCCTGGCCAGAGACTTCGCCAAACATGCTTTTCTATTATGCTATTATATCTGTTTGCAAATTACTGAATGTGAACTAGTGAAATGGCGTTTACAAACGGAAGTTCGGGAGGAGCATGACGGAATTTGCCACGCCCCTCTTCAATCAGACAGGTTATTTATTTGCAGTCTACTTGCCGTAGTTGCAGCATCAGCGTTACTCCGCTCGCAACCCACCACCTCCCCTTACGCCTCCTGTCTTCCATAGTTAAAGAATAAAGGGGGTGTATGGCGGAATCCTGCCCGACTCCTGCCTGCCCAGTTGACTCCGGCACGATTCCGCAAATGCCCTTCAGGACCCTGGCCAGAGACTTCGCCAAACATGCTTTTCTATTATGCTATTATATGTTTGCAAATTACGGAATGTGAACTAGTGAACCTGGCTTCATTTTTATTGATAGCTTTTATCAAGAATGGAACAAAACTAGTCATTGAGACTTGATAGAATAATCTACAGCTAGCCATAATTTAATGGTAAAAATGCGATGATTTGGCCATTTATAAGAAATTTCAACCTCTTTGAGCTACCTCTAAATTTTCATTGATTTACACAAAAGTTTTTCTGGTTACTTTTCAATGAAAAAGAAATAAACTTAGGGGTTCAGACTTCAGAAAGTACAACCTTTTAAAATAAGGACCACCCTAACGCTCACTCAGCTTGTTCAACACTAGCGTTACGCCAGCGTTTGGCAGTGTGATCCCCACCTTAGTGTTGCAGCTCTGTTGTTAGACACTGCCAACCAAGTGTCAGTCCCTGTCAGAAAGCACTGTGTTGTGGCTGCAGTCTGCAGTCCTTTTTGCAGTTGCTGTATTTTGTTGTCAGATGCTGTATTTTGATAATTCCCTTTCCACCATTATGCCATGCCTGCAATTTCAGCACCAAAGTGACACAACCTATTTGTCCCCCTTGGAACACTGAAAGAATTCTCATCTTGATTTGAAAACTGCATTGAATTATTACAATACAATGCAGTTATCTCCTGAGTCCATGAGCCGCAGGATTGTAATTTAGCAGATGGAAGAAACTGAATGAATCACACATTGCCTCATTTTCATTTTCAACAGAAAAACAAGAGCTGGTGTTAAGGGAGACAAAAGATTTGCTTCCAAAAGTAATGGAGCTTTGGCACAATGTTTTGTTCCTCGTTGCTTCTCGTGTCTCACTTGGCTGTTGTGCTACAGAGGAATTCATGTATGGGTAGACCTGCTCCAAGTCAAACTCTTTTGGTGGTGGAGGTGGTGGGTTTGAGTACACATGGCTGCTGAAACGTGGGCAACCATCAATAGACCAAAATAATACCTAAACACAGGCAGACATTTATGACCTCACTACAGTGCAATGCTTTTCTCCGAAGCTAAAGTTTTAGAGCTTATTCTGACATCTTAAACAGGCCAACACAGAATATATAGTTTATAGGATACTGTAAAGCATGGTGAATACTGAAATGCTCACAAAGTATGTGGGGGTTGCATAAATAAATCTTAAGTGTCAGTCATTTTCATTAACTGCCCTTCTGAGCTCATGTCTGATTTACAGTCATTAAAATTCACCTGCCTCCCACTCGCCCGTCAACAGATTATTAATTAATCATAGATGGGATTAAAATGTATGGGTTTTCACACACTTAAATGTGGAGCTCCTCATTAAGACTGGTGGAGATCAGGTTCATGGTTTAATTTATGTAGCGTATGTAAGCTTGTTTTCTTTGACTTAAAAATTTCCCTTCTCACGTGTTGTGGTTACAGAGGATGAGTGCTAAGGCCCTGATCATGAGTGCTATTGTACTTGTCAGCTCAGATAATATAATCATCCATTATTTTGAATATTTTCAGAAAGATGTCATGGTTTTAAAAGATCAGATGTGTGTTTTAGGTATTACCGAAATAAATTCACATTCTCTTGTACAAAAAGTTAATAGGAATTTCAGGAGCATGACATAGCTTGTTGACAATTATGTAAATACTTCTAATTATAATAATTTGCATTTAATTTGAACTGAAACAGATAGACAAAAACAGTTTTGTGTTATGTTTATTACACAGATGATGCCTAAGTTGCATGGGGTTGCTTTGGTATTACAGTAAGATGACATAGACATGTTTAGAAAGCAGAAGCGGAGTTGACTGCTAGCGAAACAGTCCCACACAAAATCGAAAGGGAAGAAAATACGTGTTAGCATAGTTAAGTAGCAGCGAATAGGGAAAAAAGGTCAAAGTTTCAAACACAACATCTGTGCTTTTTACCGTCGACTCATTCCCAATGGAAATAAGCCGGATTCATTTCTCTGAAGTCTTTTGAAACAACTGCAGGATAGCTGATCAAATGAAACTCCCCTAAGGCTGGCCCTCCTCTCAGCGCTTTCAGGAAAGACGGCAAGAGCTCAGGCAGCCTCATGCATATTGTATTATAAAAACTGACTGGGGATGCAGTGCAAATGAACAAACTATAAATGTCAATAAAGTAGTTCAACTTCAGCTTGTTTCTCCTGGGTGCAAACTTTCAGTCCTTCATTTACATCAAATTGGTTTCATCAAAATAGATGACACAAGGAAAGCATAAAAAAAAAACATGCTCAACAGAGCCTGGTATTTTGTAAGCTATAATTTCAAGGTACACAATGATTCAACCACATACCTTACAAGCAGTCGTCGTTTAAATGCAATACTCTAAATGGACGGCTTTAGTAAAACAGTATTTTGATCTCTGCTTCCAGTGTAGATATGGAGTGCTTTTTCATCAAAAAAGCGAGAGGCTCCCATCTCCCCTAGCTTTGCCCTTCTCCTCCCCCTCTCACTGCATGCCTGTCTAGATCCTCTCCCAGAGGTGCTTGTTTATTCCTCCCTTCAGGCTGTGAGACTGAAGCCCATTCCTACCATGAAAGAACAGTGCAGAACAAGAGAAGATTAAAGGACGAAGAGTTGCAGAGAGGGGCAGCTGACCAAACCATCTGTGCCACTTTATACACACACACACACACACACACACACACACACACAGTATATACTATCACCAAACCTGCTTTGTATGAGGATTTTTTTAGTCATGAATTATGTCATGAACAATAATGAAACTGAGGTTCTTTTCTGTCTAAAATAGGCCCATGCATGTCTGATCTGTCAAGAAACATATGGAGAGTAAATTGTAGATTAACCACATTTCCTGTTATACAGGGATGAGCAAAAATAGAATACAGATAACCAAACACCCTCATTTTAAATACATCAACATAAAATAAAAACTACAGTAACCACACCATGTATGAAAATATAATACTCAAGTATTTTTTTTTTCAAAGAGGCATGACATTACTTTGCAAACTTTTCATATACCAGCTATTTTATCCCAAACGTTTCGCAAAATAAAACTCAAAAGTCAAAAATACCACACAGACATCAGAAATTCCAAAATTACTTCAATACTTTGACCAAAAACAGGCAACTTATGACTGTGGATGAGTAAGTATTGAGTGAGTAGGGGGTATGAGAGAAGGGGTGTAATGAATGTTTGTGTGTGTGTGTGCACCCTGGATTTCTTCAGTTGGATGTCTTTGAGCACAGTCACATTTTTAAAAAGTCTGCTGTTTAGACATCATCGATGAAGCCTGTTGATCAGTCCAACAGAAGAAAGTCAATGCTGTACTGGAACAGATAATGGGATGATTGTGTTAAATCTCACAAAAAGATGCTTGATTAAGGAGGACACCACGTCTCACCTAAGCCAGGCAGATACTTTGTATTTTTTCTGTTGCATACGACATAGTAACTAACACCACACGTGTCTATTGGATTGCAATTGATGTGCTCACAGTGTAGGCTTATGTTCAACTGCTCACACTGGAAGACAAAAGTTGACAAAAGTTTCTGACATACTATCAGATATTGAATCAGACTGGATTTGAAACACTGATTTTTACATATAAGAAGCACATGAACGCTCACAGTCGGAAGAACGTCATCACTGGAAACATTCTCATTAGTCCCAGACTCCATGAATGCACATGATTGCAATCACTAAAGCCAAAAGCCAGATACTATTCATGTGAACTGGTTGACAGTGACACCCGCTCAGCTCAATTGTGAAGGTTGGTGATCTGACCAGACAGCAGTTTTCTATTATGACGTATAAAAATTGCTTTGACAAAATAGAAGGGGGGGGGGGGGGTTAGACCAAGGCAACTATTTCCATTATGTTGGTCGCCTGCCATGAATCGCTGTTGCGTCACTTGCCGTGTCTGTGTGGTGGCCTTAAGTCAGCAACATTCAGAGGCTGCATACATCATTTTGCACTTTTATGATGTTTTGACTTGAATTTCCCCTGGGGATCAATAAAGTATCTATCTATCTATTTCTCATAGTATTTTTCTGTATTTTTTAAATAGTAAAATACACACCAATAAAGTACACAAATAAGATGTAAACAAATATAAAGCCATTTTCTTTAACCCAAAACATAGAAATACAAAAATCTATCAGACATAGGCACTACAACCCATACCTGCTGTCATATCCATATTCAATAAGATTGAAGACGCCTGGTCTTCAATCAGCCAAAGAGGACACATGTAACTCCTCTCCTAGTTACTCTCCATTGGCTCCCTATTATAGTAGCCAGAATTAAATTTGAATCTCTCACTTTGGCCTATAGGACACTGACTGGATCTGCTCCTAGTTATTTTAATTCAATAATCAAGACGTACATCCCCAACTGCCCACTGCGGTCTTCTGATGAGCATCTGTTGTGTCGACCAGTCATAAACGCTAGGTCTAATTTAACACTCTTTTTCTCAGTGGTTCCATGTTGGTGGAATGAGTTGCCCAGTGCTCTCCGTTCCTGTGATAGTTTTGGGTCGTTTAAGAGAGGTCTAAAGACATTCCTGTTCAACATGCACTTAGTTCTTTAAGCACTTCTTATGCGTTATGGTTTGTATAATATTGTTTTATTTCCATTAGGCTGTTGATTAATTTGACATTATTGTTTATTATTGATATTCTCCTTAATGTAGTCTTACCATGTTATTGTTTTTATATTATTGATTGAATGGACATTATTGTTTATTATTGCTTTTCCCCCCTCATTAATAGCTTATTTTATTAGGCTATTGATTGAATTGACATTGTTGTTTATTATTGCTATTCTCCTTATTATAGTTTGACCAACAATACAATATTTAACATTTAACAGGGAACAGATCTGTTCCCTGTTAAATTGTTGTTGTATTGTTTTTTGCTTTGAACATATTGTATGTCGCTTTGGACAAAGGTGTCTGCCAAATCCCATAACCATAACAATATCCATGCAATTCACAACCACGTATTTGTAGGCTATAGGCCTAGCCTAGGCTATTTCACTTGACACAGGCCTGCTGGCTCTAGCAGCAAAACATAAGCCTTCTCTTGTTTATAGTTTAAGCAAAAATCTATGCTGTCGACATTTAGCCTAATAAATTGCGGTAGTTTTGTATCCCATCTGCCTTTAGTTTAAAAGCTTTGATTTCCAGCTTGTTTGCGCAGGCTCGTTGACTATCGTCATTGTCCGTTTTCTCTGCTATCGTGTCGTTGTAGCTCTCGGTAAAAGAACAACACCACCCCCACGTGGTGAAGCCAACATTTTAATGACTGTGAATGTCAACTTCACAAATTGCGTAGAACATTGGATGATGCGGTCTATGCCACCAAAATGTCAAGAATTAGGCTATAATTATTTTGTATGTTATTTAAAAATGTACCTGTTTTGTTTGTTAGTATATCGCGAAACATTAGGTTAGCTCTTAATGATTTCTATGCAGAAACTACGTGCAGATTAAAGACAAAGTAACCTAACGTAACCTGTGTCTGTGAACTACCAAGCCTTGACGTTATCTGAGGTCAACGCAAGGCAGATTAGGCCTATAACATATAGGCTACTTTAAACGGTGCGTTTATATATTGCACACTGACGACCGTGATTATTTAAATAGGGTTTGTAGCATTCAGCAGTTAACAGTTCACTAAAAAATAAACCAGCAAAAAAAATCCACCAGTGCAATCCTTCACTTTCCTTATAATTTATTGACGACTGCATCTCACCAGCACCTGGAAGGGTGTGCATAGGAACTTTATCATTTTTAGGTTATGCAGCATGTTTTGCCTACGTTACAAATCGACACAATAAAATAGGCATAGGAAGCTGTCGTTTTGCCACGATATATGTGCATATACTTTTTGAATGGCGCAGGCGCGGTGGCCAAGTGGTAAGGCGTCGGTCTCGTAAACCGAAGATCGCGGGTTCGAACCCCGTCCGTGCCTTTTCTCTCGATAAAATTCAACCATCTATGCAAAGTCGTTGGGCACACTTGTAAACCACACAGGCAAGTGTAGCCTGGTTGTCAGAACGTATGTGGCCGACATAATCGGCAGATTTAGCTTCACTGATTCTAAGCCTATTTTAAAACAAACACTCAACTTGCTCTAGTCCAGGCCAAAACGGTGTGTAGGCCAACATGTCAATGGTTGTTAGGATAGCCTACATTGTGAGTTCACATGACGACAACAAGACTTAAGTGCTCATTTTAAACATGAATAACTTGTTTGAACCCTCAGAAAACATTCGGGGCCAGCAAATCTAGTGGATTTAACTACAGGTAGACATAACACTTGAGATCCGACAGGGGGCAGCAAATGCAACAAAATAAGAGACGCCTTCTTGTCAGGTGTATCTCAATTTATGAGCATTATTTGCGTTAGGCTACACAAATACAGCACAGGAAACACATGTATACAGAAAAAGATTTAAAGAGACGGTGAAGGCTTTTCTGAACATTGTAGCTAGCTACCAGGACAAAGGCCTAATATGTAAGACAAAGAGCTGTCCTGTCCTTTTCATAAATGAGGTGAGCCACAGTGTATTTTGTGACTTTTTTCTGTCAAGACGCTATTTAGGCTATGCCTGTGTAGTTCACTGCTGGTCCACTCTACATGATGTTGGATATAAGCGGTGTGAAGCTAGAGCAGGCTACACGCCAGTTACATTTTTTTTTACGAACATTCATTTTCGTTTCTATATTGGAATTTGTTATTTCCAGTAAAATAGAAATTACCAAATTGTCCTAGCCTACTTCTGACAGACATGTTGAAACTTTTCTCCCTTCTAAAACCCAGCGAATGTGAATGCGTCTAGGCTAAGTGTAAGTGCGTGGCTTGAAATGCTCACAGCTCCAGATCAGAATACAAGAATGCGTCTTCAAAAATGCTAAACAGCCACCCTTGTTACCGTCTCGAAATTAACTTTGTTGCCTAAATTGAATTAGGCTATAGCTGTCGCAGTAGTTACTGTTTTTGAAATCGGATCTCCCCCTTTACGGCCTCTTCTTACCTCGTGGCGTGACCATGAAGCAATGTTTCAGGCGCAGGCTCTGGGAATTTAACATGCAGGGGAGTCAGTTGTGCCAGACACTGCTGATCCCACTGCCAGGAGCACGTATACTTAAAGATACAACAACAGATTAAATTCAGTCAGTCAGTCGCGTGTGCCTTGTTGTCTGCTGCTGATATGGCACAACCGAGGTAAGTTTTTAAAGGTGTCATTAGATTACCTTTACATGCATTTTTTGTTGTCTACCGGTGCGGTTTGGGAGACATCCGTCTCGTGTCGACAAAAGCAGGTGTGATAGGATTTAGATTACTCTCTGTAGAAAGAATTAGGGTCGATTATTTTATTATATAGGCTGTATTAATAGACAACCTATGTTATCCTTCTCTAGGACACAACAGGCAAACGTGTAGCTGTTATTCAGACAACTGACATCTTAAACGGATATATTTTTCAAGGGTGTTGCTCTCCGACTGTTGCAGACAGATTGTGTCTGAGCGACTACCTGAACTCTCACGGGAATTATTCTGTCTAGGGCTCGACTCCACTGACGCCCAACAGTGAATCAATAAACGGGCTCCGTCCAAATCAGACAGCCATAGGCTACTGTAGATATGTTTTTTTGATGAGAAATAAACCTTTTGTTATTGGAGGTATTCGTGAAGGACTTCCTATAGCATTATGTGACTATTGTTCCGGACCAGCTAATGCTAAAATAATGCGGCTCTGTGTCGCTTGCCATAAGGACGCAAAGACCTGGCTACCAGATTGGTCAAGTAGGCTGGAATGTCAAGCCAGGCGTTCCTATATGTCTTATATGCATTCTAGCCAACCTGTTGTAATTCACCTATATAAGTTAAACTTTTTTGCAGCTGTTTGTCTAATAGGCCTAATTTAATTATGCGTCTATAAATGTTGTCAGCATTTTTTTTATCCCGCTCTATCACTCATGATAACCTTTTTTGTTATCTAGCCTACTGTGATGTAAGATGCGGGGTTTTGGGGGCGAGATGAGTTTTGACTCCTATCCAACTGGCCCGCAAAGTCCCGCTTCTGGCATTAGCCATATCTTCTTGATAGGCAATATCAAATGAAACAGATGTCATTCACGATTTACCACCAAAACCACCACCGTTTTAAGCTTAGAAAAGTTTTTTTTCTTTTCATTTCAACTTAAAGTTACCTGCAAGTCTTATGCCGCAGGGAGAATGAGGGGCTTTTGGGGGCACTTGTGTTTCAGTTTCACCATCATAATGCCCCTAAAAATCCTCATTGCTCTTGCACTGATCTCCTTTCAGGTAAAGGGCATACCGATAGGCTACATTGCTCACTGTAGGCTATGATTTATGTATTTGAATGTCCCATGTCCCAAAAGTCTCAAAGAACATGTCTTGCTTTAGCAAATGGCTGCTAGCCTATGTTAAATGTGACATGATCTGCAACAAAAGGAAAGATGGGTGGCCATATAGGCTACTGTATTTTGTTTCACTTGTCACTTGTTAGCATTTGGCTACTTTAATTTAATGATGATTAGGACTTACAGTGTTTTATCACTGCAGTCCAAAGGCAGTTATGTATTTTAGTGCTGTACAAGACGCTAAATAATTTTCAGTGACCTCACAAGCTTTACCATACCAAAAAATTTAAATCTATCTATCAAAAAATCGGAAAACTATATTATCTATTAAGAAAGGACAAGTCATTTATTGACACATGGGACATGTATAATTCACACGTGTAAATAAGCTTAAGGGCAGTAACCAAAAAATTGGAGTAGACCTACTCTTAAAACAAACAGTGTTGTCCCTATCAAGACACAGAGATGTATTAAAAATAACTCAAGTTGTGTTGTTTTCAACACATTCATTTTAAGAGTGTATCATCGCAGAGTCAAAAAGGTTCCCATTTTGGGTTTGGAGAAAAAGCCAGAATTTCGCTCTTGACACAAATCAGTCTTAACATGCTGATGACTTGTGACTGATGAAAGTCTCAGTTGCACTCCCTCATAGCAAACGCACCGCTAAAGGACTTGAGTGGCCTTTGGAGCAGAGTCCACACAAATCAGTGCTGTTTGCATCCATCCCATCACCTTCTGTGCTCAATTATGTTGTTTTTCACTAGGCTAAGGCTTCTTGCAGGCAGGCTCCTCAATGCCTTGTGTGCCCATGTATCAGTCCACTGTTTAAGAGCATCTGACGGAAGGCCCAGAGCATTTGGTGTGTCCCCATGGGATCACTTTAAGAGTATATTAACTCTTTCAGGGGATTGCCCTACACCAGGAGTGTCAGACTCACAGTGGCCCGGATTTGTTGGAATGATCACATGGGGGTCGCATGGGGGTCGTCGTTCTTATGGTCATTATCATTGTTTTGCATTGGTAGCAGATTATTACACCCACTTGTGAGCAAACAAGGCATATACTGTAGGTTTGCCATGCAGTCTACTGCTGTCATATGCTGAAATATCCTACCTTCCATGTCAGTGTTTCTCTTCTTCACCAGCATAGAGAGTATATGGCTACACCAACAAATGTGCCACATTTGTCTTTTTGCTGCATCTTCCTTCCTGAGGATGGTGTGTAGTGCCAGGTTTAATTCATTTATCTTATCATAGAGATATTGCTTATTACACATAGTCAACGACAACTGGATGTAAATATCTAAAATGTTTTTTTTATTATTATTTTCCCTACATTCCTCAAGGTCTGTGTGTCCACAGACTGAATTCTCCACCGTGACGTGGTCAAATGAGAGTTCCTACCACATAGAAGGGTTTGGCTCTATATTTGCCTACTGGTTCAGGTTACTTTATTTGTAGCCATAGGTACATTTGATTTGCAGTAGATGAGTCCTCATCTAAAGACACATCTAGAAACAACACAAGCACTTAACACTTCGTCCCTCGTTATGAGATCCATTTTACAACCACATCATTAATGTACGACAGAATAGATGAAAATGAATACTGAGAAGACATCTGGGATTATTCTTTGTAGTGGGTCATGAGTGCGATTTGTAGTGTTTTTTTTATATATTATCCTATAAACCATTGTTACAACCCTTTTACAATAGATTTCAGTTACGTGAAATATTACCAAGCTTGCCATCCAAGAAAACTTTAGAAAGGGAAACATTCTAATTTGAGTAAGGCATTTTCTGCTTGGGTAAAGTACTTGGCTACAGTAAATCTTGTTTGGAGTTCAAGACAGTCCTATTAGGAATGATATGCATAATTAATAAAGCGTCATGTAATACAGTTGTTATTATAGAAACAGGCCAGTTGACGCCATATTAATTAATCGTCCAGATGATTTACTGGACACCTGTAAAGAAGAGGACCATTAAGAGATAAAGCTCCATCTTGTATGTCCAGACTTTTAGTTTTATCATGCCAAGCACATGCATTGTAATGCCAAATATAGCTCTGAAAGATCAAGTAACCGAATCAACTCCAGCTATGGCAACAGCTTCCTGGCTATAAAAAGCGATTCTGTAACCATAATGAGATTGTTGTGACAAATGACAAGTGATAATTGAGAAGTTAAGCAATTTTGAAGTTCATCAGGTTCATTTGTAGCATTAATCTGGTTAGAAACTGTATGTTCATAGCGGGTATGTAAATCCATTTGACTGTCGTCGATATGTAACCAATATGCAGTGTCACCGTGGCGAGGTTTGAGTGTTGTGAGATTGGGCTGACCAGCTGTGCCAACTGCTTTAGGCTGTGTTGGGGTCCTGTCACAGGAGAGAGAGAGGGGGTGGGGGCATTTCATCTGGGAAAGTCATTATTGACACCCCGCTTACCTAAACGTGGACGGGCTCCGAGGACTCACCCCATATGATTGCAGCTGGGATGTGTGCCTCATTAAAGACATGACAGAGATGTACAGTTGTGAAAACGATACCCATATCCTATGTAGTTTGCAAAGGCCAATGGCCATGACATGTTTTTCATACTTAGAATGCAGTAGTTCCAATATTTTTCCTTGATGAGGCGATGTGCTCTTAGTGGTTATTCAGATGTTGGTGTGGGTATAGAGAAATGGGCAGGAGTCTTTGTTCACATTCTGCCTTTGAGGGACTTTGATGCCCAAGGAATGGAACAAGCAAACCATTTTGTGCTTCATGGATGTAACCATTTACAACAGCATCATATGACATCTTTCCCTATATTCCACTTTTGTGAAAGGAAGCATTGTTAACGCCCCTCCCCTCAAATCATGGAAAATAGTTGTTTGAGGGGTATTAATCCCTTTAATGAGTTTGAAATGTGTTATCAAGGGATAAAAAAACCAAGGACATGGAGAGAGAAGTTTTTGAGCTGTTAGATGAGTGGTTTTGGTGAGAGGAGTCGGAGTCTGTTGTGAACTCCTGAATCAGGGGTTAAGAATGCCCTGCAGAGGCCTGCACGCTGAACTGGCAGTCTGCATTAACATTGTTGCATGAAATGGTTTGAATTGTCACAACCCGCGTTCAGATTCCTGTTTCAACAGAGTTAGGCTCGACTGCCCACGTTTATGGCTCCGACGCCAGTTCTGGAGAACGTGTCCGATAGTCCGTAATCCTCAGGCACAAGAGTCACACTTCTCATTCTAGCACATCTTTCCTCCTCCTCAGTTCAGCAAAAGAAATTGAAATTTTGAGCTTTGGACATTTGTGAGAGATAAAAAAAGAAAATATGAGCCGGCATAAACTGCATGTTACATGCACGCTTCATTAGACTTTTCCATTTCCTTCTCAGTGACAGTTTAGGAAATATTAAATCGTAGTCGTGAGTGTTACTGATTATAGAAACTGATACACACTACTCAAACACACACACACACACACACACACATACTCTCTCTTTCTCTCTCTCTCATTCTCTGTGTTTGTGTCTCTCTCACTCAAATCATATGCTCACACAGTCTTTCATATGTTAAAGTATCATGTTGAGATAAGTCAAGGGAGGCTGTGCTCTGTGGCTGTGTGGCAGCCGTTTACTGTTTAATAATGTGAACTGGCCTCTCTCCAGGATGTCAGACAGCCAGATACAACAGTCTCAGGGTGTGAGAGAGAAAAGCATGCCATCACACACACTAACACAGATCTGCACATGTTGGAATAAAAAAGCACAAACACTCACTTTATGCATGCATTCCCTCACCCACATCCACACACACTCTCTCTTATGAACACACAGTCAAACACTCTTCAGTTATTTTATATTTTTAAACTCTGTATTTTGGCATAAAGTGACACCTCAGTGGATGTTAATTTTCTTTGAATCATGTCCAACCTAAGAGGCTGTGCGCGTCATAGGGTGCTGGTCCATTGAGTTAACTCATGTTAGAGAAAGCCTGCAGATGAAGAGCTGATAATTGAGATCTCAGAAATGAGATCTCTCGATATAGGAGGCCATTCCCCACCTCCTGGCTCACTTGGAGAAATGGCCCCAGAAGATGATGTAAATGATTAGATGTCAGATATTTGTCTCTAAGGAAATGTTTCTGATCAGAGACATTTGTTGCACAGTGAGTAGCAATAGAGTAAGATGATTTGATTTAAAAATGTATGGTAACACTTTACTTGACAGTATCGACATAAGAGTGACATGACACTGTCACACATGACACTTTCATGACACATGAAACCTAATCCTAACCCTAACCCTAACCATAATTCTAAACCCTAGCCTAACCCTAATCCTAACCCTAACTTGTTATGACAAAAACTGAATGTCACTTAATGACAGAAGCGTTATTTCATAAACGTTTATGACATGTTTATGACACGTTCATGACAGTATCATGTCACTCTTATGTCGACACTGTCAAGTAAAGTGTAACCAAATGTATTTACTGTAGGTTTACAGAAAGGAGTTTTACTCAAAACATCTCATCTCTTACTAGCTTAGATCCGTTGAAATTGCAGTTTGGTTGTTTAGAGCTTGTAATTTACTGTAATTTGATAAACCTGCATGTAAGATGTAACTGTACAAACAGCAACACTAAGGAAAATGCTTCAAGATTGATAATATAGGATTATATAGGATATAGGATTTTATCAAATCAAATTATAACATATGTAAGGGATAATGTATAGAACGCCGGTCATTACTGGGAAAATAAGTCCCGACAGGGCGAACCGGTCTTGTTCCGCCCTGAAGGGACTTATTTTCACAGTAATGACCGGCGTTCTATACATTATCCCGCTTATTATACGGCTACTTGCCAAAACGAAATAATAAACTCCCCACGATATGACTTTAGCCTACATAACCTAGCCTATTTGTTACCGTTCATCGTGGCATTTGCTGAGAAACAAATAGTTCGCAACAACACACGCTGCTGAACTTGAATCAAACATCAACAGCTGATCAACCGTCTGCTTTCACATTTGAATGAAGTTCCAGTCCTTGCGTAGTGATATGAAAGACGTATCAGAAGCACAAAACCCGTTGCCATTGACAGCGGTAATTATATGTTTGCAGCGGTAATTACATGAATTTATTTACCGCTAGAACTTTGGGAAATCCCATTCAAGTCAATGGAGCGTTCTACTAGCATTGTGAAGAGCCGTATAATAAACATTGTTATTACACGGCTCTTCACAAGGCAAGTAGAACGCTCTATTGACTTGAATAGGATTTCCCAAAGTTCTAGTGGTCATTATTTCTTGGGAAAGGACCTCTGAAAAAAATAATGACCGCTGTCAATGGCAACGGAATTTGTGCTTCTAATTCAGGTATTTCATATCACTATGCAAGGACTGGAACTTCATTCAAAAGTGAAAGCAGACGGTTGATCAGCTGTGTTCTAAAAAATGTTTGATTCAAGTTCAGCGTGTGTTGTTGCGAACTATTTGTTTCAGCAAATGCCACGATGAACGGTAACAAATAGGCTAGGCTTTGTAGGCTAAAGTCATATCGTGGGGAGTTTATTATTTCGTTTTGGCAAGTAGCCGTGTAATAAGCGGGATAATGTATAGAACGCCGGGCATTATTGGGAAAATAAGTCCCTTCAGGGCGCTGCGCATCGGGGTCCGGTTCGCCCTGTCGGGACTTATTTTCCCAATAATGACCGGCATTCTATACATTATCCCTTACATATTGCCTGTTCTTATAGTTTTCCTTCTTGACTGTAAACCAACTAGTAGTCTGGGCTAGTCTGACCTTTCTCATGACTCATGATTAAGACTAAAATATAAATGTTTTTTTGTATTATTGTAAGTAGTAAGGTCTTGACCAAAAGTCTACAAGTCCTATGCATGTTTTTGTTCTCTAGTCCATTAGCTTTGCCATTTTTTTCCCCCTCGCTTTTCATACCTTTAGTAAAAAGAAATATTTTCCTTCATCATTGTGTGTTCAAAAGTTTGATAGGCATTAAGTCTGTCACGGTTGTCAATGTATGTGGAGCGTAACTTCAGAAATGCTCTTAGACGAGCCCCTGGTAAAAGCCTCTGTTGCATTCCACATCCTGTCACTCTGAGCACCATGGTCATGCCATATCAGTGGCCTCGTGCAGGCTCTGCTGTTATGTGTCCCAGCAGTCCACACAGGGCACAGTGTGCTGTGGTCATCATGTCAAACGAAGATGACGCATTTTGAAATGATAAACGATGCATTCTCGATCAGTGAGATGGGCTGTTCACTTCTCCCATCTGCTTTACACAGCTGACTCTGCTGTCCAGGTCTCTGCTCTTTTGACTCGACACATTCTGGTGGAATCATAGAAGCGCAGTGGCTGCTCTGTTCTGGGAGAAACAGAGTGGGAGTGTGCAGGGGGCCGTTGGGGGGGGGGGGGGGGGGGGGGTGATGGTGGGGGTGGTGGTGGTTGTGGTGGTGGTGGGGAGGGTCGACTGGCAGGGTGAAGTATATTGAAAAATCTCACATGACAAGCTTGCCCTCGCACCGGGCTAGAGAGGGATAGATTTCCCCTTTCTCCCTCGGTGGTTATATTTAGAGCTTCGACAGAACCCCGTGAACTGAAGACAACGTGATGCGCATAAGTGATAGTGTCCTTGCTTTTACAGTGCTCTAAACACAAAGCCAATGTTTTGTTCTGACGTGGTCTGAAATTGAAGTTTGCACTCACAATATAACTTGTCTAGCCTATATCTTATTCATGCTTTAACCTAAAAGTGGATTTAATCAGAGATAAGCTCATGTGTGTTTGAAATCATTAGTCATTTAATGTGATGACACCAGAAAGGTATTCCTGTAAGATTTTGCAGAAAGATCTATAAGAGAAAAAGAATAATGTTGATGATGGGTTTCAGTAACACAATGGATGGTGGCTTTTATTAGTGCACGTAAAGGCACTGCATATAATAGGCACATATAAATATACAAATAATAATAATAGGTTATCACAATGGATAGGTAAGATGTTTAGGTAGTCTACCTACTCACACTCAGTTTGTAATACTTATTATCAAAACATGTTAAATACCACATATTCGTTATGTAAATGTAACTTAGTTATGAATATGTGTTCAAATGTCAGTGGTAAATAAGTGTTAAAGACTCTCCTTACCTTCCACAATGATTTAAGTATTTGATTCCAACAATTTCTACAAAGTAATTAAAGGTTGTCTAAGATCTTGTGGCAGAAAAACCCAATTAACAGCATCATGACTTGAGCACAGCCAGGGGTGTGGGTGGGGGGGTGCATGGAGAAAGCATTAATATTCACTCTAATGTAAAATGAAAGAAAGAGAGAAATGAAAGAAAGAAATAAATGACAATTTAGTTAGTTAACTTAGTTGAATAGAACTATGTACGTTCTTAAGTATGCAGGTTCTTAAATTGTAACACTTCAAATTGATGCTTGAGATATTTAAGTATGCATATTTGGTTGAGATAAGTTTTTATCATGAAAGGTCTATGCCATGGCATTTGGAGTTATTGTAACATTTTGCTTACTATATATAAATGTGAATGTTATTGATACTACAAGTAAAAATCAATTGCTTTCAAAAAGTTAATTGGAAGATTATGATTATTATTAGATAGTGAAGAATGCTATTAAAATTGTCTCCTTAATCCCAAATGGAGACACAGTTGACCGAATAGATTCCAGTGTAGTTAAGAGCAGGTAAAACTTGAGGCTGGCTTGCGAAAGAATAGTTCTTTATTCTGGATGTAACAACAGAGTTCTGGTAACCCTGTTGTACGCACAGCACAGCACAGTGTTGCAAGGTGAAGCAAAGGTAAGAAACTGAAGCAAAGATCTGGGAAACTTCTGGCTAATTATAATACCAGAATATACATTCATGTCTGGGGTCAGATTGGAGGGGGGGAAACAGACAGTGATATAGCCTTATTCAATTAAGACGTCTTGTGGGGGAGGTACACCATTTGCTATTGTAAGGTGACAACATTCTGTCTGCTTACAATAAACATCCTGTCCTCGCAGTTTCTGCAGTATTAAACAAAGAACCAAAAGAATGACATACAGAAAACCACTAAAATCTAACAATAGATAGATAGATACTTTATTGATCCCTAGGGGAAATTCAAGGTCTCAGCAGCATACATACAACACAAACACATTTTTTAACATCAGAAAGAGTAATTAAAGTATATAATATAAAAACACAACTAAGCAATAAGGACAGTAGAAGATAAAGAATATGCTAAATATACTAAAATACAAATTATACTAACTAACACTTAATACAATATATAAAAATATACTAAAATGCAAATTACAAAAATACAAATTATACTAACACTTAATCTAAGTCATTCTAAAAACAGTATCCACATAGTGGTGATTAATCAATCAGAGGCGCTTGCAATGACTGAGGCAGGGACTGAGCCTGTGATTCTCTGTGTATAGTAAGATATGGTAAGATATGGTAATTATATGATATGGTATGGTATGGTAATATGGTAATTATTATGTTAATTCTATTTGTGTTTTGAGATTGTCGTAGAAAAACAATGGGATATTACAATTACAATCCGAGCTCTTGTGATCATACCCATTTTTTAGGGACTAGCCCAAAAGAGGAGGAGGGGAGGTGGAAATGTGCACTGGGCTGGGTAAGCCAAGATTCTGGCTGTCGGCTGGGCTTATTGGTCCTCTATCATTCAGTGGAAACAAGTCCCAGTGATTCAGAAGACTGGCATCCATCCCCTCGCTTCCTGGGCTTCACGTTAATGGCTCCCCAAACAGAGTTCTCACAAACCCTCTCCTTGTGTTTCTCACTGATGTAATATGAAATGTCTGTTCAAAGAAAAAGAATAGAGTTGCATCCTTTAAAGCAAGACAGGGACAGTTAGGCAAAAGAAGCCACTTGCAAGAATATCCTGATCTAGAGAAACAGGGTTTTTTTTTTAATGTTTTTAAGCCTCTTTGTTGAAGCACAGAATGTGGATTACACCATCAAAATTCCCAATGCCAAACTACCTTATCAATACCACATTGAACCCAGTTTAGGAAGAGAGCAAGCTATTTCTGTTCTTCCATTCACATTGCTAGCAGGCTGGCTGTAAATGTCATTTTAAATAAGAAAAAAAACGTTCCATGCCACATTGTTAAGTAGTGAGATACTTTAAAAAGCTTAAGCTCCCCCTCTGTCTACCAATGACCCCTGAGAGATCAAGCATTGTGAAAAAATATGCTGATTTATCCAACTGACATGGACCATTGCATGTATAAGACTTGGCTTTTATGGCCCGTGCTTCAGTTGTTTTTCAATGGCCCCGTCCCTCATTGCAACCATTAGTCAGCATTCTTCTGTCTCTTCTGCTCAGTGGAAGTGCAAAGCATGACCATCCCAACACGGGTTCCAATAAGATCAAAAGCAAGCAGTAGAGTGGAAGGGTAAAGAGAGGCAAACATCAAGCTGAGTCGAAACACGTCCCCTTGTCAAAGAAGTCCAGCTCCTCTCTCCTAACCAAAACCACATGAAGCACTCTCACAGCCAAACTAATCGGGCGGATGTCAATTCTGTGAAAAAAGTGCTTAACGAAGCACAAGCACTAGTGCCCGTCTTACTTTAGAATTTTATTCCTGCATTGTCAACACCTTGTGATCCAAAATGCATGAGATGTGTTGCCCCCCTCTGAGCAGGTTACTCTACATGAGCGTGCTTGCACAGCTACAAACGTAACATGTATGCACGCCTCGCAGGTTATGGAGGCTTTTATGTGATGATCCCGGCATTGGCCGTCCCTAAGGTTCGCGAAGATGCTGTGTCTGCTGCTCTTATCAAAGGAAATGAGAACGGAAGCCACGGCACATGGCTTTGATTTCTGAAGACTTCAGTTCTGTGTTTTAGCTCTGCCAAATGGATTTGTGGGTCCTGCGTGTAAGGTGAGGGCTTAAGGACAAGATGTGTGTGAAATAAGTGAGGCAAAGTGCAGGCAGTGGATGCCTGTGGGCTTTAAACAGAATATGCATATCCTCTAGACACTGCTCGCTCAAGATACAGAATGGTGGTTAGTATTTAGGCTTTTCAGCATAAAACTTTAGTACGTCCAAACCCACAACTTCTTAGCTGTGCGTTATCCTTTTGAATCCGAACATGGTATTATGTGTCCATGCCGCCTCACTCATAAATCCACAGATAATGATTGGATAATGTTGTATTGCATTTCAATTAAATCTCACAAAACAAGTGAAGACATGCATGGCTGAAAAAGTACCTGCAGTTATTTTGCAACCTCCTGCAAGTCTAGACTTATCTTCTCATGCAAAAATGTAAATTTTTCCTAACATGAGACTGCACATGACTGTGGCCAGTTGAAATTATTGGCAAGAGATAAATTGTTATTGCACTCTTCCCATGGATGTTGAAGGCTGAATGGAAGCTTGTTTCAAGCAGGAATGCCACGGCCAAACCAGAGATATACTCTTGCTGAATGGTGTGCATTTTAGCATGTCTACAATGACTGAGCATACATTCATCATACACTGTTACCATAATGTGATTATGTTTTGAAACTGAAATGCAGACACATGAATGATTAGCATACTAGCCATCCTGTTGCGTTAAGGGCATTATTCTCTCCCATGACTGTCACATGAAAATATGCTTTTCAGGAAATGCTTGAGTCTGTTGAATAAATGCACCCTAACTAATTCAATAACGGAGACATTTAAGGCATGGCTCAGTGGCCAGACACGGGCAGCAACACTCCAGGCCTTAAAATGTCAGTGACAATAAGTCCCCTTTTCACCACTGCCATCTCAGTCATAAGTAAGATATGTACAGATGAATAGCCTGAGAGGAAATGCTATGTGATAACCGGGCACTCATACACAATGTGCTGAGCTTGCTTTGCAGGGATTTTTTGGTCATCACAGAAGGACTGTGTCCCGAAAAAAAGCCATGTCGATGTACGCCATATGGGAGCACATGAGAACCGGTGTGTTTCCAGTGAACTTAAGTTGGGTCATGAGACCACAGGTGGGGTGATGCAATACGGCTTTTTCCACAAAGAAGTCTTCAGCTCAAAGTGAAGCAGGCCTTGGCACTCATGCACCATCTTTCCTGGCACTGCTTTTTAAGTGGCAACACAGAGTGCAGAACACTGTTTCCAGACCCCAGAGGATTTCAGCTCTTGGATTCTTGAGTTAAACGAGTTTGTCTTGTTGATTTCTATTCCTGAGTACTGACATGAAATGCATCACTGTATTAAACCTTAAACTTACCACAGTGGAATAAAGGAGCATGTACCATATTTTTGTTTTGTGATTTTGTTTTGATTTGAGTCTTTGCATGTTGTCATGTTGTTAATAAAGTAAATTAAAGTAAAGTAGACCTATTCTGACTAATTACCTTCAAGAAGGAGATGGGGGGGGGGGGGTGATGTATATAGCAAATGTCTACCTGGAGGGTCTTCTGCACCTTTAGCATGTAAATGCTGTCTAAATACCCTTCTGCACCTTTAGCATGGTAAATGCTCTCTAAATACCCTTCTGCACCTTTAGCGTGGTAAATGCTCTCTAAATACCCTTCTGCACCTTTAGCATGCAAATGCTTTCTAAATACCCTTCTCACTGAAGCCTCTCTCCACAATCACAACTTGTAAATCTGTTGGGAGCACAGCACATAAAGTACTCTGAAACTAATTATATGCCTTGCCATTATGAAGCTCAAAATTACACACAAGCTCTAAATTACACACCGCTTACTGAACAGAAGTGAATGGTAGTCTCATCTCCATGTCTCTACTGCACCATTAAGGCTTCTCATTAACTATTTGATCTCCATGGTCACATTTCGGTGTGCATTTTAATATATATAATCTATAGTCTCTGTGTATATGGGGTAATAAAGTCCGAAGCGTTTTTATTGTTTGGAAGTTCAATCCTCCAAGTAATACAAAGCACTCCTATTATTAACTAATAAATGTTGTTTGAAAAAGAAATATATCATGATAAACAACAGACAAATACCCAGTATGCTGTGTATGATCCAGGGGCACAGAAGGCATATAAGCTCAACCAAAGTATATCATTTTTTTTTATAAATGTGTATAGGGAAATGGTAAGGCGAAATACACACACACACAAACACATTTCTCAAAGGAGGTAAACATGCCAACACGAAAATGAGAAGCTTCAACCCCCTCTCTGTGCTCTGGCCCATGTGACTGCAGCAGCATATGACTTTCATAACTTCTTCACTCATTAGCCTGTGACGGCCGGACACAAGCGGGCGAGTGTTTGTGGAGCATGCCCCAAATACTCGTGTCCCAGCACAGTGCCGCGCCGCGCCGGGCTTCAGCTCTCCAACTGACTCCTCTCTCTCCCCCAGGGGGACGTGATGGCGCTGCTGCTGCTGCCCACTCATGGCGCACTAGAATCCCATGTGAGGCCACAGAGACTCAGGGATGGACCGAAGTCCTGCTCCTGTCCTGTTAACCGATCTGACGGCACTGCCACAGTGACCTTGTGTACCTCGACTGGCCATTGGTCCGCCATAGAGAATTGCTAAAAACTATGAATGTTGTACCAATGTCAATGAGATATACATGTGTCCATTTCAGCAGCACTGACTGTGTTGTTTATTTGGTTACAATTTGGGTGAAGAGACAAGCCATGATATACAGTTAGGGAATTGAGTTTTATGGGTTTGTGTGTTTGAAAAGTATGTCAGTGTATTAAAAGCCTGCAGTTAAAAACTGTGTCATTCATCACGCTGACAGTCTCTCTACCTCCACCAACCCCCATGACATTCTCAAAAGTGGGTGCATGACACCACCTGTTGGTACTCTCTGTGTAAAACAGCTTAATGAGGTCTAGAGTCCCAGGGCCAGAGTCTCTCAGCAGGAGGAGGAGGGGGACAGAGTGTGGCACGCTCCCATGTGACGGTGATGATCTCACAGCTCAGTCATGCTGGGAATGACGTGGAGGAAAAGCGTCACAGATCGAACAGAGGAGAGGAGAGAGAATTTATTCAAGTTGCTTCTCTCTCTCTCCCCCTTTCTCTGTCATGCTCTCTCTCTCTCTTTAAATTTCTCAGCCAATGACAGGAAGTCCCACCCACTCTTTAAGCAGCTCAGAAACATCAACTTTGCCAGGGTTCTCTCAGAGTATGTAAAGATTTGACATGGTCCAGAGGATATTTTCCTGATACTAATCAACAATTAACATTAGGGATGTTTATACTTAATGTCTTTAGCTAGTGCCACCCTCAATTTATTTAAAAGGTTAGCTTTGTGCCCAGAAAAACAGCTATACAAACATTGCAAAGAGGGCTGGTGTTGTACACATTTAGAATGAATGTGTGGCTGAGTATCATTCTCTCAATATAGCCATTTGCAAATAAGCCATGTTCAGTCTCTATAATTATGTATGAATCCCATCGTTATAAGATGGTGGCTCATTTAAACCCCTTATCCCAGTGCCTTTAGGGACCTCTACTCTGACTTGTACTATGCTTAGCCCAAAGAGTATGAAACCTGCAGATGTGGTTTAAATCAGAGCTCCACTTTAGCGGTTGCAGCTACTTGATCTGTCTATGAGAACCAGATAAGAATCCATCCACTCTACTAGTCTACAATACTGGGCCTATTGTTCCCCAGCTTGTTACTGGCCTACATTCTGTCCATGGTAGGAAACATAAGGTCTTGATTTGCTTTTGGTTGTTGTTAAGCTCTCTTTCTCTCGTCTAGTCTAGTGCTTTCAAACTACACTATTACAGTTGTAACAAAATGTTATGAAATGTCAAACTTTAAGGTGGTTTAAAAGTAACAGACAAGCACTCAGTCTTACCTGTTATGTCATGTTTAGCTTGTTTTCAACCTTCAGGTGAACAAATTTGACAAAAGAGATACCATTTCTGTCAACACAATATGCTGCTGAATGAGGGTGCACTGCAAAAATCCAGCCTGACCCTACCCGAGCCTGTGCATGTTCTGTCCCGGGCTCGGGCTGAGAATCTAAGCTCTACACTGCATACACTGATACTTAAGGGGTGTATATGCAGGTTCAGTCAAATACAGTTGGACTTACTGTAACTGTTCTTCATTCACTTTCACTAACCTATTTCTTTATACTGAGTACAGTATGTGCCTACTCTTCTCTCTGAATAAACACAGATAAAGTTTCATTGAGAGATGTGCGTGATCCTTTAATTCCCACAAAGATTTTACAGTACTTATTGAACAAATAATCACAAAATATATAGATAAACAGTACAAAAAGAGTAGCTTTGGCTATAGAAAAAAACAGAATAAAAACTTGACTTCCGCACTATTATAGAATGTTGCATGCTGGAGAGACTTTACTGATAGATCAGTAGAAATTGCAAGTTGGGTGAACACATCCACAGAGAAAATCTGGCCAAAAAGCGTATTTCTTAATGAAAGGTGCTTTTCTCAGACACTTAGCTGCTTCCCTGTCACAGCGGCAGAGCATTTTCTCACACTTGTCCTTCAGAGAATCTGGAATAAAGCACACACACCAAAATAAGTGAGAAGATGGACAAAATAACTCAGTCACTATCCCTGGCAGTCACAGTTTGTGTGAGGTACACCATGGAAATCCTTCTTGAAGTAAATATGGGGCTGCTAGGTGCATGACAAAACACAATGTACACATTGCTGCTGCAGATGCTTCCAAAATGCTCCCTATAGTGATGTTGAATGTCTGACCTAAGCTGATGCTTAAAATACCAAGGTGTGGGCTGAAGACTACCCTGTCTGGCCCCAGTCCCATAGGAGCTGGGCTCCCTCCCATCCCTCATTCTGTATAATGTGTGTACTGTATTCAGAAACCACTGCCTGCTACAGTACGTCTTGGGCAAGCTGACACACAGCATTTAGTCACAAGTAAATGCTCACAAGCTTAGTCTCCATGACAAATGTTTGCTTTTCAATTCAACCAAATGTAGCATTACTTTTGGTATCAAGGTGTGAGGACACACCTGTGTATGTTTCCTATTTAGAGGGCAGGGGGTTGATTTACAATCTAATTCCTGCTAGTATGTGCAAAGAGCAAACTGGGCATACCACAATCGGCTTCCTTGTCTTCACATGTCCACTGGTACTTGTCGGTGTGCGTTTGGCAACCTGCAAACTCTGCATCACCGTAGCAGCAGTCATGTTTATGACAGCACCTTTGAAACAGAAAGGGAACACAAAGTCTCTCTCATCTGGCTGTTTGTGGATGTTGCTTAACAGCTGAAATGCTTTCTCTTTTCGACAGAACTAGATCATGCAAATAAATCGGATCAGACACAGTTCAATGCATCACACAAATGTGGTCAAGATGGAGCTGGGGTATTTACAGCTTAACTACATCACTATTTTATTCTTCAGACCGGATGCTCTGTGAATACTGCAGCTTTTAATTTAGAAACGGAAGGAAAAACAAACCACAAAAGTGAGTGTGTTCAAAAATATACTGAATTTGGGGGCACAAATTACTCCAGAAGAGAATGAATGGTGTTTTTCAAATTTGATGGGTTTGAGGGTTCGAGTGACTGTCATTAGGGGCACCCAACTAGAGGCTCCTATTTTGTGCGTGGGAGAACTGGGTGGGTCTGTTTTCAGACATCTGACAGACAGACTGAGAAAAAATGACCACAAGACCGCACAAAAAAACAAGACCGCACAAAAAATCACATACTGTGACTCAGAACTCGTAAAAGTCACACTTCGCAACTGCATCACTATAATTACACAAACTGAAAGGCACAAACAATTGGAAATTCAAACAGAAATGGTGCATGGTTGTGATATACTTTTTGTACACTGCATCACCTTAGCCTTGTGTATTGTGCCAGTCAGAATGAAAGAAATGTAAAAGCTGACAGCTTACCAGTCAGCCTTGTCCCTGGGCCATCCTTGTCCTCCAAGGCCACAGTAACAGCCATACATCATATAGGCCAAGGCTGATCTTCCGGTACTACATTTGATGACTCCAGCCAGTTCCAGCAGTCCTCTTTTTCTCCGAGTAGACCTTGATGGAGTGGCACAGGCCAGGCCTATTGGGAATAGAAACAGCAGCATTGCTCTGCCATTTATTCAGTTAGAAAGCAACAGGTTCAGGAGGTCTTGGCTTAAGTCTTTACTTTTGCTTTTGTTATTTTATAAGGTTTCTTGTAAGCATATAAAAAATCTCTCTGTGTGAATATCACTGTCATTTCTGGATCCATTCCATAATTTAAACTAATTATGGTAATGATAATGGCAAGCAGCCCTTATAATTCAAGTAATAGGATACCACTCAGAGTCTCATAGGCTATTTTTGCAGGTATTCTCCTCTGAGGTTGTGAGTCATGCTAAATCTTTTTAAAATGCAAAATAAGGAGAATATTCTGTCACCTTTTATCAAATGCAAAATGTGGAGAAGACTTCAATCAAGCATGGACCCTTGTCACTCTTTGATATTGGTAAGCTTCATGTCAAGGGTGCTGAAGTGGGTGTGCGTCAGGGTTGTGCACAATTTGAATTGCAAGTCTGCTTCCTGTTTGCTACCTCAATTGAAATGCAAGTGAAATTCAAGAATTGAATTGGAATTTAAGAGTCAGTTTCAATTCAATTCTGGAATTTTGCACAAGCCTGGT
The DNA here is from genome assembly GCF_046254945.1 of Alosa pseudoharengus. Lineage (NCBI taxonomy): Eukaryota > Metazoa > Chordata > Actinopteri > Clupeiformes > Clupeidae > Alosa > Alosa pseudoharengus. The sequence goes on from NW_027468774.1 coordinate 15,020,964, forward strand.
GTGCGTGGGTGAAATGTCTGTCCCCCTGCCCAGGTTAGCATTTAGCTGACCTGCCTGAAAGCGTTTGTTTGATGAACATTTAGCTAGCCTACTGCAAAAAAAAGTTTTCAGGAACCACCAAAGTGAAGTTTTCAAGAACCAGCAGAGAGAAAGACGCACATGCAATGACCATGAGATGAACATGACCATATGCCATGTTATCTATCTGAGTCTTTAACGGATCTCGAAAGGATGACAGCAGCTGAAACTTTAGTCTTTGCCTTCTGTTCGCTCAAACCTTTTCAAAGGAAACAATCACCGCACAGCATCCATCTCAGTGACTCCAAATAAACGTTGGAATAACCTGCACTTACGCTCTTTCAGTGAAGGGTTCAATGTTTCTTGATGGGAAAAACCTGCAAGTGGAAAAGGCTGAAATAAGCTAAACTTACCCAAGAGTAGCAGAAGTATCCAATGGAGTACTGGCATTGTGCGCAAAGTCTATTGACGCAATGTTGTGAACCGGCAGTCGACGGCTTTTTTTAGACTTAGGCTACTCCAAAGTAATCTCCTGACCATCCCCAGCCTCTGTCTTGAGCGCTTCACGGTAATCCCCACGCACTCGATACATTATAAATGCGACTGAAAACGAACTGCCCATGTTTTGGGGAGGCTGGTATTAACCATTTCCCTTCTGTAGCCCATTCTCTTGATTCTCTTTCGCTCATGAGACTTGAAACCTTGAGGCATGGATATTTAGTCATTACATACTACTGAACGTGACTAATCATTTTAACATTAGTAGACATAGTCAAGTAAAGCACACTTCTCAAGAGACCTAGGCTACTGAGCAAAGTTTTATACGCACATTATTGTGACCAATATATCCGTGCATTTTTCGAACAAATAGAACTAGTGGGCGTGCACACATGTAGGCCTACGTTATGTTTGCATGAGAAAAAAGAGCACTTGTCAAGGAATAAACAAATGTAGGCTACTTGTCATCAGGTTGGAACCTAGCCCGTCTCTGACAGGTCTCCGACTACACACACGCGTGTTCTTCACGCTGCGGTTGCACTTGGTGGTCATCGTTGGGGGGAGCTGTTTCACAAAAGCGAGGGACAACAATTTGGATGGTGCGAAGCAAGCGATCATGAAAATGGTCTAGTAGATCACATTGCCTGAACAGTCCGAATTCGCCGAAAGGAATAGCTAGCTAATTTCTTTGATGTCTAGAAGCTAACTTTGGATTTGAAAAGAAGCTGGTTCATCATAAAGTTGGCAAAGGTGGGTACTCGACATACTTTAAGATGAGAGTGATATATTCTTTTTGTAGATCAGTTTCAGGAAGGCTCACAGAAAGCTCAAAATACATCTTGCGCGGCAAAACCACAAAGCTAGCCAGCTAGTTCGTGCTAGCTTGTCCGCATTGTACTTTTATGGCCAGTTAACTGTCTGGCGAGGTTAGCTTTGTTCTGTTCCCTTTAAACTGCTCTAAGCGTGTAGCACAAGAACAATCATTCTCTGTGCTGTCTGGGCAGTTTTGTAGTTATTGTATCAGAGCTAGTTAGCCATTTTATGCAAATATGATAGCGTGTTTGCATAATATTTTAGATGTTAGTAGACACAGGTAAAATATACAGACCAAATATATCTAACTGTTAGCGAACGTAAAAACGTATCTGCCCTCTGAACTCCGTTAATGTAGCCTATATTAACAGCTGCTATAGACGGATTTTACAAATGTGTCCTGAATATTAGCCATTCAGCTATGACAGGAGAGTAAAACATATCTGTAAGATTACTTGCTAGTCTGCTACCAAGTTAGACATGCTAGTTTCAGCAGTTGTGCACTTCGTATTCCATGCCACCCACTTTGGTAAAGTTATTGCTGTGCGGGAGAAAATGTCAGCTTGGCACAACACTTCGTATCGTCAGCTTATTCATTTAGCTAGATTTGTCCCAAACCCTGTTGAGTTCTCCGTGAAATGCAATTGAAATGATATAAGAAGATACAGTGGATCAATCCTGTTAATTTAATAAATTGACAAAAGCATGTCTCGTTCTAGCGTCATGCATGTTGGTAACGTTAAGTTACGTGAAGTTTAGCCAAATGGTTTCCTATCGCTATGTAACGAATCGTTAGCATTTCACAAAACAGGAAGTGATTCACTCTCGTAGAGTCAAGAATTCGTCACCACATAGTGCTACAGTTTATTTACGTGGCTAAGAGTTCAAGACTTTTGTCTGAGATAGGGGTATGTATGTTTCCCTCGGTCTTCATGATTAATTGAAATGTACACCACGTGGAACCGCCAAGGTGTTTGTCAATGAGGTCATGAGGTCAGATTGGTAAATAATTATGTCTTGCTTTATATCTTCCTCTTTACGAATGTGTAGGGTTATGCTTTTCTAGGAAACAGCAGGCATTATATGGACCCTTTCAAGAGAGTTCCATTATCAGCATCATAGTTGGCCCCACAAGACTTCCTTTTTAACATTCCATATGTTATCTTAATGCAGAGGAAGTAGATTGGGGCCCAAATAGAACGTTCGAGCATTGTTTTTGTTTACCTTGTTGAAAGGGTCTATACCGAATCAGCTAGGTTAGTTTTATATTGTAGCGCATATAGCTTAATTTTGAGAAGCCAAGAAATGTACTTAATTAGATTAGAATCAGAATTGAATTGAATAGTCCTTGTGGAGAGTACTACAAAACCAACGAAATGCAGTTAGCATGTAAGCAGAAGTGCAAAAGAGCAGACTTACAGAAAGTGCAGTTATATTGACCTAGTGTTACAATAAGGCTGGTGTTATAACATACAGTTTAAAAAGTTTAAAGTTACGGTAAATACATTATGTAAACATCAATGTGCATAATTGATCATTGGTGTGGGAGAGAAACATAAAGGAGAGACTCACACCTACAGTTTTTAACTGAAATTTCTATTGTAGGTGACTCCAAATTGGTCCTGACGGCACATGGAAACATGTCTCAACTTTGTCAGGACAGAAGCAGCCGGTGGCAAGAAATCCAGAAAGGGCTGCAATTCATACAGTGAGTGTGAAAGTTGTCACTGGGAATGTTATTCATGAACTTCTCCCAGACTGAGACTATGATATGGCTAAATGGACTATATATATATATAATTTTTCTACTTTTTTGATATTTTTTTTATCTGTGAAGCGACCTTGGGTGTCCTGAAAGGCGTTTTTAAATAAAATGTATTATTATTAGGGAAAGAGCCAAGAAAACCAATCACACCACCAGTCAATTGTTTTGTGAGCAGCCATTGACCTACATTTAAGATAGAAGAACTAGTGGTGAATGAACTTACCCTGCTTTGGGGAAAGACTATTGGTGACTGTGTTAATGCAGTGTAAATCATGGACATTTCACATCTCCTACCCCAAGGGTCTAAGGATTGCCACCTCAAGCCCCTGTGGAGATCTAATGCATCATCTCACAGCAGTGCTGCTAGCATCAGTTAATCTGCAGGGAACTGAAGCATATGCCTGTGTCCATGTGGGCATCTAATTGTTTACTCCCACTACAAATCACTTGACAAAATCATCATCACTCAGAATCACCAGGGATATTTGCCTCGTGTGATTTTCTTGTGTCATTATTACCTGTGTTTATTGCTATTTTCTTACTATTGTTTGTTTGACTGTATGCAGATCTCCATTGCCATACCCTGGAACACAAGATGAATATGAGGTTTGACTTTTTTTTCTTTTTTTCTTATCCACATTTAATCACATCCCTGACTGACATTATTTGTTAATTAACTCAGCAATAATAAGGCTGTTTTTATTGGTTTTGTCAGGTATTTATCCAGGCCCTTGTAAAGAACTTGTTCGGCGAGGGAAATGATGTATTCAGTGAAGGCGAATGGGCGAGATCAGTAGAACTGTACACAGAGGCCTTAAATATTACAGAGTATGCAGAGTCAGAGGATATTGTCATATCTACTGCAACGAGGGAAAAGATTTTTGCAAATCGTGCGGCTGCCTACTTAAACATTGTGAGTATGATTGGAAAGTGCTGTCTCACACTGTCCATCTATGTCCTTAAAAAGCGATCATGACGATGACGGATGTCCAAAAATTATATAAAAAGGATGAAAAATGTATATGCCAGAGTTCAATTAAATTGTCAACATCAAGTGAATATGTAAAACAAATATGCTACTACACCATGAATAGTTAGTTAGTGACTGCTGTTATATCAAAAGTATATAGTTTATGATAATTAGATAAAATATAAAAACAGCAATGACCATTTTTCAATGGAGAGGAGGAGTGTGTGTTCATATTTTCAATTTTAGTTCAGATAGGAGAAGGGAAATGGCAAATGTTAATCAGTGAATCTGCATTAGCCCAATAATTGCATTCAGTGTTGTGTTAAGTCTTGCTTTGACCTGTTTTAGGGTTTATATGACCAAGCTTTGGAGGACTGTGAAAAAACTCTGGAGTTAAATGATGGCAATTATCGGGCGCTTTATCGCAAAGCCAGATCTCTGAAGGAGATGGGGCGACACGCAGAGGCCTATGATGCAGTGGCCAAATGTTCACTTGCAGCGCCCCAGGTAGGTCATGCACTCAGTGGAAGGCTGATCATGTTTTCCTGTTTAGAATAGAACATGCAGCCGTTAAACATACATGTGTGTGTGTGTGTGTGTGTTTATATGTGTGTTTTAATGTAATCCTCCTTGTTCGACTCCTAGGATTCTAAAGTAATTCAGCTCACACATGAACTTGCTCAGATGTTAGGATTAAAAATTCGCAAAGCCTACATCAGAAGCAAGGTAAGACCATCATCTCATTTTTGTTTGAAGTTATCTTTAGCACACAAAGGCCCACCGAGTTTGGCAGCGATGTCTCCATGTTATAAATGCTTTTCTCCCATTCTGGTGTAGTAAATGTCTCCGGCAATATGGGACGTGCGTGCGGGAAAAGCTACACTGCCGCTCAAAAGTTTGGGGTCACTTAGAAATTTCCATTCCACTCAATTATAGACAGAATACCAGCTGAAATCAGTGGCATTGTTTTTTTAATCAGGGCAGCAGATTACATTATGTGCTTACATAATTGCAAAAGGGTTCTTCAATGTTTTCTTAGTTAGCCTTGTAAAATGATATCAGATTAGTAGAAAGAATGTGCCTTTGGACATTGGATGAATGGTTGCTGAAATTGAGCATCTGTATACTTATGTAGATATTGCATTAAAGATCAGCCATTTACAACATTAATGATGAAAACAAGGGCATTTCTAAGTGACTCCAAACTATTATCACAGAGTAGGCTATCACATTGGGATTCCAATGCAATTAAACACAATTCAGCGTGACTCAATATGTAATATCACATATGTTTTGCTCAAAATCGTATTAGCCTACTAGAAAGATTAACGAAAGAACAGCCTGGTCGGATGTTATAGAGTATTTAAAACGGGTCTAAAAAACTACAACCATGTTTTCGTGAATTTAATTGTTTGGAAGAGCAGAAGAAATGTAGGCCTGCATATAAGCATATTTTTTGAAAAACTATTTAGATGCGCAATATTGAGATTTCATAGGATACTGTAATCTCGTCTCGACGCATTCCATTTAAGGTATTGCTCAACAGCGCTATTGGTCAGCCTTAACCAAATCTTTTATCAATCAACTTTAGTCAGTGGCTCTGCCCACTCACTGCCTGTGATCACACCTTCCAGCTGGCAATTCTCTTGCGCAATACTGCGCATGCTCCAGAATATTTGCCAGTAGTGCTCGGCAGTATAACCAAAAATGCATATCACTGTATTTGTCAGAATTCTAACAGTTTCACGGTATATGACAGTATTTTTTTTTCATGCATAATCAGGTGTTCACAGCATTTTCTACTGGTTGAGAAAGGAATTACTGCAGTAGATTGACTTAGGATGGTCTATTTTACTGTCATGATGAGTGAATATTGTAGAATAATTCCACACTAGTAGTAATAAAGGTTTGCATGGCCCCAGAAAATGATGCTGTTTACAAAGAAGAGCCACTCATGATTCTAATGAAGTGAACTTTTACTGTGCAAATTTCACGAACATCTCTTGTGCAATACTGCGCATGCTCCACCATATTTGCTAGTGACACATGGCTGCCAAACTGGGGGCCATAGTCTGACTACTTTTCAGCCGTTTGAGTGTCATGTGAAGTGATGCTTGTGATTGTGGTAGGCTTACGTGTTCATACAACAGAATGAAAGACTTATTTACTTAATTTACAGCCAGTCATACTGTATACATACTAGGGGTGTCACGATTCTCCAAATCCTCGATTCGATGCAATTTTCGATTTTAAAGTCACGATTCGATTCGATTTTCGATCTTTTTTTCAACATTGCTATTAATGCATTACTTGTATGTTATTTACTCTTTTTGGCCTTTTCCTTTTCTGTTTGGGGGGGGGGGGGGCTTTTATTTTGAAACCGCTTTTTATTTTGAAACCGTTCCAACCGCGAGGTTGTAATGTAAACAGAACCAACATTAGGTTAAAACAGAGACGTGAACATAGTGAAATGAAACAACACAGAATTATAATTTGATCGTTTCAGCACACTTCGAAGAGATCCAAGGTTAGTGTTCATGGATACTTATCAATGTGCATTTTAAGCCTTAAAGTAACTTTGGACTGTAACTAGATCATCTTTTCACTTGCTAAGTTGAGTAGGGTAAGTTAGTTTTAATTGACGTGAATGAACGAGTACTTCCACACCGGTGATTTCAAAGTAGCAAGAGGGGCTTTGATTTCGGTAGGTTGATGTGTATATTTTAACTGGCTGCAGCCTAAAATTAGAGGAGTGTTGATGCTGCAGTTCAGCACGTGCGTTTGTGCGTCTTGGCATACATGCTGGATGTGACATTGGGGGTGTGGCTGCATCGTCGATTCTACTTTTAAATTCGAAGTTCGAGATTAAGATGTAATTTCGAACGATTTCGATATAAAATCGAAATCGTGACACCCTTAATACATACCCATATGCTGATTGGCTAAATAGTGTCTCATTCACTCAGAATAGGCATAATTTGAGTGTGGTTGATGGACCAACCATAGAATCAGATAAGCTTAGGTAAGTGTTTTATGTGGGTTGTATATAACAATACACTACTACACAGTCAAAAGTATTGGGATGCCTTTCATTACACCCTTGGGATAAAATGGTATGTCATTGAAGTTTGTGTGGGTGTAATGGCAAGTGTCCCAATACTTTTGTCTATATAGTGTATGTCTGTTTCCATGGTTAGGCAATCTTTTTTTTTTATATTGTATGTGATAGTGGCAGTTGGATTTTATAATTCCTGAAACACTCAATATAAAATATATTTTAAAATGTTGAAACACCAAAATAATTCAGAATTGTCAGCGGAAAAGAAAGTTTTCAACATTGTCTGCGATTCATACGATTCATTTGTTTCTTATTTCTCCCACAGCCTGCCTTAAATATTTTACCTGGTTCAAGTATATCAAGTGCTTCAAATGAAAAGGTGAGATCGTACTTGTGCATTGTTTTATTAATAGGTGTTGAGACTTGAAAAACAATTGTTGTAATATATTAATCTATTACCATTGCCTTCTTAAATGTTTGTTTATGTTGCAGTGTTCTAATGGATCGGTATCCGTGGATGATATTGAAATGGGTAGGAGGACTTACTGTTATTATTGACTATTTTCTCTAGGATTTGAGGTATTCACACACACACACACACACACACACACACAAACTCTTTTTTTTTTATCCTGTCCTCCAGATGTGTCCCGGGTCTCCATGGAGACAGCTGGCCCAGTGCCAGTCCCTTCTCAGCTGTCCACCGAGATGCCAACCTCGATGCCAAGCGCAGTGCCTGTCCACAGCGCGCCCCCAGCGGGACTCCCGGCCTTCGAGAAGGCAGAGCCCGAGCCCGACCCCCTCACCGTTGTCTCCTCAATCTCCTCCATCATGCCTCCCGCGGCCCCTGGGGAGTCCCTCAGCCACGAGTCGGGGCCCCTGACCAACCACATGCTGGTGAATGGGAACCGAGCCCATGAATTGTATCAGGTACCAGAGCCCCACCTGGACTTCGACTCCAAGATCATTGGGGACGACTTGGATGACCTTTTGGACAACGTCACGCATGAGCAGTCCACAGAGGTATGACGAGGATCTCGAGTGTTTTGAGTGCTGACTGAGTAAAGCCTCATTCAGATATGTGGTGATTTTCTTGTTGCCATAGAAGTTGAAATTAGTTCAACTTTATCCTGTGCCATTTCGTGTCCCCAACATTTATTTAACCTTTTAATCACTATAAGCCTTTGAACCCCATTCCATGGTCTCTCATTGCTACACCAGTGCTAGCCTCTTCCTGCCTGAATACGAATTAACTGGAGATGCTGTCTGGATATAATGTAAGAGTTGCACCTCAATCAAACTGGTGAGGAAGAGCATGAGGAACAGGCTCTCATTTCCAGTCAGCAGCCAGAAGGACTTTTTTGTTTGCTGCCTGCCATTTTGTGGCTCGGTCTGGCCTGCCCTGCATTTTTGATTCAGCCAGGATGCAGTTCCTCATATCTAAGAAAACCGGTTACATTGAAACGTCATAAGTGTCCTCTCTGTTTGTCCCCCCCCACCCCCCTCGCAGGTCATTCCCATAGTGGACGGTCCCCTGCCTCTACCCACCAGCATGTCCTCTGTCGGAGCTATGTCCAGCACTCTCTTCATGCCCCCTCACATGGCCCACCACCACCACCCTTTCCTGGCACAGCAGTGCACGGTCACCCTCCCTCCGCCTTACCACAAGCCTAATCCCTACTCTATCGGCCTGGACCCATTCCCCTCAGCGCTGGACTCTCTAGACTGTCTGTCTCTCTCAGATGCACAAACAGGTATTATTATTATAATAATACTAATAATAATACATTTTATTTATTAAGTGCCTTTTTAAGACACCCAGGGTTGCTTCAACAGCTCAGAAAATTAAGACGCAAACAATTTTGAAAAATAGTTATTTAATTGGCTGAAATGCCCATAGGTTATGATGGTTTTATGATGCATTGTTTGTTTTATATGTAGTGTATTCGCTAATAGGGGTTTCTGAATGAAGGGTTTACAAGCTGAGGCGGCCTTTGCTTTGTGTCTTATTGATGTGTAATAACAGTTTGTGGAAATGGTTTTTGTTCCCTATGCTGTAGACGACGCTAAAATTACTTCCCATTCTCTTTTCAATTTTGCTTCACCTCCTGGGAATCCAGGCTTTCCTCAACATCCCATCATGCCTGTAAGGATGCTTTTCCACTTACTATCTGCTGGGTTTTTGTGTAAGGGTAGCAAATGACCGGGAAAACTGAAGACTAATTTGTATCCTCTTCACTCCCCTGCAGATAAACACCAATGATAAGCCCTTATTTCCTCCGATTGGGGTGGCCTTAAATGCCCCTGAGTCAAATATATCACGGGTGGATTTGTCCAAAAATCCCCTCGCTGAGACTCATGACTTTAGACAAGCATGTGCAGCATGTTATGTGAAAACAGGTAAGTGTCTTGTCCTACACACACTCTCAGTAGGCAGTAGTCAAACACACACACACACACACAGAATTCTGTATTGGTCTTTTTTATTTTTTGTAGGTCCTGGAGTATTGGACTATACCCACTATACAGATGAGCACAAATGCAGAAAAGATATTTTGCTTGGAAGAATCAAGTATTCAGGGAACAACGTGTGGAAGCTTATTCGACCCAGGCCAACCAAGACCCAGTATGTGGGGCCGTATTACATATGCAAAGGTAACATCACCTGGTCTTTTCCTGTGTCTTCTTTTTTCCGTCTATCCTTTTACATTTGTAATGGTTTGTGTCCTGCCAACAAAAGGAATCACAGTGCTTTGTGTACAAAATACTACTGATTGGTATACAGACTTGACTTGGAGGAATACCTCAATAATCCCCTTTGTGCCCATACAGTACAACAGCAGTAGTGTCTATGCATATTGTCCCAAGAATAGTATGCTTCATTGGCAACCAGAGTGACCGATGACATAGCATTAGGGTTTGGAGGTTAATCTCAAGGTGGCGAAATCTTGATGGTGCGGCTGTCTTGAACTTGAGCTTGCTCTGCCACCTGTTTAATATGATCATAACATCCTGTAGACACACCCAGCTGAGCTGAGACCCCTTTCTCTTTTGAAAAATGAAAATGTGTAGGATCATTACACCATGAAGGAAATGGACTGTGGAGAGAGGCTATGAAGCAACCTGTTGTTGTCAGTCAGGGTGACATTTAGAAAAACAAAATAGTTGAAGGGTGAGCACAAATCAGGGCCTGTTTTAGATGGCCTTTAACCTGGGGAAGTGCCACCAGCAGGTTAGGCAACACAACAAGGTCAGTGGTCTAAAAGCTAGGACTATTCAATTACGAAAAGTCGGGCCAGATTTTCAAACCAAGAAGGTTAGCTGGGCCAGTCATTTCTGCGGTGAAGCCGCTCGTAATGACACATTTTAAAAACAACACAAAAAATGTATTAAAAAACATGTAATTGTTTCTTTTTTACTTTGGTCTGTTTGCACAGCAAAAACTGAACTTTTTTCCACTTACAAAAGAAAAAAAACTGACTTTTGAAGCACATCTTGCCTATAGGCCTAACTAGGCTACATATCTGACCTAGGCATATCACAAAGTGCATAAAACAAAATAGTGCACAATATTAGCAATAACCAGGGTTCCCGCGAGTCTTAAAAGCATTGAATTTATGAATTTGGAAATAATACCTTAAAAAGACTTGAAAATGTCTTGAATTTTGATATCTGGGTCTTAAAATTTGTGCAGTAGCCTATGGAACTTCTCCGTATCGCATTCTCCTCAAAAGTTTCGTTTGTCAACCACTATTATTTTGATTAAATAACGAGTGGCGGAACCAATAATTGAGAACCCAACGCTGCCCCGGGTCACTTTGCTACAGCACTACAACACAGACCACAAGCAACAAGCCAAGCAGAAGCGAGAAAAATCAAAGAAAATCTAAGCAGAACACAAGAAAGTTTGTACCATAACGCAGAGTATTGTGTGTACATTGATGAGGGGGAAATTATTGAATCCATTTTAAGATGAGTCTGAAACATAACGAAATGTGGAAAACTTGAAAGGTTTTGAAAACTATTACGGATGCACTGTATATGCACAATTGAGCAGTATCAGTTTTGTCTGTTGACTCATCTACTGTTATAAACATGTTATCGCTGGTCTCCTAACAGCGTCTCATACACATCTGTAGCAAGAATTTCAAACCTAAAAACGTTGGAAGCGTCCGACGGGTAAGTTTTTTTTTTTTTTTTTTTTTTTTGTCGTCATTTATCACCTCATTCATGACGGCCAGCATACAGTCCTTCGGGGAGTCTGTGAATGGCCTTTTCTTTTTTGCTAAGATCCAGGAAACACGAAGGGATGCTGCGGTAGCTCTCTGTCTGGGCTGTGAATGACTGCAAAATGGTAGTACTGCTCCTGTTGCAATAAAACTCCAATGACACCATACTCGGGAAAATTGAATTGAATAGCCCTCGTCTGAGCATTACCTAGTTAGGTTAGCAGGCTCTAGATTGGAGAAAGATGGGTGGAGGGTCTAAATTCTGAAATAAGTTCACAAGAACTGGTGACTGTTGCCCGTGAGATCTAATATAAGCAGTGAACAAGTCAGGGTTGTTGCTTCATGAACCAGTATTCAGATGCAGTCTGAAGTCATTTTCATATATTCAGTCGAGTTGTTCAGAGTTAGAATCAGTTAATCAGGTTTTTCTATAGCATCTAAATTAGGGATCGACCGATTTTTTCAGGGCCGATACCGATATCAATTATTACCAAAACAGGAGGCAAATATGTAAAACCGACATGTCAGTTGTCAAAAAGGGGGGTAGGCCTAGATAGTAAAGACGATATGCTGCAAAAATTTCATTCAAAAAGCATTTACCGGTGATTATGCAAACTTTTCTTTCTACTTTTGATACACATTTGTCTATCAACTTGCATCACAAGTGTAAATCCTGTGTATCATGTTAATCCAAGAGCTGAGTGATCGCAATTATTTTCATAGACTAGGCCTACATAATGGGCTGTGCTTGTTAAGGGACCTGTCACAAAGAGGATGCTTTGCCATCGTGTGTGTGAGTGCACAAGAGGGGAGAGGGAGAGGAAGAGGTGCATGCGTGATGGCAAGTGTTACGGTTGAACAGTTTAACAAAACAGTTTTAAAATAGTTCTTAGGCTATTTAAGCATGCAATTTGATGCATGCTTAAATAGATGCATGATTTGTCCATATGTAGGCTATAACCTACACTTGTGTGAGCCTAAAAGGCACGTTAATAGCCAGCTCAGGACGCGATTTAGTTCAGGTCGGATTAAATTACGGATGGCCCTGGGTACCTGTAGTCTTTTCTGACAGTCCGTTTCAAAAAGGACAACTAAACTTTTTGACGTTCGCTATCGCATAATTTTGGACTTGTCTACTATGTAGGCCTAAGGGATAACGTCCACTGAGGAGTCCCGTTATTCACAATTAATGGACGAGGCGGAGGCAAAGAACTCCTGATGCGCGCAGCACCCGAGTTTGTAGGCTAACTAGTAAACAGCATATCACTAACGTGCATCAATCGGGAATTCGCTAAATGAAGGAAGTGGGTGCTTTACTTATTGATCCGGATGAAAGAGACAATAGCTTACAAAGTGGTGTTTTTGTAAATTCATTGTAGATGATTATGATTCATTGCAACTTCAGCAATGTAAGGTACCTTCCTTAACTTCGAAAAATAGCTCCGTACAGCTGAAGCCCTGTCTACAGTCTGCCTCAGTGAGAAACCTAAACTTTCTGTGTGTTCAGTCTTCGATCCTGATTGGCTCCATTCGTGGACAAATGATTCTAACAAATCAGACGGTGTAGTGGGTGGGACAATGCTCTTGACCACAGAGTAGCAAATGCAGGGAGTGAGAGACTCTTTAGACAAAGTAGCGCGTTTCATTCTTTATCCATTTCAATAGGCGTATCGTTGGGAAAAATGACCGATACCGATTTATTATAAAAATGCTAAATATCGGCCCTAATAATCGGCCCGGCCGATAATTGGTCGACCCCTAATCTACATAGTAACTGTTCATAATTTGATTGTGAATAACCTCAGTACAGATTTGCATTGCGCACGGGGTAACATTTTAATAGTCAAGTATAACAATCTATTAACATCCTTTTCTATTTTTTCCAGATGTTGCCATGGGGGAGGAGTGCAGATACCCTGGTCACTGTACATTTGCATACTGCCAGGAGGAGATTGATGTTTGGACACTGGAGCGTAAGGGCTTCATTAGCCGCGAGTTGCTTTGTGATCCGTTCGGCTCGATACGAACGGTCCACCTGACGATTCCCACAATCCTTCAGGAGCATCATGGGATATTTATGTTCCTCTGTGAGGTATGAGAACAGAAGACTCGTACACTGTATTCAACGTCTTTTTATATTGACAAGCTGAAAGAATGCTTTTGGAAACAGTCAGTCTTGTGTAGTGGCCTAGGCTGCTACAGTCTCAGAATGTAGAACAAAACAATCTCCTGGCCCTGGACCCTTATGACGTAGTCACATCCTGCTTTAGGACAGGTGTGACGGGTTGGATGGCTGTACTATTGTGAGTCATATTTGTAGAACACAAAAAAGGAGAAGGATAAATGTGTTTGACTGACACGTCTGTTCCCATTCCCAGGTGTGTTTTGATCACAAACCCAGAATCATCAGCAAGACCAACACCGAAAACCCGAGTCTGTGCTCTCATCCAGTGACAAAGCATAAATTTGAAGAGAAAAAGTAAGCAATGCCCACGCCCCCCCCCCCCCCCTTAACCTCCTCTAGCTCATGTCATATTACGGTGAATGTTGAGTTTTTCTCCTGTCCTTGAAAGTTGAAGGACCAGTGTTGTTCAAGAGTTGTTCTTTTTGCTCACTGTATAGTAGTGTTTCTGTATGTGTGTAGGCTGTTTCATTGTACATTACACTATAACTGCATAACTACCACTGTTTTAACCAAATTAAATATGGACGTTCTTATAATCATAAAAGTAGTTATGAACTGCTTTGGAATCAAAGTGTTGATGTAATCAGGGTTATGTTTACTAAAACACATAGTTTAGTACATAGCACAGTCAGAGTTTCTTATTTTAAAAGACAAAATGTGCATTCAAATTTGAATGGAAATCCAGATTCAGAAAGTGCAGCTAATACAGGTGCCTGGGAAGCCAGAGGGCTGCCCTGGTTGTGAGAAGTTAAACAACAAACCTACAATGATTTCAACATTTTGGAATTAGTGCTTGTTTGGTATTAAGTAATAATGAAAAGTAAAACTCCAGCTAATGCACGACTTCGTTTTTTGACAGACATTGTTCATTGATGGCCAGTAGGAGAAAGGGAAGCCGTTTCTGCTCAGTGCCGTCTCTGATTATATGCTGTCCTAGTGTCTGGTCTGACCCCTGATGCCTTAGTGTGTGGGGACCTAAGTACTTGTTCAAGCTGGGCTCTGTAAAGCAAGATGGGACGTATTGTTCCACTGTGGCACTGTATAGATTAGATTGAACTGCTCTGCAGCAGTCTGTGTGATGCATCCTGACTGTCTCCCCCCCCCCCCCCCAACAGGTGCCTGGTCCACATTCTGAAAGAGAACACAGTTCGCTACTCTAAGGTCCGGCCCCTCAATCTCCAGTGCCAAATGGACCTGTGCCGGCACGAGGTGCGCTATGGCTGCCAGCGCGAAGACTTCTGCTTCTACGCCCACAGCCTGGTCGAGCTCAAAGTGTGGATGCTCCAGTCCCAGCAAGGTGAGTCCCACGTCCCGCACCACCAGGCAGAAATTCGGAGACGCTCCAGGAGGCTTTGGCAAAGTCAAACGTCACTGTAAGGCCATGAAAATGAGAGTTTTGCATCCACTGCATGCATGTTCCAAAACATTTCTCCATTTTGACTGACCGATAAAATAACGAATAAGGGAAACGGCCGCAAGCATTTGAAAAATGTTGATGTAAATTTGTAGCTTTCATGCTCAAGGCCTAACCTTGGGAATTGAAGGGATGATCTTATACATTACCAGACTTATGTTGTAAAAGTTGCTGGAGTGTGGACATTAGATCTCTGAAGAATTGTTGGCTTTTTGTTTTAAGGTATTTCTCATGAAGGTATTGTTCAAGAGACCCGAAAGTATTGGAACATGGAGGCTAGTTCCCAAGGAATTCAGGTAAACCACCCAAAAAAACACAAAGTGAACACTAAGGCACTAAGTGCTAAATGGTACCCCAACTCCACAAATCTGTGTGTAGTACTGTGCAGTAGTGTGTTTGTTTCTATTTAGCAAAGAACGTGAGTACAACAGTAAATGTTGTTTGTTTCGTTGTTTTGCAGAATGTTTACAATGTAGTTCCCAAAAATGAGTAGATGGACCTAGGGTATGAAACGGTATGAAAATTTAACCTCACGCTTATAGTGACCAAAATTATCACGGTTTTCGGTATTATCACGGTATAAAAAGACGCAGAGTGGCTACATTATACAGTACACATTTTGAGGTGAAAATGTTCCGCCTTTTAAAATCAGGTGTAACCTAATCTGTATCGCAGTTAAATCCATCAATTAGACAACAGAATCAGTAGGGTACCCCAACTCCACAAATCTGTGTGTAGTACTGTGCAGTAGTGTGTTTGTTTCTATTTATCAAAAAATGTGAGTACAACAGTAAATGTTGTTTGTTTTGTTGTTTTGCAGAATGTTTACAATGTAGTTCCCAAAAATGAGTAGATGGACCTTTGGTAAAAGTAGGGAATTACACCCAGGCTACACCGGGTCCGCAACTGAAGTGCTCCGATCGAGGAGCGTAAAAATAGTTTTAGAAGACTGGTCTAATTTTTTTGGAACCTATATGCCGCCATCACGTCTGGTGAAGCCAGTTTCATTGATTATAGTGGAGGCTAATTATTGTAGCAGGCTGAATGGAACTTCTCAGTTACGGTGGCTACACACGCTTGCGTTGAATGCAGAGCTGGAGACGCATCTCGTTCACTTTACATGGGTTTACGTCATCCGCACCAACGGACGCAACGCAAGGCACCAGTCAATCAAATTACGGTTACGCTTCAAGGTATACACCATAGTACACATTCCCTGACTGTCGAGAAAACCCATCGGCATGCAGTAACACAATGCAAGCGTGTGAATCTAGGGTTACGTTCCAGGTGTGGCCTTACTATGAGAGTGACATATTCAATATACCTTAGTGACACACTTGGATGTCAACTAGGCTGAATTTATTTAAATCAGAGTTGCATAATAAACCTGTAAACCAATGCAATTAATCTTAAATGTAATCGAATGTTCTTTGTGCAGGAAATCCCTGCTGCATTGAGGAGGTTTGGGCCTCCAAACCTAAAGATGCAGTTTGTGTGTGGGCAGTGTTGGAGAAACGGCCAAGTCAGTGAGCCGGACAAGAACAGGAAATATTGTAGCGCAAAGGCCAGACATCCGTAAGTGACTGTCTCTTATGGAAGAGGACTTGATTTGGGTTGACGGGAGGGCAGCCAGACTTGATTCTAATCTAAATTTGTGCTCTCTGCATCAGATGGGCCAAAGACAGAAGAGTGGTCTTAGTAAGCTCCAACGAGCGCAGGAAGTGGACGACTGTCCGCCCCCTACCCACAAAGAAGCCTGTTCCTGCTCAGTTTGAGGTAGGTGGCAACTAGACTGTTGGACCATTGCTTATGTCAAACACTGACATACATGTAATATTACATATATGGGTCATTGACAAATAAGGCTTTTAAAAACGCGTTTTCAAAATAATCTTTCAAAATGGACAGAATGCATTTTTTTGAAGTTAAAAAGTTTAAACAATTTTCAGGGGTGCATTGGGGTACAATGGCTGCACAATATTTACAGAGGTACATTTTAAGACTATAATATTTGCAATTTCACCACCCAAAATTTGTCAGGAGGCGCAACCAAAAGTTTCTAAAAAAGCCCACATGTTTTTTTGGTAGGTATACCTGAGAGTGTCTACAGTGCTTAACACATTATTATTTTGTAGTTGACATTGGTATTAAAAAGTAACTTATTAATACTTTATTGTAGAGGGCGGGTATTTTGGTTTTCCTTTACTTACTTTACATTTAAAATGTGAAGAAATACTTAAAAAATGTAAAAAGTAGGCTATATTGTTTAATGAAATAATTAGGTAAAACACATTTTTCAACCATTTGTTCACTTTAATCTACTTTTTCTTGGTTTATATTAGTATTTTACTTGGTTGCACCACCTGACGATGTGGTTGCGCCACCTGACTTTTGCTATTAATTTCAAATTATACAGACATCTTCTTGGACACCTATATAACCTTTTGACTTTGCTAGCAAGTTCATCCATTCAATTTTCCAATACAATAAAGAGTTTTATATTAAAAAAATAAACATTTTCTTTGTTTTACATTGGTTGTACCTCCTGATATGTAAACAAATCCAACTAGCAAGTAGCTATTTTCTTTTATCAATATTTGAGAGTTTTACAAACGTTTCACTCCTCAGTAAAGGTCACTTGGGGTCCTCTTGATGAGGCAATATCCTGTTTTGTTCGGACGGTTGTGCTACCTGACATTTGAGGGTTTTAGATGACCAAAACATAAAATATATATTAAAATATTAAATATATTAAAATATATTTAAAATATATATTAAAATATATTTAAAATATATATTTAAATTATAATATGATATAATATGATAAACAGAAAATCTGTTCAAATTATACAGGTTTTATAGAATAAAATGATGCTTGTTATGAATAATTTAAAATTATTTTAAACCAAAGTAATGGACTCGGACACAGAAATCTGCATGTCATGTCACTGACCCATATACACTGGATCATTCAGGTGCACTTACGTGCCTTATGGGGTAAACACAGCTCTTCAGGAACCCTATGTCAACACAGAGGTGGGACTTTTTTCAGCCATATGTGGATGATTCAGACTCTGTCGGAATGCGAGGTTTTCAATTTGTCAAGGAAATTCTTATTCCATCCAACTTTTAACATTTTACTGTAGACCAAAGCACACCAAAGCAAAGAATTGTTCTGATATGTACAGTATGACACTTTCAAGAGGGGTGCCAGCTCTTCCTGAGACCCTGCACAGAGGTCTCGTCCATTTTTATTCTATTTAGTGAGCTCACGATTTATGTTTCAGTGGTAAATTACTGCTAGGGGGAGGAAGCTAGATAAAAGTATTTGTTTTTCAACATGGCTCATCTCAAAGGTTTTGACTCCGATAGGAATATTTTGGTGTACAGCACCTGGGTTTCAAGGATGAGGGCACTGGATTCTAGCTACCTTATCTGTCATTCATTAAATGTTTCTGAGCAGGAAAACACCCTCTTTAACTTCAACTTCTGCAGACTGGGTTTGTTTGAGCTTAAAACATTAAAACATCCACATCTACTGAAAACAGGTTGTTAAAGGAACATGCCAACTCTTTGGGAGGTTAGCCTATTTGCCACCAACCCTAAAAGTTAGATAAGATGATTCATACCCTTCTCTTCTCTTTGTATGCGATAACCCAGTTTGACATCTTTAGCCTAGCTTACACATTCACTGGATGTGTGTTACACCAGTTAGCCTATAGCTAAAGGGAGCTATAGGCTAAAGGGGGAGCTATATCTAAATGGAGCTATAGGCTAACTGGTATAGCCCACTTCCAGTAAAAGGTTGGCATGTTCCTTAAGCCACTGCTGTCTGGTACAATCTAATAATTTTTCATAATCAATGCCACACAATGCATGTATAGAATTTGCCATTAACAGTCCTTAAACCACTAATTTGAATATGCAGTGCAAACTACGCACTACTACTGTGCTGTGGAAACCATGCAGGGATAACAGGCAGTGCAAATATTTGCTGATTTATTGATGGTTGATAGATTGATTGTTAGCATTTTTTAACATCTAGAACAACATAACAGAGGTTGACTTGAGGTTGTTGTGTATAATCTTTAGAAATTTCATGGAAATTGTGTGACTTGAAAGGACCCACCATGTTTGCGTGTAGTGTTGTGTGGTATTTAATTAGCAAAATGTTTTTGCTCAGAAATGAAATTGGCATTGGTTGGTGCAATTAGAGCCCCTTTTTGGCAATAGGTTCACAGTTGTTTTCATTGATGTTTTCCCAAACAGATATGCATGCACATCTCCGCTGGTAAAAAATGCCAGTACATTGGAAACTGCAGCTTTGCCCACAGTGCAGAGGAGCGGGACTTGTGGACATACATGAAGGAGAACAGCAGTGAGTATCCCAACACGCACATCACGTTTCAGGGATAGTTTGAACAACTTTGAGCAACAGGAAGGAGGGCTGAGATTAGTTACTATGTTTACTGTTCTTGGATGTTTTTTTAATGTTATTTATAATAGTTATTTATTGACTGGTGCTGAGAGTGCCAAGGCACATTGTATTTCATTGCTGTGGTACTCTACTAAATATGCATATGACAATAAACCAGAGCTGGAGCATGAGCACCCGCCTCTAGGAGCTCATTCCCTCCCACTCATACTACAGATGGAGTGGAAGCAGTGGAGACCAATGTGTTACTCAGTGACAAAAGTGGGAGAACGTATGTGTTGCATAAAGTTCTAAAGCATTAAGCTCTAAAAGTTCTGATCCGATTTAAAGAACTTTCAAATAAAATTTCATAGCACCATATCTTGCAGGGTTCCCACAGGTCATGGAATTTCTGGAATATCATTGCATTTTAGAAAGTCTATTACAGACATGGAAAGTCAGGGAATTTGATCATTCTTGAGGCAAAGTCATGGAATATCAGGGAATTTTTGTTGTAGCAGTTTAAAATGTACTTCATACATTTATACAGATATATTTCCCAGCAGAAATATGGTTATTAGCTTTACTGCTTGTTTGAGTAGTTGTAGTTAGCCCAACTTTGTTTATTCAATGCCTATTTATTCATCTCCTACTCTAAAAAGTAAATGATTCTTGAACGCTCTGCGGCTGCTCTGAAATCTTTGGTCGGTATATTGTACCATTCATTATATACAGTAGTAGGTCATGGAATTTCAGGAAAAACCAGGATGGTCAGGAAAAGTCATGGATTTTACATTTGACTTAGAGTGGGAACCCTGATCCTGGTCCTTCTACGTGATGATCAGGGTGCAGGATTTGTTTCTACTTTTACAGTCCAATATAAATTAAACCAGTTTTCTTTATATTCTTTTATTTCTTTATTCTTTAATATATAAAATGAGCATCTCAAGTGTGTTTTTGTGAACATTGAGCTAGCCTCAGTTTCAATACAGCAGTTATTCATAACTCACTCAAGATTTTTCTGTGTGTGTTTGTGTGTTCCTGATTTAAGTTGGGGACATGGAGCAGCTGTATGACATGTGGCTTCAGTCTCAGCAACAGGGCTGGAGCATGGACAGTTCGAACTGCACCCTGCGGGAGAATGGCAAGCAGATCCACATGCCCACCGACTACGCAGAGGAAGTGGTAAGTCACAGAGTGAACCTGCATGAAGGGTGCACGGAGGGTGCACTATGTTTGCTTACCGCTTGAAAACAAGTCCATTTGAAACCACTGACTATCACTTTCACTCATCATTTCACAGACACATGCGATTTTAATACCTTCAAATGGAGTGAACCGAAGTCAACAGAGACCAAAGGCTACCTTTAAATAGCTGTTTCCAAATTATATTTTCATAATAACCTAATGTATCAGCCAATATACAGTATCATATTGTATTGTAGGATTATAGTTAATGGCTTCCTCCTCCATGAATTCAATACAAAGCATCTTCAGCTTGCTCATTCCTCCATCTATCTATATCATTACATTCACCCACCCATCCATCCTAGCACATGCTGCAATTAGCCATAACCCATGAGGTCATAGAGCAGCTTAAAATATATAGGCAATCTACATGTATTGCCCACTGTTAATGTTTTTCATTGTTTCACAACAGTAACTACCAAGCAACTATCTCAATTACCCAAACAACAATGAAGTAACCACTTTGCATGATACAAGAAAAATCCATAGCTCAAGTGTCCATTAGAAGACCTACGCACCAACTTTCTCTCCATCCAGCTACTTCAAACATCTCATTCATCCATTCAACTATCTGTCTATCAACATCCATGTCTAATTTAAAGCGGAATTCCAGAGTATTCAGGGTCGGTAGTTTACAAGTTCAAACTTTTGTTTGAGAGCAAAATGACATAAATTGGTGGAGTTTTGAGCAAGAACGTTGTTTGCATTAACAATGAATGGGCTTAAAGTGGAAGCTCTGGGGGCAACATAACTATCTTTGCATTATCTGTTTTAACTTTGTCGGTGGGTTGCACCAACAAGGATTACATTAATCTTGGTTTAGGCCTAAGCAAGGATTTGTAGATCTAGGTTTAAATTTAATTTGCGCTATGTTGCACCACTTAATTTTAAGCATGGTTTAACAAATCCACTAAAACCTTAACCTGTGACTAAAACCTTAATCCAGGTTAAAACTTAGTCCTTGTTGGTGCAACCCACTCTATATAATATAGTACATCACATTTTTTGCATTTTTATGCACTGGTAATTTCTTTGAATTGCATTTCTAGTAGGGCTGGGACAAAGCGTCGACGTAATCGATGACGTCGACGCAAAATATGAGCGTCGATTCGTCAAGCATAACGTGTGCTGCTAAATATTTTTAATTTTACACCTTCAGTGTTTTCCATACGTTGATTGATCTGTGGCTGGGCACCACAAAATCAAAACCGGCCACCACACATTGATGTTCTATGTTGTAGGCCTACTATTTAAATTAAAGATAAGATAAAATAATTTCATTGAGCTGCACTTTTTACTCACACAGCCTTTCCTCGCCCCGCCCGCTCTCTCTCGTAACAAGCCCGCTGCTCCTCCTCTGCATGTGCATTTAACAAAATATTCACGATTTTTGAAGGATTGTTGTTGCCACATAGAAGCACTGCATAGAACACAGTGGGCTAAATTGCTATTAAATCCGCTTAGCATCGTGACCATGCTGGGAAAATTTGCAGCATTAAAACTGCTGAGTTAAAGTTAAAGTAAACTCTGCTAAGGTCTTATCACAACACAGTACATTGAGGAGACTAAACTATGTTAAGTTACAGTATGCAATCAAGCAGTATCTCAAAGCTAACGTTAGAATACCGTTTGGGTGTCAAGCATGCTTACTTGCAGCTGCTTATTCGTTACTCATACAGGGCTCATTTTATTGACTCTGAATGTTTGCAAAATCCCGATGTAAATGGAAAAGTGTTTTCCAAGACTCAAAAGTGCTTGTCCAAAGGAGAAGTACGAACCGTTATCTGAACTAACTACGTTATGAATTGCATCCACACATCAGCAGCCTTTTAACTGTGTTAATGTTAATTGCAAGGATTCCCACACGAACGTCTTAAAATGACAGGCACTCAATTAGACATACACTACTGAACTTTATTGAATGCTACCTCTGACTAAGAATGCATTACTTTGCACTTGTATAGTCTTTTATTTTGGAATCTTAAGAGCAATAAACATGTATTGCAATGTTAAAGAATTCATGTTTTTTTCATTCAGATGTGAAACCAGTCATACATAACCAGATTGAATTCAGACACATACAACTTAATATTCTTTAAACTTCTGTGGGGCTCTGCAATGGAGCTTACTATCATATCTCATTAATAATCTCTTTTGGACACATCATATTGAGCATTCTATGAGACAAAAATGTGGCCTATTGTGGTGTAGCTGTAGTAGGAGGAAAACCAGGATTAAAGTTGCTTGTGGAAGTCTAGGAGTAAGTGGCTGTTCTGTTTTTTTTTTTGGTTGCTCTGTGTTTGCCTCCACATTTAAAAATTTGTAGTTCATGCTTTTTGTCCCTCCAGTTATTGAACCATCGAAGGGTTCAGATGCAAAAGCCTCTAAATGCCACCTATGTCAAAAATGAGATAAAGATGGTGAGGGGATGCTCTCCACACACAGTATTCGCTAATCAAATAATTTAACTTCTAAACCCACTAAATACCACTCTCTTCCTGGTCTAAAATATCGATTTATAGGCAAAAACCTATAGGAGACTGAATTTAAATGCTCATTTAAAAGAAAAGTGGTCAGACGGATTTAGAGGGTTTTGCATCTGAACTCTTGTGTGTGTGTGTGTGTGGTGTGTGTGTGTGTGTGTGTGTGTGTGGTGCATGTGTGTGTGTGCGTGTGTGGTGCTCTGTCTCTTCCTCTCTCCCACTCTCTCCCACTTGATCATGTCAGGCAGGGAACCACTGTTGTAGTTCATGCTTTTTGTCCCTCCAGTTATTTGAACCATCTCTCTGTCTCTTCCTCTCTCTGTGTGGTGTGTGTGGTGCATGTGTGTGTGTGTGTGTGTGTGTGGTGTGTGTGTGTGTGGTGCTCTCTCTCTCCCACTTGATCATGTCAGGCAGGGAACCACTGTTGTAGTTCATGCTTTTTGTCCCTCCAGTTATTGAACCATCTCTCTGTCTCTTCCTCTCTCTGTGTGGTGTGTGTGGTGCATGTGTGGTGTGTGTGGTGCATGCATGTGTGTGTGTGTGTGTGTGTGTGTGTCTCATGTCAGGCAGGGAACCACTGTTGTAGTTCATGCTTTTTGTCCCTCCAGTTATTGAACCATCTCTCTGTCTCTTCCTCTCTCTGTGTGGTGTGTGTGTGTGTGTGTGTGTGTGTGTGTGTGTGTGTGTGTGTGTGTGTGTGTGTGTCTCTCCCACTTGATCATGTCAGGCAGGGAACCACTGTTGTAGTTCATGCTTTTTGTCCCTCCAGTTATTGAACCATCTCTCTGTCTCTTCCTCTCTCTGTGTGTGTGATGTGTGTGTGGTGCGTGTGTGTGTGGTGCATGTGTGTGTGTGTGGTGCATGTGCGTGTGTGTGTCTCATGTCAGGCAGGGAACCACTGTTGGCTTTGCGGTAAGAACTGCAACAGCGAGAAGCAGTGGCAGCAGCACATCACGGCGGACAAACACAAGGAGAGAGTGTTCAACTCCGAGGACGACCAGAACTGCTGGCAGTATCGCTTCCCCACCGGCACATTCAAAGTTTGTGAAAGGTGAGAGGCGTCGCACGATTTACAGTATGCATGCTTGTGTGTGTGGCCACTGTCCTTGTTTCAGTCGTGTTTTGTTGCTTGTGATGGTGTTTGTTTTGTTTGTTTGTTTGTTTGTGCAAGGAAATGTACCATGTTACCAAAATGAATGAACTTGGGAATCTGTTCTTTGATTGCTTTGCAGATACCTTAAGGGCACTTGCACAGAAGAGGAACTGTGCAAGTTGGCTCATGGTGATGAGGAACTGAAAGAGTGGAAAGACAGAAGGGAATTCCTTTTGATGAAACTTGCCAAAGCCAGAAAAGATCATCTGATAGCACCCAATGACAATGACTTTGGCAAATATAGTTTTCTGCTTAAAGATATTAACTAACATTTTAATCATGATACACAATGCACGGGATGATATATAATAACACATGGTAAAAAGTACAAAGTAAGCCCTTTTTTTTCTAAAAAAATAGGGCTCACTTTTGGCGAGTTATAAAGGACCAAAAATAAAACAGGCCTGTTCTCTCGGTTCGGGGATTACGACAGAATTGGTACGTACAGAGGCGGCCTTGTGTTCTTAGTTATCATGGCTTTGTTGCTGTTATCACAGATTCAGATAGGTTACGCACCAATGCCTTTTTGCTGTCATGCTCCTGCCACAGGATTGACTTTGACTTTTTTCAGTTGGAATGATAAAGTGAAAGAGGTGCCAAAGGAAAATGGTGGAGCTTAGATCACCGAAAGCCTGAGTTCTGATAATGAAAGCCTTGAGGAGCAAGAATGTTCTCCCATGAAAGACAAACTGGTATTGTTGCAAAATCATTTGTTTTGGTTCTTAATTCCAGGGGTGGAATATTGAGATGTTTGAGGTATTCTGGTATTTTATTGTGTTTATTTTTATCCTCTTCTATAATGTTCTGCCTACCTGTCCACAATAAATCATTACCAGCAGATTTGTTTTCTGTTTAACAACAGGTTTGTGTTGCGTTGCTTTCTTGTAATAGGTTTTGTATGTAAAAGAAAGAACATTTACCACAACAAGGCATGAGTGATCTATCAATGACATACAAGGGTGTTTTTTCACAAAGTGACGCTTTTGTTTTTAGCTGTATGGTCGTGGCCAACAACTCCACAGTTCTGAATATTGTGTGCCTGGACCATATGTGGGCACACGTCCCGTTAATCACATAGTGAGTTCAAGGTCCTCTTAGCGAGCTCATTAGAAGAGACGCGCTGATGGACTGTCTCGCAGCCACCTGTGAAAGGCTGAATCATTTCTCTGCACTGCAGCATAAACACCTGGGGCGCTGTACTTGGCCTCCATCTGACCTTGTCCAGTGTTAAAAGTTTTGCTCTGTTTCCTCCTCTTTGTAGTGGTTAGATTCTGACCTCCCAAACACACACACACACGCCCCTCGTAATTAGGACATACCCTAAATGTCTAAGTTTGTTTTCTGACCGCATCAAGGCTGAACAGTATGTGAAGCAATTGTGCTTCTTAAATCCACTGATGATGAATCGTGGGGGCCATGTTCTGAAGCTGGATGTGGAGTAGGGCTGTACATGGAGGAATGACCTCTCATTTAGACACTGCGTTTCCAGCACAGAAAGCTCTCGTAATGAGCAGACACAGGTGCTGGTCATATAATTAGAATGTCATCAAAAAGTCGATTTATGTCAGTAATTCCATTCAAAAAGTGAAACGTGTATTATATTCATTACACACAGACTGATATATTTCAAGTGTTTTCTTTTAATTTTGATGATTATAACTGACAACAAATGAAAACCCCAAATTCAGTATCTCAGAAAATTTGAATATTGTGAAAAGGTTCAATATTGAAGACACCTGGTGCCACACTCTAATCAGCTAATTAACTCAAAACACCTCCAAAGGCCTTTAAATGGTCTCTCAGTCTAATGCATTCCATAAATCAACCTTTTCCATGATGATCTAATTATATGACCAGCACCTGTATATTGCTTTTGAAAATACCCATTCATTTGTATCATTGTAAGAGGCCAATGACACCAAGCGGAACACATGAACATCCTTGATAGCAATAGACCAATTTCAGTGTCCAGGTGTCCGGCCACATTGATGTTAATGATACCTTAATTGGCAGGGTAAAACGTCTTCCTGTTTCTGGCTTTCCTGTGGACTTTTCTTTTGCTGTCTATGGGACAGTGCTCTTCCACAGGAAGTTGATTTACACAGCGGCCCCATCTTGTGAAATGGGCTAATTCTGTGCCGTTCAGTCATGTCATGTCATGAATATAATAATAAGGGTTTCCACAGGTCATGGAATTTCTGGAATATCAAGGAATTTTGGAAAGTCTATTCCAGACATGGAAAGTCAGGGAATGTTATAATTTTTGGGGCAGTCATGGATTATCAGGAAATTTTGTTGTAGCAGTTTAGAATTTACTTGCCAAAATACATTAATACAGATATATTTCCCAGCAGAATTGGTGTATATCTGGTTATTAGCTTTACTGCTTGTTTGAGTAGTTGTGGCTAGCCCAACTTTGTTTATTCAATGCCCATTTATTAATCTCCCACTCTAAAAAAGTAAAAGATTCTTGAATGCGGCGGCTCTAAAATAATCGGTCAGTATATTGTACCATTCATTAATGAGTCATGGAAATCCAAGCTTTTTTGTCAGGGAAAAGTCATTTTGACTTTAAGTGGAAACCCTGAATAATACACACTAACTCTGACATTGTGAGGTTGCCACTGCATATGACTAAGAACATAATGAATGTGCATGAATCTGCAGGCAGTTAAAATACTCAAGGTCAGTATTATGCCTGTATTTTAGGAATGATGCATTCCAAGTCCTGACTCCGGTAGATTTACAGATTGAGTAAATATCTATCCTGGTTCCCTTAGCTAAGCTAATAATTTCCCCTGTCGTTCCAAGAAAGTGCCTATTTTCACAAGGGCTACACAATTGGTTGCCTGTTGAAATCGCCTATAACAACAAATCCTTTCAGTCTCCACCCCTGATTCTCAACCTCCCTTTCTGAGCGTGTGTGATTTGTATTTAATGTGGGCACTACACGTACAGCTTTAGTTCACAACAGTCATAGGGAAATAATTAATTATGTGGCCAATATTTGAGCAAATGTTGTCTTTAATATTTGTTGAGAGGTTTAAACATTGGGAGCATTGAAGATGAGTTACATTAGGGTGGACTGCATCTCAAAACATGCAAACAGAACATGCCTTTTACTGACCGCAATGTTGGATTCAGGATGCTCCACTGTTTCTATACACCAACAGTTATAACAATCCAAAGTGTTCTTGTAACAGGTTCCCATGGACATCATCCTCAACGTATGGATTTATTGAATATTTATGTATTTGGCTTGCAAATCGTTTTCTAGACACAAGCAGTGTTTGAAAATAACATTTCCTTTCAAATGAGATCTATACACAAAGTTGTCATATAAAAATAAATTTTTGACAGGCTTACAAGTAGCAAACTTCTATCAAGAATATTTAAACGTCTTTCAGATTGACAGTTAAGAGTTGCACTTTGACAAAATACAGGCTGGAAGTGGGACACATGGGCATTTTACAGTTACAGTATATAGCAGTACAGAAAGCGATTAACAGTCATACAATTGTATTCTATCTGCAAAAATTTAATCTTCCATTACAACTCTGAGTTTGTTCAACCACAGAAGTAGCTTTGCCTTCAGGAAGCTCCTTGGTGTAAAATCTACACCTTGACATTCCTTTCATTGGCACAAGAGACTTTTGTGGACTCATTTTGTCCCACCTTCTGAAGATACTGACAGTTGACTACTGCTCTTTCACTGAAGCATATTATTGGTTGAATATATACACAACGCCCAGTGAAAGGGTTTAAGGATATCTGAAAACATGTCAAGATATTACATTGTTTCATATCAAGAGTGATGGCACTGATTTGAAGAACAGCAATGGAAAAGCACAGAAAAGTCTGGGATGACAATTACCACTCGCTAGCTTGATTCCCCTGTACAACGCAAACTACAGTAACAAACTATTTTTTCTGTCATCGAATGCAAGATTTGTCAAATTATGTAGAAATTTTTAACAAATTTCTCTTATTTAGCGAGCACATTTGACATAATATTGAACAAAAACAATGCATGGTTCAAGATAGTCACAGTTTTCATTGATTCTGAACAGAAGCCACTGGGGAACACTGCTGTAAATACTGCTGCTTTTGTTTGGTCACAGCAAAGCCAGAGCCAGCTCTGGGAATGCGCTCTGGTTTCAAACAAGCACATTATGCCTGATTTGACAGAGCTCTCGTAAATTAAATGCAAGGAAATAAAAGTAAACAACAAAAACATAATGCCATCTTCTTTCATGCCAAGTAGTACAAACAAGGGCTTGGTACCTGGCAATAACATATTCACACTGAAAATCACACCTTTTGGCAAATAAATCATTACAACACAATACTTATGTACAACTTCACATTATGATAGGCTCAACAGGGACAATGGACTTATAATGAAGGGGGGACAACCCTCAGATTGTCCACTGACGTATAGAGGAGTTGTATGGTGGACAATGCATGCATGCATTGATTTCATCCTTCATAGGAGGCTGGGGCTGACAAGATGTAGCTTACTGTGGAAGGCAGGCCCAAATGCATATGGTGTGGTCCTTACATGGTCTCATTCACAGGCAGCTATGGAGGAGCCTGGAGCAAGTTAGCCATGGCTCTCTGTGCCGTTAGGGGTCAGCCTTGTCTTGTGCTCAACACGTGGGCCCCTGGCCGAGTACTGTACCAGCAGGAAGGGCTCCTTGGTCTCTCCCTCGCCCACTATACTCTCCTCATCCTCAGACTGGCTCATGCGCTGCAAGCGCAAGTAGCACCAACAGCCAAAGATCAGAGCACCCAGGGCTGCCACTGCAATAAGGATCACTATCACCGTAACCACCCCAGTGGTGGGGCTATGGTCCATTATAGACATTTTAGTCTGTGCAACCTATTGAAGTTACAGTAAAGACAGTCTTAATGACAGGCGTCTAGTCTGTAAGATCTCTTTGACTCGTTTTCACACCTCTGTCTTTGGCACCTATGAAGAGAAAGAATGCATGTAAGAAAAACTTCACAGAGCATATGTGGACGTCGTACTTCTCCAAGAGTCGATCTATACTCGCAGAGCAGCCGCCAAGAAAGGAACATCACAACTGCTGATGTGTAAGGCAATTCTACTGAATGTTATTAAGACACATTTTAGACAAGGGATAGATATGTCTGCATGATACGGCCAATTCGGATTCGGACCAATTCAGATTGTTTGACAATCAATCAGTGGAATCATAATCGAAGCTATAGCTTACAGTATGCAGCTGAACTCACAGACAATAAATTATGTCTATACCTCAACTGCATAAGTGTATGAAGCAAACATTACCGGGAAATACCCTCGAGCAACCTTGCTTCCTCAATCATCGACAAGCCAAATACGTACCATGCCCCTGCCTCCTTAATTCTACATTTCCATGCCACTCATGACTGACTACGTTGAAAAATGCAAAATACAAAAAATAAAATTATGTATGGGTTGGTTTTCTATCCGTCCGACAATATGTTACAGAGGGAACAGTTAGTTGAGTAGGCTAGGCGATGGCTAACTGATGCTCTGTATAAACTACAAAATTGACTAATTAACACCAGAGAGGGACACTAAAATGGTATGCACAATAACAATGTAGCAAGACACAAAATATCCATCTGCCTCTTGTGAGGTGAAATAATTGATAACGCTTACCATTTTCTCTCAAGAGACGTGTTATGGGCGTTTTCGGACTCGGAAATTTCCCGTCAAAGGTGCACCACTGTATGATTTGCCAGCAAGAACACATTAAATCCGTTATGTTTTAGCTGTATATCCATAATTATGCATGCCACAAATACCGCAAATTATTCTGATAATCCCCATTATCCTCCTCCACAGTATAGGGCCTAGACGTGCACACACCATAGGCACAAACACACCTTCAGCAAGATGTCCACATGAAAAAGCTGAAACCCAACAGGAAATGAGATCAGTAAATATATATCCAATCATGTAAGTCGATGAGTCCATAGTAAGAAAATGTGTTTGGTTGACAGTCTTGAGTTTATATGCAATTTATTTTTTCACCATTCTTCTGCTGTCGTTGTAGGTCTATAGCCTACGTGTTTTTTTGTTGTTTTTTTGCATTTGGAACATAGCTACCCTCAGAAGAAAACATATGGACAGCCAACGCAGGGTGTCAGTCGTGTCAGCATGATGTCTCAGATTTATTAAATAGGCCTAATATAAATTCTGCTAGGGAGCAAGGGTATTTGGACTCCAAACTCCTCAAAGAGTAATGTATCCAATAAATCCCGATATAACAGGATTAACATTAGTAACTACAGAAACCACATCATTAGCTACAGCCCATGTTTCCCAAACACCGGCTGTAGCCTACCCATAGACAGGTTGACACTATTATTTGGGGAAGATATTGATGTGTGGTGTGGTGTAGAGGAATGGGATTGTGACGCCACACGAAGCGTGAACATGGCACGCATCTACACAGACGGATAGGCCTACATAATTGCTCTGAATATTTTTTGGATGACATGAGTCAGCGTCAAAGTTTTAGTGGGTGAGGTGGTTACACTGAAAATGGAATGTAGCTTACTGCACCAAATGTTAGGCAAAATGTAGCCGAATGAAATCACAGAGATCGCTTTGATGCAGTGACGCACACAGTCATCCCCACGTGATTAAACATTTTTACCATTTTTGTCAAATCGAAAGTAAGCGAACAGGAAGTCAGAGAACTAATGGAAAATTGAAATTTAGATTAGGCTACTTGAGGAGTGACGGTAGGCTCATCGACTACAAAAAGGCGATTTTTACTGGGGATATAATTCTACTGTGTAAGTATGGACACATTAGATGTATGGTCAAAGATTGTGGTTACGTCTCCCTCCCTAAAGGCTAGCCTGTGCTGACTTAGCTTTACCTAATGAGAAAGTTCGTATCCAGGATGGCTATCGACATTTTCCATACAGTAAAAGGTTGTTAGGGAGTCAGCTAACGTTAATTATCTAACTAGAAGCTAGCACGTTAAAGAAATGTGCTAATGGCTAATGTTAGTTTTTACGTACGTCTTCTGAAGGACATGGGAAGTTTTCGGTAACAAGTTATAACGTTAACATTAATTTAACAAGTCTTAATACCATGACAATGATATTATTTCGTTATTAGTTATCTTTCTAAAGTTAGCTAGGCCTACACTTCACAACGTTGCTTCCAATCAATCAAAATCAAGATAAGTTACGTTTGCCGTTGCTGAATTCTAGCTACTGTATCTAAACGTTGTTTGTATGGTAGCCTACCCAATTCCCGACGCGGATGTTCGCGTTTTTGTTTTATTTTCGCAAACGCCTTTGTCCAAAACAACGCACATTATATTTTAAGCAAGGATCAAACAAAACCAGACAATTGACAAACCACCCTACTTGGCTGCTACAAGTGTTGACACCAGGACTTTGTGGGCAGCAGCGGAACGCATGCTGTCAGAAGTGCAAACAAAAAGTGCATTCGGCTAGGCTACCATTGAGATTACATGGATAGGAGCTGGCTCAAAGGTTAAAGGATATGCAGAATATGTGTTCACTTCTGGCATCTTGGCTACAGTAATGGCAACTGGGAAGTGGTAGAATTATTGAGGGGGGGGGGGGGGGGGTAGGCTACGTTTCCAACGTTTTGACGTCACTCGATATACACTACGATGTAATGTACTAATCTTTACTTTAATTTACCCCTGAAAACATTCACATTAAGTGTTTTGGACAAATGCGTTTGCGAAAATAAAACAAAAACGCGAACATCCGCGTCGGGAATTGGGTAGGCTACCATGCAAACAACGTTTAGATACGGTAGCTAGAATTCAGCAACGGCAAACGTAATTTGTAAAACAGGGCCTTCATTTGACCTTAAATGGCATTTTAACCTGATCTGGGTTGGGACACTGTTCCCACCTAGTTTGGCCCACCATCAAATGCTTGACCTCTTTAAAGCTCCAACCCTGTAGTTTCTTAGGAAATAATCAGAATAATTGTGTGAAGTACTGGCACAGAGTTATAGAGGCTAGAATATTGTTTTTTTCTTTCTGCTGGACAACAAGCATCTCTGAACTGACCACATTTCCGCCCTCTAGGTCACTTGATATGACTTCAGAAACACAACTGAGCCCTAGCACCAGAGGGGTATTTCACAAAACCTAGATAAGGGATTAAGCTGGGATTTTTAGGTTATCCTGGATAAATTTAGCCTTGACTTGGTTTCACAAAAGAGATATGGCACATAAATTACCATGGGGATTTATTCTCTGCACCTAGCCTGGTCCTGACCAGGCTAACAGCCAAGCTAAGTTAATTCTAATGGTAATTATGTGGTCTTATTGGTTCAGTTAGCTGTCATTCACATCAGACCTCCGTGCTAAGTTTAATAAGGAGCTTTATTCCATTTATAAACTATTTGCTAAATGTATTTGCTCGCAAAACAAAACAGATTGTCTGCCTACTAACATATGGTTATTATTTTAATTGTGATAGCCTTATAATTATTAACATAGGCCTAGGTACTCATTGTTTGCTTATTTTATTGATAGACATTTGATGAATAGCCTACTGTAGTTGATTAGAAGTGGAAGGGCAAGTTTTCGAAGGTATTTTTAATAGAGATGCACCGATATGGAATTTTAGGGCCGATAACCGATATTTATTGGTTTGTTGTGGCCGATACCAATACGATAACCGATAATATTACTCTTGAAACAAATTGTGAAAAGTGATTTGGGGAAAGCATTTAATAAGCATAATTTTATTGCAGTAATTTTACCTACCACCAAACGATGGACAGAACTCATAATAGTCCTCAATATTACAGCAGTCAACATAACAGTAGCCTAGCCCTACAGTATGTGTGGCTCCTTTAAGTGAACCTGACGTCAGTGAATTGCGAGTGAGTGGCTAGAGAGTATGAATCGTTTTCATTTAGGACTAAACACTCATAAACGGCTCAGCTGGGAATAAGCTACAGTATAGCGACCAAATCAGAGTTTGTGAGGGAAACTTAGGTTTAGTTTCAACTGCAGGTAACTGAATAAAGCTGCAACTCCTCAGACTGTATCTTATGTCCGTCTACTCTGTTGCGCACAACCTGCTGCAGCAGAAATGAAAGGGGTTAGCCCCGAAGGTTTTAATAACTTATTATGATGACATGTCTGGAACTGAAGCAGGAATGGTTAGCATATTTCTAGGTAATAATACAAAACCCAAGCTAAAGTAATGCAAATATAATACTAAAACACAACTTAGAACTAGGCCTACTTACTCGTCCCACTAACGAGTTTGTTTATTTGTTTCCCCGACCAGCGCGGTAAAGTGCAAACACATCAGCACAAGACGACTCTAGATAGGGCTGAGCTCCGCTGGTAAGGTTAAATGGCGGATCATTCACGAGAGGATTTTGAGATGCACAGATTCCCAAATGAACGCATATCCACAGATTTTGTTAGAGTGGTGAAATACATTCACACCGCTGACATTATATTGAGGAAAAATAGCCAACCAAGCTCAGTGTAGCCAGACGGACCTTACCTAGGCCTAAATTAGCACTTTAAAAAATATCGGCGCAAATTATCGGCCAGAATTCTGTTATCGGACCGAAAATAATATTTTCATTTTTTCACTTATCGGCCAATAATATATCTATCGGCTGCCGATATATCGTGCATCCCTAATTTTTAACTATAATATTAAGGTATATCATACTATGTGCATCTTTGCAGTGGCAAGCGCTTTCTTAATGATGCTGCGTGCTGAGACAAGGAATCACTCACACATGGGTGCATACGTAAATTTGCATTCAGTTGATCTACCACGCCTACTTCTGCTGTTTTACAGAAATAGCCATGATTCCCCATTCCAAAAAGGATAACTTTACTTCATTGTTAGTCTATATCAAAAGCAGTTGTTCACTTTGTGTGGATGACGCTATTTTCCGCGTCTTTTTTATTCCAACCGTGGGCACTTTGGAGCAGAAAAGAGAACGCGCACACATTAGTGAAATGAGTTGAGCTAGGATGACCAGACAACGCTATGTCAAACCTCGCTTTATCACTTATCTTGGATGTCTTAATTCTGCCTTTGTGAAATACCCCTCTGGTCTTGTAAAGCTGTGTGCAAAAGTAGATCAATATATAATTAAATATGAGTACTTTAGACCAGTGGTCCCCAAACTTTTTCTTCCGAGGGCCAGCTCACTATTCCTGGCTCTAAGAAAGGGCCAGAGACTCTAAGTATATATGTATATAGTATCAGTAACCATAAATAGCTTAGTGCTGTGAACAACAGCAGTGTACCTTAGTTAAATATTCCATTACATTTAATCATAGGCTACTGCAATTTAGTACAATTAGCTGTGTTTATGTTGCCATCATGTCATATCAGTGTAAAATGTAGCTCAAATGAAATAATATTAATAAAAAAACTTTTCCCAAAAGCATTCCCAAAAGTATTAGCAGGGAGTCCCAAAAGTATTTTATTAAAAAAATGTGTGAACTCTGAACTCTGTGTCTTTGCATACACAGCTCAAGTTGTGAACAAGCAATATCCTACAAATAATTTAAAGTTCTCAAACTATGAGAGTTTTATGAAGTGCTGGCAAAAACATCTGAAATGACCACCATTCTAACTTTCACTCACCTGATGAGAACTCTGGGAAATAATTATCCCAGAAAGTCCCAGAAATATGACTTGAATAGAAGTTAGTTATTAACAATTAATTGAGAAACTTCTAGGATACTTTGAGCACTGATGCAGTCAGCATAGGCCTCTTATATTGATTGCAGGTAGGCCTACATTTCATTCCGTTTTCAATGGCAAACGCGAAACAGCGCCAAAACAACCACCAGTGGACAAAAAGAGTATTACATGTGTACTCGCCATAGAGAATAAATGGGGGAAATTACGGACTTTATAGTTTGACGATGTCGTACTCCCGTGCGGGCCAGATACATGTTTTGGGTGGCCACCCAAAATGAGGTGGCGGGCCGTAGTTTGGGGACCACTGCTTTAGACCATTATTTGCCAAGGTATGCTCATGCGTTTTGTAAAATGCCCAATTGTAGATTATTTGAATTGTATGTCAGGGGTTCGGATATAGAATGACTACACAAAATATGGAATAATTACACAAAAGTTGGTTCAATGGGTGTGTATAAGATGGACTATACATCTGCATAACTAATATTGGATAAACAACATAAATATTTAATTTCTATAGATTCCTGTGACTATTTTAAGACTCGATATGCTGCATCTACTTATTGCTAAGGGATATACACTGCAGCTAGAAGTTAGGGAAGCACCAAAGGCGAAGGAGGGGGAGGAGGGCATTTTTGACTAAATTTAATTGAGACATAGTAAGATTAATCTGACAATGTAAATCATTATATAGATTGTACATGAAAAAGGTTGTCATGTTTGGATTCCCAAGAGTCCAAGCTTAGCAATATGGTGCATACAATTGATTTAGAATGTTGGGGGGAGGGGAGTAGGTGTGCCGTAAAAGGCCACCTGTCTCTTAATAGGTTTTAAGGTGGGACCCCTTAATCTACATTTAAGGTGTCAAGTCAGGAGTTCCTTTTTCTTGTTGTGATTAAGGAGGTAATTAAAGACCTTATCTAAATTTTATTTTAAGGTGTTAATCAGGAATCACCCAGAAGCTCGGGGAGAGCCATAGACATTACAGTAACTTTACAGTTGTTTTGGTGTGATCTCTAAAGGGGTGTGGCCCGACTGAACATATGTACAACACGTGCCTCTGTTCACAGAATTCCAGACGGGTCATGGCAAGCGCACCTCCAATGGAGCCAAACTACTTCGGCCAGCCCCAGCCTCCAACATATGAAGAGACTATAACTGGTCCTGTGTATACCTATAGTCCCACACCCCCTCCTCCTGTCTATGACAAAATGCCCCAACCAGCTTATCCACCACCTTTTACACAACCAGCATATCCACCTCAGGCATACCAACAGATGCACCCACAACAGTCAAATGCAGCAGGAACATCAGCTGTAGGTAATATCACATTAGGATTCATACTTTCTGCACAGTTCAGTTGACCTAAAAAGTCTATCATGGCAGTCAGACGTGCATGTGGATCGTGGACCACATACTAATATGGTTTTGCATATGAACATGATGTGGTCAAATTTAAGGCTTAAAATTACATTGAATGGATGAACGCAGTCTTTAACCTTGTTCTCTGATCTTAACAAAGAAGGTATGCTACTTTGGTCTGTGAAAAACATGTCCAGATGCTTTTTACAAGCCCTTTTACAACCCTATAATTAGTCTGGGTCATGTCAAAGTCAGACATTTGTGTACTAAGGAGGAAACATTTTTGTTATATTTGGGGGACTAGCTTGCTCCACATTGTTTCCGGTTAAGAACTCGGGCTGTGTTCAAAGACCTTTTTATTTTTATGGTGTACTCACAGAAGGAAGAGGTAGCGGAAGATATAGATATATTAGCTGAATGTGCCAAAAAGTGTTTATTGGTTAGAAATCATAGCAATCTCTGCATATTTACAGCAAGAGTACTCAGACTGGCTGACAACACTGTTATTAATCCTGACAGCAGTTTCTTGAACAAACAACCAAAAAACCCAAACATTTCACCTGTCACCTGCTCTCTCTCCAGTGAGCGTCCAGACCGTTTATGTCCAACCACGTATGGTTTTTGGAGATTTTCCAGTACACGTCCACTGCCCTGTATGTGCCCAAATGGTCCTCTCTCGTCTCTGCCACAGCAATGGAGTCCTGACTTGGCTAACCTGCTTCAGCCTCAGCCTTGTAGGGTAAGTTAGCTGTAATTTACATTTTGTTGTGTGACTAAAATGTAAATGTCCATGCTATAAACTGAACACCAGTTAGTAGTTAGCAGACAATAAATAGACCAGACAATACAATTCATTAACCTACCGAGATGTTTTGTAAATACACATTTACATAGGTCAAGTAACTAGACTATTTCTTGAAGCATATCAAATAACCATATTCACTGGAAATCTTTTTTCTCTGTGTATAAAATGTATGTCCCCTTGGCCAGTTGCATTTATGGATGCTGCTTGATTCCGTTCTGTGTGGACGGCATGAAAGATGTGAAACACATGTGCCCCAACTGCAATTCTTTGCTGGGAGTCTACAAGCGGCTGTGATGTTCATTCTTGCTGACAACTGTGTATAAAATATTTTGATCCCGTTTAAACACATTTGTACATATTATATTAAGGCTGGAGCTTTATTTCTTCTTTAGGGGTCTCCAAAAAGGATTTTTATATTTGTTTATATTACGTCTTTTCAGCAGATAGTGCTATGTTTGTTCATATTTTACAAGTTGGAGAATAAAGGTGGAGGTGGTTTTCTCTTGTAAGTGCCTTGTCAGAATGACAGTCGTAGAATAAAATACATTGGTTGTAATGAAAGGACATAACAGAAAGAGCTTTAGCAGATAGGAGGGCCGAATTGCCCTTTGTTGTGACTGAGGGATGGTTGTCTTTTGTCATTGTATTCAGAGAAAATTGGAATATTATTCTTTCTTCCCTTCCAATGATCACCTACCTAATCATATTACATAGTGGGGTACTATTTGTGATCCATAAATGTCAATATGTTGGTCAAAAACCCCTCAACATGTGTTGGAGAAACAGTGTGCTTGAACAGTGTCAATAGCCTACTTAATCAGTTACTTGGAAGAGATCATGCAAGTACTGTCAAAATGGACAGAACCTTAATTAAGCAATATGTTAGGATTGGATAGGTTGGTAAAGGATATTGCCACAGCTGTAATCCAACCATAGTCTGAGGTCAAGTGCTTAACCCTTAGAACCCGATTGACGCAAAGTGCGTCAAAAAACACACCCCTTCTTCTCTGTTACATTGCTCTGGAACGGTTCATCGCAGCGAGATGAAACCTTTATTGCACGACAGAGCAGAAGTGGGGCTTTCCAAGGAGACTACACACTTGTCTGTACGATCAAGTATGAAAATTAAAAAAATCATGAAATTAAATCAAATTGCATCATATTTACAGTCTATACTTCTCTGCGTTCACCTGCACACACATTACTCTAGTTTGAATTACTCGCGAACCCGTGATCACATCGATATGGCAAGCATATCAGATGAAAGAGGAGACACGGGGCTATCCATTGGTACCATGTTTATCGATCCTTCGGGCTTATAAAACCAGACGAAGTGACTGCAAAATAATAACTTCATGTACACAAACCAACGCTGCACACTCATTACTCTCGTTTGAATTACTGGCGGACCCGTGATCGCATAGATATGCCACGCATGTCAGATGAAAGAGGAGACTCGGAGCTATCATTTGATACCATGTACATCCTTCTGGGTTATAAAACAGACGAAGTGACAGCAAAATAATAACTTCATATAGCTGGACTTACCCCCCGTTTTTGTCTGTTCTTGTGGCAAAGCATGTTTATAATCCAATGCTATCATGTGTTTCTCTATGGCAAAGCATGTTCATATTCCGGTTTTGAGATCCTAGCAAATTCCTGCATGGCATCCAATTCAAGGCATACATTGCATCCCAATTTGTTCAACAAATAAACACCTTTTTTGCCTTTACTTTGTTCATGGCAATGCAGTAAAAAGTTGAGAATTATGACAGCATACACACAGGCAGGCAGGCTAACACGTAACCTCGGGTCAAGTCAGGTCAGATCAGTTCGTGTCACAGATATGGAGCTCAGAAAGGTCACTATAAAAAATGGCATTTATTTCCGTAAATCACACAGCAAATATTTCTGTAAATTGCTCAGCCCCAGAGTATCCCTCCAACATGGCAATTATATTGCCCGATTCAGGACAGTCTGCCCTACAACCACATGAAATGCATGTAGAGCTGTGAGCTTGCTGTGGTGAGATACATGTCGAAATATAAGAATTTTTATAATACACTTTTTAAATTTTAATTCTTTAAAAATCTAAATAAAATCAATGCTAGTATTAATACATGAAATGATGGCAGATCTGGATAGCATAGACTCTCCTGAAAAAAACAATATATAATATATGTGTGTGGCACTTACAATGACCAGAATAAATCCTTATGAATAAAGGTAGTGAAAATGCCCTAAAAACAGCTTAGGGTTCTAAGGGTTAAGATAACTAGGAAGATAATTTACTCTTTTGATGTATGGTGTCTAGGTAAATGCCAGTTAGATACCAGAACAAATAAAATAGAATTGTGCAGAAAACATATTTCAGCACAATATTTTTAAAATCTGGATCATTTTTTGTGGTAATTCATGCCTGAGGGCAAGGGCTAGACAAGAGTATGGAGTAAGTAAGAAGAAATAATTAGCCATATCAGTTTGCCATGCCATATATGTTACTGTCTGATTCGCTATTTTTTATTTTTAAGTCACTTAATGAACATAATCATATTTTATTATTACAATTATTACAAAGTTGTATTACTAAACTGATACTGTATTACTACTGTTATTGTAATGTGTCGCTTTGGATATGCTCCAGTAAATGCCTAACTTACATGTATCAGTGTTTCTCTAAACAATGCATAATGTGCCTTTTTACAGTGTACACTATTCTATACATTATTCATATAGTCTGTTTCCAAATCATGTTATTGTATATTCACATACATTTCTTAATATACCATAGATGTCTGTCTGATGTATCACTTAGGCTATATATTATTTTGTGGAGAATGTCAAATATAAAATTATGATTAAATGAAAGAACACATAAAAACTCAAGATGCATATAATTAAGTATTTGTTTATTATTATTAAATTATTTTGACAATGTAAACAATGTTGCCATTTATATCTTGACCAACAGCACCAGAATGGCTTGAGGGTTAATGGACCCCCCCCCCCCCCCCTTTTGTTTTATTGCCTTGACTTGACTTGCCATAATATATTAAACTGTTTGCGTAACACAACTGCACACACATGAAAAAAGGTACAAAGCAAACAGACGACTTGACAACCAAGATACATTTCAGGGTAAAGTTTGCTGCAAGTCCTCCACTTCATATTTCCACAATCTTTTATGAATCAAAGAATTATCAGAAAGGTCGGCCATTTTTACTGCCCGAAGCACAGGTTCTGGGCTATGCGTTTGGACTTGACCCATGACCATGACATATTTACCTGTAAGTAAAATGAACAGGTTAAGATATTTAGTTAAGTTTTAAACGTCTCTGGTTTGTAAACCACTAGGCCCCTTGATAATTAGTGTTCTGTGTAAACTAAATGCAATACGGAGTTTAGATAGCCACTTACCGTGAATTAAACATGGCTTTCCCTTAGGTATGTTATTAACACCACCAACAACAAAGTTACCAGTCTCGTCCAAGAGAACAATTGTGTTGCGATCTGGCTGAACTTCGACCACAGTCCCTTGCATCCATACGATAGATACTACGAGGGAGTTTTCCTTCCCTTGACCAACTCTCTTTATACTGAATTCGGACTTTCCATTTGAACCAATACGAATTTTACCATCTCGAAGCTGTCCAGAAAGCACTTTCACAGGGGGACTTCGTGTTTTATCCAAAACTCCTGTCTCGGGTGACGTTAGTGCCATTTCATAATAGGGCCTATCTATCATTTATGTTCCCGCGTCTCCAGTCTTTTTCTTCTTCTGTTTCTGCCGACTGACTCTACTTCTTCTGCTACTGTGACTTTTACTGGCAGTTTGCAAACAAAGTGCATCACCGCCATCTTCTGGACCGAGGTGTGAACTCATTCTTCTTCTTCTATTAGGTTTTACGGCAGCTGGCATCCACAATGTTGCATTGCTGCCTCCTGCTGGACTAATGCTCTACAAAATTAAATTCTCCCATACAGCCCAGTATCAGATAAAAACGAAGTGGCGCTTTCCCTTTACACTTGAGCCCACATCAAGCACACTTTTTAGTGACACTTCCTTCAGCCCACACCGCTGTGAACTCATTGGGATGTCAGTGCTACTGTATACAAAACAAAATAAAGAAAAAATAAAACAACAAAACTAAATCTGTTTGCAAGCTGTGTGCTATAGGTCTTCTATTTTGTGTTAACCTAGTTCTTCTCTTTTTCCAGAGTATATCTA
Organism: Alosa pseudoharengus; assembly: GCF_046254945.1. Lineage (NCBI taxonomy): Eukaryota > Metazoa > Chordata > Actinopteri > Clupeiformes > Clupeidae > Alosa > Alosa pseudoharengus. The sequence continues at coordinate 15,062,320 of NW_027468774.1, forward strand.
GGCTAGGCCTGCGTGTCAAAAGTAAAAAGTCAAAAGTACATTTTCCACTTTTCCGTAGACATAGCCTTATCCAGTCGGATGTTTTTATAAGCTGCTATTTAAACTTGTGTGCCCTATTCTTCTGGATCTTCTCCAACACATATCCTCTACATACTTACAGCACACTGCCCCACCTACCCACACACACACTACACACACACACACACACACAGTCACTGCTCCAATCCCCTCCCGCCCACACACACATCTGCACTGTCATCACTCACATACATCATACATACAGTACTCTGCTTGCAATAGTAAGTCCCTTCACTATACTTGCAGTACACTGCCCCCCCCCCCTCCCCTACATACACAGCACATTATTTCATCAGGAAGCTTCTCGAACAGACATATTGCACACTGCCCTCTCCCCACATGCACAGCACACTATTCCATCTCCCTTGTCATCCCCCCAACACACACACCAAGACCCCTGGCAGTTGGGTTAGCCCCTTGAGCCGTGGATCTGCCCAAGGTTTCTTAAGGGAGTTTTTCCTTGCCCCTGTTGCTCTTGGATGCTCCTTGTTGGTGCCCCCCCCCCATCCCAATCCTCCCCCACCTTTCTTATGCAGCCCTTGCCACTTAATCTACTAAACCCCCCCCCCATAAATGCACAAATAGGCTGACACCAGACATAATTTCACTGCATTTCTTACATCCAGTAACTATATGCATGTGACAATAAACTTCCTTGTATTCTCAGCCTTGTGAACATTTCTTCCTGCCGTCTCAGACTGTTCTTTCCACTTTCTCCTCCCAATCCCTGATGTAGGCTACCCTGACACATTTTGTTAGTATCTAATTATACTAATTTATGATTTGCTAATGCTTGATTTGCTAATGCTTTATGATTTGCTAATAGCATGATTTGCTATGTGCTCTTAAGGGCTTCTTTTGCTAACTTATCCACCATTTCATTTTCCTCAACATCTACATGTGCTGGAACCCATGCAAGTGAACTGTACTCATAAACTTTTTGTTGACTTAATCTAAAATGTATTGATTTATTTCATCTAAAAGGTATGGAACCCTGGAGGGGTCACTGCAAGATATTTTTTGGTATATAGAAATCGTGAACTCATTCGTGCACACATATACGATTTACTAAATTGTGCGCACTTTTTACTAAATAGTGCACTCATTTTACTAAATTGTGCTCTCAATTTAGTAAATCGTGCACATATTTTACTAAATTGTGAGCACAATTTACTAAATCGTGTACTCATTTTACTATTTACTCATTATTCATTTTTGTAAAATGAGTGCACAATTTAGTAAACCGTGCGCACAATTTAGTAAAACGTAAATAAAACAGAAGACTGAGAGGTGAACTGAAGTTGTTTTTTGGATGTTAACATTGTATTTAGGGATGAAGACAACTGTCTTATTGGATCTTTGGATGTATCTGTCTATATTGTGTCATTGTGATTTCTGTATACTGTTGGGCATTTTCATGCCTCTATTTACAGTTTCTTTTGTTTCCATATTTAGTATAGAAAGCAGAATAATCAGGTTGGGATTGGCAGTCATACTTGTTGTTTTGCAGCATGCAATAGTCCCCTAGCCCCATTTATTTGGCCTCTTTGTCAAGACTCCATCCAAAGCTACTGATCTTAGTAGCCTACGGCCATACTCCCAACACTCTTCAAGCACCTTTTTTGCTATAGGTGCATTACTTCATGCCCAAAGAAGTTTAGTTTTAGCCAATATGACATTGTTACTTTTAGCCAGTTGATCTTTAATGGCGTCTCTCCTACTTCCACTTGCAATGAAGCTACAGGTGGCTTTCTGAAAGATCCACAACACACATGTAGGGCTTTAGCCTACACCCTATCCAACCTGTCAATGTGGTTTTAGCTGCAGAACTCAATGCGTGTAACCATGGAAAAATGAAACAAATTAAAGCAATATTCTTTTCAGTGATTAACCTAATGCCCCCCAACTATCGTGATAAAAGTACATGCCTTTCTTACATTTATCCATTGAGTTTAGTGTTAAACTATACTCCTATCTTATGGTACTCTCTTGCTTGAGTGACTGTTCATATGCAGTTTATAGAATCTGCCCGATTTTAGGGTTCAAGGTGTCTTTATTATCCCCGAGGGGCAATTTTTTATGCAGCCAGCAGAGAGTAAATACTCTAAACCCGAACTAGTTGCCATTACTAGAAAATTACGTGGAAACCGATTGCCTTAAACCATTCTAGTTTTTACAAAACATAAAACTAAACAGGTTTAGTTGTGTCAACTAATAACCTTATGTTGATGCTGTAACAAATTAGCTTATTCTTTACTCAAAATCTTTAGTTCACTTAAATTATTGTTTCAGAAGTTGCAGTTGTATAAAATAACTATAAGTTAAAATGCATGTTAAAAATCTCATTAAAATATGAACTAATCTAAGTTCTGTAGATATTTTTGTTTTATTTTAAGATTAGGCTAGGCCTACTGTATTCATTTAATTGTTTTATTAAAAGTTGAAGAAAAATTCATCATAATGTATAGGAATGCCTTTTATTATTGATAAAACATGAACAAACAACATTCAAACTCAAATATTCCACATCCACTATATTTTAAAGATGAGAACCTATAAAAAAAGAACAAAGAAAACAAACGTTTAGTTCATGTTCATTTACTCAGTTGAAAAAAAAGTTTGCTATAATCACTGCCAGAGAATGTCTAATAAGGGGAGAACTGCCACTCTCGGAAAACTTCCGGTTTCTGAGCTGGTTGCAGTTCCTTCTGTGGTTCCACATGAGGGCGCTCGTCCACGAGTGCAGAATGCATGGCGGTCTAAAGAGCTGTATCTCTCAAAATCCACTTTTCTCGGGAATATTGTATTCGAAAGGGGAGGCAAAGAAAATACACTTGGTTGAGTATTATATTTTTTAAAGTCACTTAATTGTTCTAAAAAGCCTTTCAAATGTGTCAATGACGTCATTCATTAGCACAATGCTAGCGTGTTATGGGCAACAACGACCCAACCTGTAAGAAATCAAAAGGACATACTCATATGTGATATTGTTATAAACTGCCACACACCCATTGGAATACTAAGATAACTACCATGAGCTAACTGCCCGAAAGACTACAAGCATGCTAACAACAAAGCTAATTTTACCTTAGTTTTCTCAGGTTGTAAGGTAATCATGTAAACAACTATTTAGCTAACTGTCAAACTGAACATAATTTTGGGTTATTTCATTAGAATTTTCATTTTTCACCAAGTTCATCAGAAAGTTCACCCGCCATTTAAAGGTGTCGTGTAAGAATTGAGGTGAAAATATCCAAAAAATTAGCTACACACATCAAAAGAATGAGAAGAAATAAGGGCGATGATGTCATTAAAAAAATGCCCCACAGCCCGACAGGTGTCATAATACCAGTTTCGGCCATGGGAGGCGGTATGCGGGTGTAACGGAGTAAAAAGAGTTGCTAGTTAAATTATATTAAAAGTGATGCAACTACGCCATCTAGCGGCAGGTTGATTCAGTGTGACAGTGGGATTCGCGTTGCGTTTACCCAGACTGGAGATTACGAGATACTGGGTAGCGCAATTTGGGAGGTCTGGGATAAACAATGTTTTCTTGTAATTCTAAGTACATATGTGTCGTATTTTGTCATGCAATGTACTTATAATGAGTTCAGTTAAAGGAACCATATGTAAGATTGTGGCCAAAACTGGTACTGCAATCACTTTCAAATTACTGTAGAGAGGTGTATCCCCTCCCCCTCCCCCCTGACTCGAGGTTGCCAACCCGGATGCCGAAACACTACTGACTTTGTGATTAGTAGATAGGTGGAGGGTGGCGCATCAGGCCAAAACACAGAATGACATGACAAAACACAACATCAACATCAGTTGAGGGCTGCAACTTCACTTTTTAAATGACAATATCCTGGCCGGACTACTGTTGTCAGTGATATAAGTATTTGAAATGAACATGATTTCTTAATGTCTAGTGACATATTAGGGCCATTTTATGATTAATTGAAATACATTTCTTACATACGGTTCCTTTAACTATTTTGAGTTTAGTTGATGATTTATGTGTCTTGTAAGTCATGTTTTAGAGATTTGCAACGAAGCATATTTTCACGTGAACTAGCGTGCTAATTGTCACTTGCTTTACATGTTATTCACACACAGTTTTATTTTGTTTCATAGATATATCACATACATTTGCAACTAGCACAAATACATTCAAGTATTTGTATAGTGTTTACCCAGACTGGAGATTACGAGATGGATTGTTGTCCCGAGATCTATTTGCTGAACCCACAATTCCACACTGTCATACTTTGTTCCAGCAATAAAGAAACCTGATCCAAGTGGTTGTCAGTGGTGATGTGTAGAAGCAGTAGAATGGAGTGACCCGTCACACGGGCAACATAACCGCCAGCCAAACTGCAACTACACATGTCTCGGTTGTTACTCTAGGGTAGACCAACTCACTTTCTGGAGGTATACTGCCCCATCTTTTATGGAATGTGGAGTAAGAATTGATTTGTTGGCGGACATTAAACATGGCATCTTTAATGTAGTCTATTTGTCACAGCAGCAAGAGTCATTCATGTCTCGTGTGGACTGAGGAGAAGCAGGAGGAACGGTTGATGGGCAGAATTTTTATTAGACCCCTCCTCTGCCTTGCAAAAACATAAAATGTATAGTTGTTTCTGCTTAACATGCACTGTATATTTCACTTAAATAGTATAATCAACTAATTTCTTTTAGTAATGACATGGGTTTTCACAAAACACACAAACATTAGTAGTGACCACCTAACATAATTATTACAACTAAATCTGGGTTTACAGACATAATACATAGACATACATAAAAACATAAATCATAATAAGAATATAATAAATAATAAAAGTGCATGTAAAACAATCAAGTGGAAGTGTTTAAAAAACTGGTGACAATGGGTATAAAAGAGTTCTTGTATCTTTGTTTTACACCTCTCGGACACAAATCTACGGCCAGACGGAAGCAGTACGAACTCTGAAAACAAGGGATAACTGGGATCATCCAGGATCGACCAGGCTTTTTTGAGTGCTTTGTTCTTGTGCAGGGAAAGAATGTTAACTTAGGTAGCCCCAGCAATCTTACACATTCGTTAACTAGGCTATACTTTGGAGACGGTTTTTGTTCTTCAGAGGTAAAGACCCATACCAGCAAATAAAAGAAAAAGTAACAACAGATTCAATAAAACAACTATAAAACATCTTCATAAAAGTGCTGTCCACATTAAAGTGTCTAAGTTTGCGGTAAAAGTAGGCCTACATACGTTGGTGAGCTTTCTTACACACATTGTCGACCTGATGCTGAAATGTTAATTTGTTGTCAATCACAGTCCCAAGATATTTGTAATTCTGTTATACAGAAAAACAGTTTCCACAGCCTGACCATTATAAAAACAGGGGAAATGGCATCCTGTCTCTTCCTAAAATCAATGATCATCTCCTTGGTCTTACTGACAATTGATATCTAAAAAGGATGAATTTCACCAGCTGATAAAATCTGACACCACAGGGCCATGGTCTTGATCATCTTAATTGAACCTTCTGACACTGTTCCGGTCAAAAATGACCGATTTACACATTCCCTGTATCATAAATATGGCATTTTTCATCAGATTGCCTCAAGATCTTATGATATCCTTCACAAAAGGCTTTTGCACACATAGACTTTATTTTGACTACTTTCTTTGAATTTTGAGTAATTTATTCAACGTAGAAACACTTTTTTTGTTTACGGTCAAAAATGACCGCCATAGGAAATGAATGGGAAAGAGTATAATTTTCATCCAGGAGATAAAAGACATCTCCTTACACACACTCCTACAACTTACCACCAATGTTCCCACACACATGCATGCATGCACACACAGAAGCACACACACCCACACACACACACAAACAGACAACATACAGTACACACACATCTACACCCACTCACAGACACACACACACACACACACTCAGTACATGTTGTCAGTTCATGTGGTCATGTTGCCACTTGTACATGTGAACCACCAATGTTCGCACACATAGGCATTCACGCACATACAGAAACACACCCACCCACACACACACAAACAAACACACACACACATGTACACCCACACACCCACACACACATATATAACACACACACACACACACAGTTCATGTTGTCATGTTGCCACTTGTGCATGTGAACCATGAACCATAGAAACACACACACCCCACACACACACACAGACACACACACACACACACACACACACACACACACACAGTTCATGTATGTTGCCACATGTGCAGGAAAACAACCAATGTTTGCACACATATGCATGTTTGTACACACATGGAAACACTCACACCCACACACACAAACAGACACACGCACACACACACACACACACACACACACACACACACACACACACACACACACACACACACACACACACACACACACACACATTTACACCCACTCTCTCTCACACACTCACAGACACACAGACACACACACACACACACACACACACATACACACACACACACACACACACACACACACACAGTTCATGTTGTCAGATCATGTTTTCATGTTTGCACACATTCACACACATACAAAAACACACACACCCACACAAACAAACACACATGATGTAGATGTTAATGTTCTAATAAGGGTCTGTTTACAATAATGTTCTATAAAATAATACTTTTTGTCATGGTATTGGTATTTAAGAGCAGTTAAAACTGTCCGGTCAAATTTGACCGCGAACAGTAAATTAAGGGGGGTAGCAACAAACAGTGTTTAAAGGTTAAAAGAGACACAATGGTCGTCAGAAAACTTATGTCGTTTGGATGTTGACTTTGGCACATATTTGTTAGAACAAATCAAAGAGGTGAGAGGACACAGCCCTGTGGTGAACCAGTGGAAGAGATAAGAGCATCAGATAAAACATCATTGACCTTCACACGTTGGGATCTGACAGTTAAGAAATCCATCTACCAGCATTAAATTCCCAGGTCAATGTTATGTAAGCTCTTTAACCTTTCAGCTAAGATGTGTGGCTGAATGCAATTGAAAGCAGAAGAAAAGTCAATAAAAATGAGACGTACAAACGTCTTAGCCCCCTCTAAATGGGCATACACCATATTCAATAAAGTGCATAGTGCATCATCATGTGCACCTACATGTATGCGAATTGGAGTGGGTCCAGGTTCGCTCTTACAGTGTTTAGCAGAGCGTTTTTTCCACAATCCTTTCAAAAGACTTCATATCTAGCGAATAAGTGCAACAGGTTTATAGTCATTTAACTGTTTGGGAGCACTGACTTTTGGCACTGGAACAATTGTGGAGTCTCCCCATAGGCGAGGGACCTTGTGGAGGTTGAGTGAACAAGTGAAAATAAAAGAGAAAATTTCTGCCAGCTGGTTGGCACAGTTCTTAAGGATGCGGCCACCAATGCCATCAGGGCCTGGGTTTTTTCCTGTCCTTCGTGGCCCTGATAAGCCTCTGAACCATTACCTTATTGGCATGTACAGGGCTCTGCTCCGATGTCACAACCTTGAAAGGGGCCTGTTCTCTGCTATTGGGGCCCTCCTGGACTGAATTCCTCTTTTTTTTTACCCCATCCCATGCTAAACGGGAATTGTTGGAACAAAGTATTGTCTGCACTTTATCTTTGTAGCTACATTTGGCAAGCTTAAGTTCCTTCTTAACTTGTTTCTGTAGCTCTATGTACATAGTGATATTGCCTTGGTTATAACAGATAATGGTTAATGGTTAATTGTGTTTTTGAGTGATTTAGACACCCAAGGTTTGTTGTTGGGGTAGGTGGAAATAAGTTTCCGGGGGATGACCAAGTCCTCACAGAAAGTGATGTACCCTGAGACTGACTGTGAGATCATCTAGGTCGCTGCAAGCGTCCTTGAATAAATCCTAATCCTTGCAACTGAAACAGTCCTGCTGACAGTGAATTGCCTCCTCCGACCAAACCAGAACCAAACGTCGCAACGGCTTCTGTTTCTTCAGGACCGGCTTGTAGGAAGGAAGAAGGTACACGGTGTTATGATCCGACGAGCCAAACGGAGCTCGACAGACCGACTTATAACCACCCTTTACTGAACCAAAGGAGAGGTCCAGACTAGAGGGTGACAATTTTTCGGGACTCCCGCGGGTCACGGTATTCCCGCGGGTTTCCCGCAGTACGGGAGTAAATTTCACTGTTGGTAACGTGATTGGGACGGGACAGGAAATAATAAACGGGAGCTGGCGGGAAGCCAGAGATTATTAACTTAAAAAATGACGCTGCAATGCAGTGAGTGCGCCCAAAGACGTGAGGCATTTCGTTTTAGAAAAGAGAACCAATTACAACCCACAATACGTTTGTTGTTGATTGGTAGCCTATCAGAGCAAGACAAGCAGCTGCCCTGTTCACAATCAATCAGCTTCAGCGATAGGCCCTAAGGCAAAATGGATGCAAAGAAACAGTTACAGGCGAAAGTATCAGCAAAGGACAACTCTATTCAATTGCACGAGCTGTCCGGGAAAGCGATTCTCGTTGAGTTTAATGTGTCATGCAATGTTGGGGCATGACACCTTGACGATCGCATTCCTCAATATATTTATCGCATAACCCTGGCGGAACACAAAAAATTGTTTTGTTTACTCATAGCAACGTTGCTATGCTTCGCTGGTTTAACGTATAAGTAAGTATAAGTATATATACTTTTTTGATCCCGTGAGGGAAATTTGGTCTCTGCATTTAACCCAATCGGTGAATTAGTGAAACACAAACAGCACACAGTGAACACACAGTGAGGTGAAGCACACACTAATCCCGGCGCAGTGAGCTGCCTGCTACGACGGCGGCGCTCGGGGAGCAGTGAGGGGTTAGGTGCCTTGCTCAAGGGCACTTCAGCCGCGGCCCACTGGTTGGGGCTCGAACCGGCAACCCTCCGGTTACAAGTCCAGAGTGCTAACCAGTGGGCCACAGCTGCCCCACGTGATGAGAACGGTGCAAACTTAACTGATGGGATGAGATCTAACTATGAAATGATTTAAGCATAGCCTACAGCAAAGTACTGTAAAATATGTAATTTTAATATAGCCCAAAATGATCGGCTATTAAAGAAAAGTTAGACAAGGCTTTCTGCCCTACCAAAATGTATGGTCACCGCACGCTACTGTAGCCTAACAGTCGGATAACTTTAGACATCAACATAGGGAGCGGGACGGGATTCGGGAGTCTTTCTCTCGGGATTTTGCGGGACAGAATTTTTTTGGGGGGGCTGTCACGTGATCGGGATATGACGGGAGTATTTGTGCGGGCTCGGGATGGGACGGGAGTGAAAATTGCTTCCCGTGTCACCCTCTAGTCCAGACGTTTACCATTACGGGTCGGGCATGCGAGAAATTGCATAAATGCCTTCCCTGGTTGACAGTGGTTAAAATCACCCATAACTAGGATCGGCGGGGACATCCCTGCAACCGCCGCACAGACTTGGCTAGAGCCTGGGTAGCTGATCTAGCTTTAGAGAAACATACTGAGTTTTTTTCACAGATAAATGAAAGCCACATTCATGTGACCACTTTCCAACCTGATCTAGCCGATTTCGTTTTGCATTCTATTATGCTCCCTCACCCATAATGCCTCTTCATCTGCATATAAGGTTTTACTCATTCCCTGGTCAACTCCAGAAAAACATCATCAATCATAGTAGTGTCAGATTTTCTTTACTTGAATGTTGGATTTTTCCTAATTTGTCACTGCTTACTATATTATTCTGAAAGCTATGTAGAAATTGCTGAAACAGTACGATAGTTGATTGTCTGTGACCCCCATGACCTTTGATCCAGGAACAATGACATCTTTATTAGTGTGCCATAGTGATGAACTTTGCTGGTTTGGTGAATCCTTGAACTTGCTGCGGAGATATTGTGCAAACAATGTGCAAAATATACCATGTATGACTCCATTCAACCTTGACCTTTTAGCCTATTACATTGAATACTTAATCATTCTATCAGGCCTTTAAGGTCTACTTGAAGGTATCCAATGCCATTTCGGGTATTTTGGCGACTCTTAAGCTCCCCTAGACTCGCGGGATATTTAGATTTTGCAGTGACGTTGCAGTGAACATGCAGCTGCACTTCATCCTGCAACACCTTGACCAGCCAGGAACCTACAGTATGTCAGGATCCTGTTTGTGGACTTCAGCTCGGCGTTCAACACCAGGGGTGAACTGGGACCAAAAATCGGCCCTGGCATATTTGGCCCAAGCGGCCCTCAAATCGGTCGGGCACACCTAATTAAATACAAAATCTTTGCATTACCCTTAAATATGCACATATTTTCAACTGCACTGAAAGTGATGTAGGCCTCATTGGCTAAAAGAGATTGGTGAAAGAGAAAGAGAGACACTACCAATGACAGTTGGCTGTTGATAGCTGGCAGTGATAGAATTTAGAATATCAAATAACCTGAAGCAATTAGTGCTCTGTTCTTCATGGTTGGTGATATTAGTGACCTTGTAGCCTTTTACATTTACCATGAGAGAGTATGGAGATGGTGATCACAGATCAGCCAACGATTACATTGTTACAGTGCAGTTATTTTACAACAGAACAAATCAGTTTGGCACAGGAACTGCTACAAATCCACCTGTAACAGTGAGCTTCTGCAGCATGCTAAGATTTGCTACTAGAAATCATGTGAAGCAGGCAGGACTCAGAAAAGATGTGGTAGACCATCTTCTAAACCTGCAGCAACACCTGCAACTGCATCAAGTCCATCTAGAGGGACTTTGTACACTTGTTCAGCAGCAGCTGCTGCCAGCATAGATAAGTGCTTCTTCTGTCAGAAGCAGACAAAAGAGTGTCTTCATAAGGTGTCCTCTTTCAATGCATTCAACCAACCAAGAGATATAAGTAATATTTTGAAGTCAATGACTTTTAACAGGTAGCCAGTGTAAAGATGCTAGAATGGGGGAAATATGTTCATATTTTGTGTGTGTGAGCAGCTGCATTTTGTTTTAGCTGTAAGCTCTTAACAGGTAACATTACAGCCAGCGTAATAGCATTGCAATAGCATTGCAATAGTCTATCCTTGAGGTGACAAAAGCATTGATTAATTTCTCGGCATCTGGTAAGGATAAGGACTTCCTTATCTTTGAAATGTTCTTTAAATGGTAAAATTAAGTTTTGGTGATCTGTTTTATGTGATTATTTAGTGCTAGGTCCTGATCAATTATAACTCCTAGGTTTTTAACACTTGTGGATGAGGTCAGTGGAAGATCACTATATGTAGCCTGTGATGTGGATAGGATATCCCTGATCTTTTTAGAACCTAAAACCATGACTTCTGTTTTATCTTAGTTCAAAATCAGGAAATTATTCGTCATCCATGTCTTTATATCTCTTATACATGTGTCAAGTTTGGCTAACGGAGTTAATTCATCAGGTTTTATGGAGAGGTATAGTTATGTATCATCTGCTAAACAACAGGGACCCCAGTACTGAGCCTTGAGGCACTCCATATTTTACCATAATCTGGGTAGATGGTTTATTATGGACCTGTACAAATTGTTGATGGTTAGGATCTAAACCAGTGGTCCCCAAACTAGGGCCCGCGGGCCGGATACGGCGCGCCACTTCATTTTGGGTGGCCCCCCAAAACATGTCCGTGGTATATAGCATCTGGCCCGCATGGGAGTACGACATCGTCAAACTATAACCTCCGTATTTTCCCCCATTCATTCTCTATGGCGAGTCTTAACAGTACACATGTAATACTCTTTTTGTCCACTGGTGGTTGTTTTGGCACTGTTTCGCGTTTGCCATCAAAAACGGAATGAAATGTAGACCTACCTGCAAACAATGTAAGAGGCCTATGCTGACTGCATCAGTGCTCAAAGTATTCTACAAGTTTATCAATTAATTGTTAATAACTAACTAACTTCTATTCAAGTCATATTTCTGGGACTTGCTGGGATATTTGTTTCTATATTTTATTCACTCGTTCAAATGTTTATACAAATTCACAAAGTTCTCATCAGGTGAGTGAAAGTGGTCATTTCAGATGTTTTTGCCAGCACTTCATAAAACTCTCATAGTTTGAGAACTTCAAATTATTTGTAGGATATTGCTTGTTCACAACTTGAGCTGTGTATGCAAAGACGCAGAGTTCAGAGTTCAGACATTTTGAATAAAATACACTTTTGGGAATGCTATTTTTTATTAGTATTATTTCATTTGAGCTACATTTTACACTGATATGACATGATTGCAATATAAACACAGCTAACAATGGTATTAAATTGCAGTAGCCTATGATTAAATGTAATGGAATATTCAACTAAGGTATACTGCTGTTGTTCACAGCACTAAGCTATTTATGGTTACTAATATACTCCGAGTCTCTGGCCCTCTCTTAGAGCCAGGCATAGTGAGCTGGCCCTCGGAAGAAAAAGTTTGGGGACCACTGATCTAAACCAAGCGAGTGCTAAGTCTTTGATGCCTATCAAATTTTCAAGCCTAAGTAGTATGTCATGGTCTATGGTGTCAAAGGCAGCACTGAGGTCCAGGAGGACCAGTATCGATACATGGCTAGGTTTTTTGAGGGAGGGCTTAATTACAGATGTCTTAAACGACTGCGGTACATGCCCTGATAGCATTGAATTATTTATAATCTAGAGCAAAACATTATCCAGGAAGGGGAGAGCAGTCTTAGGAAGGTGAGTAGGAATACGGTTTAGTAGACTAGTTGTAGATTTTGATGAGGAAATTGTGGAGGTGAGATCTAATATGTTGTGTATATGTAAATGAATTAAATGTTGTTCGAGGTCTCATCTGTGATTCTGTTATGTTTTTGCTATCTTTCAGCAATGGAGTATGTGTATTTGGTGAAACTTGGTTATTGATCTTATCTCTAATTGTTTGACATACAATCATAATACTGACATACAATCATACTGTTGAAAATAACTGTTTTGTGAACTTTATTCAACATAGCCAGTGATTTAGGCGAAATTTATGGTGTTAATTATAGTGAAATATACAATTTCACAAAAATAGGGTTGAAACAGGTAAAAAAAATGGAGACATCATTTTTCTCCATGTACAATGACCTTTAAAGACAGTCCAACCACTCTCCAAAAATTAACATTTCAAACCCACAGAAACCACATAGGCCCCCTGACTACAACTTCATTACAGCAAACCACCGGGAAATTTGTTTATATCATACTTGGAGGGGCACAAGTGGGCTAAAACTTTTAATTTCATCATTGATACAGTTGCATACATGAGTAGGTAGATGGGTTCATGAATATCACCACCGCTAGTACTAGTATAACAAATAGGATGAAGAAATGTGTTGTTTTTAATAGTTACAAGGTCAGACAAGTCATTAGTATAAAATTAGATTTTGGGATAATATAAGCATAGATAATACAGTATGTGATTGCTTCATGCTGTACTAGGTATTGGAACAGTCTGCATACACAAAAAGCCCTTTAAATTAATAGAAACATTTAGATATTTCCGACAGCACAATTGTTATGCACTATTATACAAAATACATTTTGATGAATACCAAATTCAGGAAGATGAACAGAAGTGAATATGAGCTCCCTTTGTTCCCTAAACAAAAAGAGAAAAGAAAAAATTATAAATTTTTGTCAAATTTGTTTCATCAAATGTACTTGAGCATACTCAGACTTAAATACCTTTGTTAAATTGCCAGGCTTTGATTTATAATACAAACTGATAATGTACAGCATTGCCCATTTCTTCTTTCAAGCATTTGCATTTAACCATAAAGGAATTAAAGGAAGAGTCTGCGATTTGTCACCCTGGGCCCAATTTCTAGATATTTTCCATACTTTCACAAAAACGATTCAAATCTGTCCTATGGTGTTAAAATACTAAAACTGACAACTGCATAACATCCTACATTAGTCCTAAGTTAAAAGCTTAAGTAAACAGCTTTTTTATTGCCACTCAAACTAGACCCCATGGGATAGCCCCGTGTCTTTTTGCCTAAAGTCTAAATGTATAAATGTATAAAATTACTATTTCTATAATTTCTGTACTTCAGTTATTTTCTGTTTTTTTTAATTAAGTAGAGTTGCTGGCTTTAGTGTAATTTTAGATTCAGTACCAGGCTGCTTTTGACTGTCCCTCAAAAACATAGGGCCCAGGCTGAAAAATCCCAGAATGTGCCTCTAAGATTTTCCACCATTTAAGAGCATCTTACCTGCAGATGCAGTGGTGGCAACGGTAGTAGTTGTAGCCGTAGTGGCCGTGTTTGAGGCAGCTGTGGTGGTCGCTGCTTCTGTGGTGTTAGTGGAGGCTGTGGTCACGTCTGCTCTCCCTCCGGTCAGGTTCAAATTCAGGGTATTGAGGTCAGACTGCAGCTGTCTGGAAATCCAGTTCTGGATGACGGTTTCGTTCTGGAAACTCTCCAGGTCTGCCAGGTTGTTGCCAAGGAGGCCGGACACTTCGGAGACTGTGAGGTTCTTTGGAAAGTAATTGGGGGACGGGAAGAATAATCAATTTATTTTCAGTTATTTATTATTAATAGTTTTTTTTTTCCAGAAACGGATGTAACACAGTTGAATAAAATTGTGTCAAAAATGTGTGTTACATACCAAGAGTACACTTTCGTCCAAATCGATCAAAGTATCGATGTCCATGCTGACATTGCATGAAGACAAACTTCTGACGTAGTCCAAGGTGGCACCTCCTACAAACAAAAAGGATAGAAAAGAAAGAGGGAGCAACAGTGAAACTTTGAAGAAAAGGATCTCAGCATTACCAACCCATGGTAAGGTAAAAGAGATTCGTCACAAATGTTTATTTACCAAGGTAAGGTTGAATGAGCTGGTACTTGGTCACTGCATCACTGTTCCGGTTTAGGAAATTAATGGGGAAGGCCTTTTGGGCAATTGTAAATAGCGCCCTCTTCTTCTCAGTGGTACAGTTGGAAATCTCCAGAGCGTCTGCTTGTCTGTGGTTTTGTGACAAAAACATTTTATTAAAGGTTGTAGAGTTAATTGCGGGAGTTAAAAAGAATCTCTGATGAGGGTCTGACTGACCAAATCATCTGATGATTATCAGACTTGATCACATTAAGTTAGTTGTGCTATTTTTCCTTTTATCCTGGACTTAGCAATAATAACAGCAGTAGCTCTCACTAGTAATGCTATTAGTTGCGGTGGTCAGAGGTGAGAAACGCTGGATTCAGAAAGTAATAGTCCTACCATGTATTGGTGCTACCTGTGGATTCAAAACATGTGATTTTACTAACTAGTTGATCTACCTGGTTAAAGAATTGTGCTGATTAGAATCTGCTAGATAAGTGAATGGTTGGAACAAATATGCAGTAGGACTTTTCAGTTTCACATCTGCCAGTGGTTGTGTCAAGAGATTGATGTTTATTCTTACTCAATGCTTTCCGAGCTGATGGCACTCAAAGAACTGGTGTCCAGTGCACAGAGGTTGGGCCCTCCCACAAAGTTCAGCTCAGTGGTGCCAAGGATGTTGTTGGTCACACTCAAGAACTTTGTCACAATAAGTTTACTCTGAAAGAAAATGACCCAAACGAAAACAAAAAATGAATTTGCATTGAAAGAAGACAACAGCAACACATTTGTTTGTCAATAGAAGGAAACATCTTTTTGAAAAGTGCTTTTTCCTTTACCTTTTCAGCTTCCCATTCGCCATCATCTGAGTTCATCAGTGCAGCCAAGCTATCAGCTGATGAGATGTTCCATTTGTTAATCTCTGTGGTGGTGGCTACACGTGAGACCGATCCAAGCAGCTGAACCTGCTGGTCTGACAGGCCTGATGGGTATGCCTACAAAAAAAACATAGTAAGTGAACAATGCATATCTTTAACAAACATCAGTTTGTAATGTTATTAGACCATGCCTCCTCTGATCTCTTTGCGACATAGCTACCTCATTCAGTCTGTCCAAGATGACTCTCTGGAATTCATCCACGTCCACTTTCTCAGTCAGGCTAGCAAGGTTTTCCTTTACAACCTCAGCACTTAAACAGTGTCTGAACTGAGTTTCGTCATATCCAAATGGAAAAGAGTCATCGGTTATGGTGGCACGGGTGATGTTGCCAACAGTGCATTGATCAGCTTGGGGAAAAATTAAAATGAACCAAAACATTAATACTCACAAGTGGAAATATGATCGTATCCAAGCATTACACAGAAATACATTGTACCTTTGAACTATTTTTCACTGTCTATGGTTGTACTATATGTAGCAAAACTGTACCTTCCAATCAGTAAGGGATAATGTATAGAACGCCGTTCATTACTGGGAAAATAAGTCCCGACAGGGCGAACCGGACCCCGACGCGCAGCGGAGGGGTCTTGTTCCGCCCTGAAGGGACTTAAAACACAAAACCCGTTGCCATTGACAGCACAAAACCCGTTGCCATTGACAGCGGTGATTAAATGCTTTGCCGGTGATTTATGTAGATTTAACAGGCCCGAACGTTGGGAAGGCCCATTCATGTGAATGGAACGTTCTGCAGCACTCTGAAGAGCCGTGTAATAACCACCTTTACTGTACACCTACCTCCTCTTTTGCTGCGCGTTCCTCGCAGGAGCTGTCTGAAGAGCCTCTTCAGTTTCCTTTTCTGAGTTTTCCCCCTTCTCAGTCTTCTCAGGAACCTTCTCAAAAACCTCTCCTTAGTTCTCTGTTGGGGAGAAAATAGGTTGGATAAATATCCAGACTGATAAAGGCACACTGAACAGAAACCAAACCAACAACTTGATTGAATGGCCAGTCTACCGTTTGGAATCGTCCCCAGAAATCATTGTTAAGGTACAGTGGAAGAATTCCCAGATCATCAAGGGTCTTCTCTCTCCACCTGGCTGGTAGTCTGAAAAGGAGGAAATTAGGATTTGGTTTATGCTTCTTCAGAACCAATATATCTGAGTGACTCTATCTGCCTCTGTGAAGCTATGAACAAGAGTTTCAGAGTAATGTCTCAGGTTGTCAATCATTTCAAAACATGATGGTGTTGGATGGGGATATGTAGTGGGTGTAGGTGTGTGGGTGAGTCTACTACCCTTTTAGTGTAGCAAAATAATTTAACATTTCCATGCATCGAAAACACACATTGCCCTGCATGTTCGTACATTACTGTATACCAGGCATAGTTAAATTGTCTTAAAATACAATAATGGTTGGTATACCATAATAACCATCTTATGTATTGCATATTATGTACACTAATTAATAATAATTTCACACACTTAATAACAACTATAAAGAAGTGTGAAAACCATAACCACAACTTAGATCATCTGATGATAACGGCCCTCTAGAGGGCGAGGAAGTCTATAACCATCATCTATATAGTAATTATATAGTATTTAGCCATACTTTGTAAACAATTATTATGATTATTAGGTAACACTTTATAATAAGGTGCCATAATAAATAGCTAGTCATTACCTGACCCTTTGTTAATATTTGTAAATTGTTACTCAAATATATATTTGCCACAAGTTAATAGTTACACCATAGTTACTGGTGTAAGAAATGCAATGAAATTGTGTTTGTAAACATGTTAAGTGCATATTTGACATTGGGGAGGGATTATTGAGGGATTGGGGAGATGGGTTGTGGATTAGGCTGTGTAGAGATTGTGTGTGAGTGTTGGGGGTGGTGGGTGTTTGGATTGTGGGGGCAATAAAGACAGAAAACTATTAACTTGTGCCAAATAGATATTTTTGTAACAATTTACAAATATTAACAAAGAGTTAGGTAATGACTAGTTTGCTATTTACTATGGCACTTTATTATAAAGTGTTACCGATTATTATTATTATTATTATTATTATTATTAGGCTATATTTTCATCCATTTGTAACACTCACCCATATTTGGTATTGCCATTAATTAGAACTGTCTGCATGGCAGAACTCTGTGCATCTGTGAAGTCGTTGCAGTTCTTCAGTTTCTCTAGGATCTCTGGGTCTGAGTTTTGAATGTAAGACTGGTCCAGGGTACAGGCCATGTTTCCCAGCACCTCCACGTTTTCACGGTTTATGTTCGTACCTGTGATGCCCTGTTTGCAGTTCATAATGACATCCGTGAGGAAAACCCAGACATTTTCTGAACTTGATGTTGGATTGTTTGTAATGTTTCAAACACATCTTACCAAGCATTGTCTAGCATTGTTCAGCAAGAGGGCTCTTCTCCTACTTAGTGCCCTGTTCAAAACGGTGAAGTCGGCATTGCCTGCCTCTGTGAAATATGACTTGCAGTTGGCTTGTGGAATGTCTGCATAGCTTTAGAAATAATACAAAACAGTTACACCATTCATTTTTTAAAGCAGAATACTTAACCAAATATTTGATTGGGCAACCAAACAACAACATATATTTGTCATACAAATTAAAATGTATGTCTGGCTCTATGCAGAGAGCAACAAGATGGTGCAACTTACTTGAAATACAGTAGCATGTCTGAGGAATAGTTGGCAAAGTCTGTTGGCTTTTCAGCTTTGATCAAGTTGTACATGCATGTTAGCTGGATGCAAAAAGAGAGCATGGCCTCGTTAAGTAGTTATTTGTAAGTGAGAAAAGTTTCTTAGAAAAACGTCAACATTTTGGAGATCAACTGTCAGAACCAGCCAACAGTATCCGAAAAGCAGAGTATGTTGTGACATTTTCTGGGCTTTTGCCTTTAGGCTAATAGGACAGTTGAAAGTGACAGGACGCAAGTTGGATAGAGATGGGATGCCATGGGTCAGAACTGAGCTTGTGGTCCCCATGGTGACTTGGACCAGGATGTGCTCAGGAGGCTGCAGTCAGTGCCACAGCCATGTGTTTTGGAGTTAGTTACAGAGTACCGTAGATGATGACGAATCTCCTAGATCCCCCTCAGCACACTCACCTGTGTCTGCCGCAGGACCACCTTTCTTCTGTTCCCCCTGCGCCGGCAGGCCCTGATGAGGCGTCGGACCTTCGTCTTCTGGAACGTCCTCACACGGGAGCAGGTGAAGCCCTGCAGCACGTCCACCGAGAGACTGGTGGAGACAAAAACATGGTCTTATTTCCTTTTCCTTGCACTTGATGTATATTGTTTGTCTTGGTTACAGTTGTATATTACCTATATGTGTAATATAATGTGCCCTAAATAATACGTATGTTGTCTATAAACTGCATATTGTATATTGTATTATGTATATTGGCTATAATTGTATATGTTGTAGGGTACATTGTCTATATGGTCTGTAAAGGTAGAGTGACATCATCAACTGGAAACAAATTGGCTGTAAATCTGATTCTGATTCATTCCATTAAATCCTTTCTAATTGTTGTTTATGTAGCACTTGTGTTTTGTATCACGGGCAAAGTAGAGGACCAGATTGGGATCAGACCAATAACAATAACCTCAGGCATGGGAGGGAAGCAGAAACCATGGCTGCTAGTGTTTGTCGCGAGCTCCTCTCTTAAGGGAGTGAGTTTTACCCACAACACAGCGTGACTGGCTGGTCTCCGTCACATTGGCATGCAGGTATCATTTATTTTACTGAAGGACTTCATACACACATCATAGATTTGTGCCTCTTTCTCTAATGCATTACAGGTATGGCATATGTTTGAGAAGCAATTAAAACATACTCATCAGGCTCAGGAATTCCAGTTGCAACTGTATCAAAGAACAGCACCGCCTAGAGAAAGAAACAGAAAATGTTCACTCTGTGCACTTTATACCATATAAAATATATGAATGAATGAATTAATATATACATTTAAAGACCTTGCAATGTTCCACAGCAGGATCCATAGACTATTATTGCATTTCTCTCAAATAAATCATTGAGGACTGTTCTTTACAAAAAGTATGCAAGCATCCACGAAAGGATCAGAAGAGGACATGCATAATACCTGCTCCCGCTTCCATTTTTTCTTATTGATATTTTTGGCATCTTCAGTGCTCTGGAAAAGCACCAGGTTTCTTGGGATTTGGTTGACCAGGTCACTTGGAATCGCTAATAGTGCGGATGGGCTTGAATCAGCTTTTACTATCTATGGATGAGAAAAAGAAAGGAAGAAAAAAGGAAGAATGAATGAATGATCATCAAATGTTTGAAATAAAGCTCAGGTAGACTTGCAGTTATTCACTTTCAGTCTAAATAACACCATACTGTTAAGCTTAGATAATTCTTTCAATGTGTAAATACCTGTCTGACACATGTTTGCTGCACAATGGGGGGGGCACTCAACAGATTAGTGACGAATGTTGGATTTTGAGCCGATTGGATAATTGCTGAAGCAGGAATTGAGGTAAAGGTTGTTGAGGGAAGTCCTCCAACCAGTGTTCCCAGATTAAGCAGGTTCTCAGCACTGTTAACCTGTGGAAAAACACAAGAGTCCCAAAAAAGAAACCAACCTGTCACACAACAGCAAACTTGAATGACAAGCTGAACTGAGGTATGAGGTCCACAACCAAACTCTTACAGCAACCTAACAAGACATCAAAGAGTTGTGGGTGGAGATTGTGGAAACTATTGAGCTTGTTCCATAGACTATAAAAAGATATATGTCCTAAACAGCCATCGCTTGTTCATATTCAAGTGACTTTAAACAGTTTTGAATGTAGCCAGTAACTTTAATTTCCATTACCTGATAGTTTTGCTGAAAGAGGATGGTGATAATGGACGAGAGCTGCCCTTGACTCCAGCCAGAAATACTGCTAAATGTCGAAATGGAGTCAAAAATGACTTTCGGAGGTGCCTTAGTGATTTGTGCGGGAGTCAGGCCCACACTCTGTTGCCCCAAGGCACCGATGGTTTCTGCATTCACAGTCTGGATGTTTCCAGCAAGGGCTGAGGATATCTTAAAGGGAAGGCAGCCTCTGACAGTTAGACAACCCAACAACATGCACAACTACACGTCAACAATCACTTGTGTTTCACTTTCATGTAGATTGTACCATGATTGAATATTCACCTCTTGATCTACACTTGATACACACATTTGGTTTAGATTTGCCAAAATAGTCAGGGAGGCACTCTGATTCAGAGTGGTGTAGACTGAGCCTGGGACAAGACACTGAAAAACTGGGGGGAGACTAGAGGGAAGATCATAGATTAATTCCACACAGCCAGCGTGGCAGACTCATGAAACTGAAGTGACACAAAGGGGGTAGAATAGAGCAGCATTGCAGAGGTTGAAGTCCCTTTTTTCTGGATTCAGAACTTACGTGATAGGGTTGAAGGTGGGATTTTGCAGGAAGAGTAGCTGAGTGTAACTAGTTACGGCGGTCTGTGAGACATTGTTCTCGGAAAACAACTGTATGTTTTGAGGGTTCACGGTGAAAGTTTGCAGCTAGAAACAAACAAGAGCAAACAATAAGTTATTTGTTTAACAATTACTGTATACAAGTACACAAAGACATAAGAGAGATGTATGTATCTGTAAATGAAGACAACATACTGTATCCGTCGAGCCAAACGTGTCTAGATCATCTGAGGTCACAAAAATGACAAACGCTCCAATGTAGTTGACGAACCATGCCGTGGAGTTCAGTTTTGGGTCAGTGGGGCTGTAGCACTTGGGTGTTGAATCTACAAAAATGTCATTCAAAGGCCGTTTATAGTAAAAAAAATGTGCTGGTATCTCTAACTGCCATGTGAAATATAATTGACACAAACTTGTTCTGCAAATTTGCACTTGTCTCTCCAGAATGTCTGTGGTTTCATATGACGTACACGTTGCCTTTATACTATTATATCAGATACTCTGATTTCGATCAGTCCTCACCTGACTCCAGGTATGTCTTGACAGTGTCAAAGGCCTCCTTTTTGGTAAAGTCAGAGCCATTGAAGGAGAAATTTGTGCCAAGGAAACCGACACTATTAAAAAGAGATTATTTCAAAATTATGTCACAACATGCAATATAAGAGACACAGAGCACCATTTGTCCATTTGTGTTACTGCAGGATGCATACATGATCTGGGGGGTATTCCAAGTACGTGGTTTAGTGACAAACCTGGGTAAGTTAACTCAGAGTAAGTGGTAAACCTCTTAATAGAAGAGCTGTATGGCTTCATTCTCCTAACAAAATAATGCCATATGGCTCTTGTTGTAGGATGTTTACCACTTACTCTGAGTTCACTTATCCAGGTTTGTCACCAAACCATGTACTTGGAATACCCCCCTGTACCAGTCAAAGTGTGAGCTATGCATCTCTTAATGCATACAGTACATCTAGATTGCAGTTCATCATACTATCTATCATGATATGTCCTTATTAAAGGCTTGTTTGTCTGTTTGTTTACAGTTGAACTGCTTTGCTATCAGATGATAGACACTTACAGCTTTCGGAAGGGAAGGCAGGAGGCATTGAGTGTGTCTGCTGAGGTAAGGAGCGTCTTGTTGAGGAAAGGCAGGTAGGGCTTCAGTCTGACGTCAAACCATTGGTCAGCCTCCTTCTGATTCTCCGCGGCCAGTGCCAGAGGCCAGATGCAGGGCAGGACAGGCCCTCTTACATCCTCGGGAAGCATCTCCTGCGCACCAGTCACAACATTCATGCCGTTATTTCATTGGATTTGTTTTTTATTGCTTGGTAGCTGATTGTTCTTAATTGGATTAATTTCTTATTGAAAGTTATTTTCACTGGAGATTGTTAAGTAATCATTTGATGATGATGATGATGATGATGAAAATGTAACAAAAATAAATGTATCATCAACCACAAACTTTTGTTTGAAGAAGCACTTTTGTGGAGAATCAATAAAAAAAAACACTTGGGAAGAAGATAGTATTTTCAAGTAGTATTTTCATTCAGCCTGGGATGTGCATGACTTTCTCCTCAAGCACTTGTGAAGCCCAGTTTATTTACATACAGTATAAATGTAATCTAACCATACAATATATGAATAAATAACACAAACCATGGACTTTGAATCATGTAATTGCAAAATTATACATATTATTTTTCCAATCACAGGGTGATATAAATTTGTTGACAGGGGTGGCCATCCAGTAATGACCAAGAACACTTACCTGCTCCAGGAACTCAGGGGTACGGTTGTAGTTGTTGAAAACAGTGCAAAGCTCTGTGTCATTCTCCACCACGTCTGGACGGCTGAGAAAGTCTCCCAGCTCAGAGGGATGGATTGAACTGATCACCTTTGGGAGAAAAAAACGGGAAAAAAAAACATTACTGTATTGTTAACGTTTTGCTTTCTCTTGGGACAAGGAGTGCATTGCTATGAAATAGATCATTATAGACCCTTTCAACAATAAAAACTTAAACAATGCTTGAACGTTCTATTTGGGCCCCAATCTACTTCCTCTGCATTAAGATAACATATGGAATGTTAAAACGGAAGCCTTGTGGGGCCAACTATGATGCTGATAATGGAACTCTCTTGAAAGGGTCAATACCATTGGACGTCTTCCTGGGGGAATCAGAGAGAGGACGCCGGTCAGCTTTGGGAGCTCAAAACCACGGAATGTATCATTCAGAAATCCAAGGAAGCTGTTGTTCTGATAGCAGCGTAGTGGTGATGGCTCTGAAAAAAAAGGAAAAAAATATATCAGAATTTCATGTTACTCAAGTCACATTTGCATCTGTTCAACTGTGTGTTGTAATTAGATACAGTGTTGGTACAGTGTCTATATTCATATATCATATAAGTACCTTTGAGGGTCTGTTCAATCTGTTTCTGAATTTCCTCTTGGGTGTTCTTCATTAGTGTTGGACGGATGGAATTGAGCAGATCCACTCTGCAGATTAAGACAAAACGTACCTCAGCAAAAAAAGCAAACACATCAAACTCGCATTTGTCGTGTTTTAATAAAAACATGTAGTATCATGTGAATGCCACTGGTTTCAGTTTTAGAAATAACTGTTGTAAACAAGACTATTTACACTATCTAAAGTTCCTTTCCATAGGGAAGGTCCGGCTGGCTCTTACCCTCTCTGAGTTGTACTGCAGTCTCTGAGTCTTACGATGGCGAAAAAAGGCTTAACTTGGTCCTCTGTCATGTTTGGTAGCAAGGGACTGAGTCTGTCCAGCCAGACCAACACATCTGTGTCATTAAGAGCAGGGTAAGACAGGTTGGCTTTGTCAAACACCTGCTTAAGTATGGCCGACCTCACATCCTGTGTCAGGTTTAGGGTCTAGAAGTTAGAAATTGGGGGGGGGGGGGGGGGGGGGGGGTTAGCAGAGTTTTTCTGAATTATTTAGTTATTTGTTTGTTTGTTTATTTATTTATTTATTCATTTTTACTTTTAACCTCCCCTCCCACCAAAGTATGGTGTGTGGTAAAGTATTGATATTTTAAATAGGTTTGCACAGTATGCATGCATGTGTATATTCTCATGGTAAGAATAATTTATCACATACCGGAATAGCTGGGGACACTCTATCAAAGAAATTGCCCAACTCGTCAGGCCCAACATGGCTCAAAATCTTTTGCACAATTTGCGGGTCTCTGAGTTGCCCTGGAGAAAGAGCAAAGTCCGCCAGTTGGGTTGTAGTCAACAGACACAGAGCATCCATCTAATGAAAAGAAAGGTGTTACAGTAAGTGCGGTCCCACAGGAGTAAAATAATGGATCATTTTATTCTTCCTGGTGGATTGCGCCAAAGATACTGAAGCCAATGGCGCTCTAAAAATTAGGGATTGGAAAACTCACAGCTGAGAAGTTTTGGTTCAGATGGTTGAATTGACTCAGATTGGCGAACACAGAAAATGGCCCAAAGTTTCTCTCTAGCCACTGTCTGCTGTCATTCACACTACGGACACAGCCAGGATCTGTTGAAAGACAGTATTAGGCTTGTTATCACTCCCCCACAGAAATGAAATGCCTCATTGGTGGCACTCCCAAAAACTGCAGCATTCTAGAAATACCAACCTCGGGTATTGTTACGTGACAGGAAAGGTACAATGAATTCAGTGTAGACCAGATGTTGTTCACGTCTGTCCATAACATGTTGACCAAGGATACGCACTCTGTAAAACACAAGAGACAGTTAAAAACAGCTTCTTCAATTATCATCTTCATTGTTCATCATAGTCATCATCATCTAACCCCTGATCATGCTCTATGTCTTTAGGAGAACTCACATACTTTCAGTTAAGGGTGATAATGGGGACAATATGAGGTCATGTAAGGTTGAGTTAAGAGTCATGCTCGGCTGCACTTCTATCTATCAATCTATCCTTTTCATCTATCCTTTTCATCTATCCTTTTCATCTATCCTTTACATCTATCCTTTTCATCTTTTAACCTATCAGGTAAGTTCCACTGAAATTTTGATTGTAATCTCTTTTCCAAGGGAGTCCAGTAACAATAAGTACACCACAATGACAAAGCCAAAGTCACAACAGACAGGCAATAGAATTACAATATTAAAGGATCTACAGGAACACTTACATGGCCTGAAAGGCCTCGCAGCTGAAGTCTCGGGCGCTGAGGCAGGATCTGTACTCTTTGGTCAGCATGGACTGGGCAGGAGCGAGCCGGGCGCCTGCCCAGAGTCCAACCACGTCCGCGTCACGCAGCTGTTCAGCGTTGAGGGTGATGGATGGAAGTCGTCCAGACAGATAGGTGACGTTTGGCCGTGCAGCATTCTTGAAGTCAGACAGACGTAATCTTTAATTACATAGTAGGCATATAGACTGGATGGGTGTGGTGCATATTGGATTTTAATGTCTTTGTACCTTTTATGGTGCTTAAGACTGCGGCAAACTGCAGCCTAACAGCCTCTACAAGTAAGCCACGGAGGGCAAACTAGTGACACGCTCATGGTGTCCACTGGACTGAAAACTAGTGACATGCTCACGCTCATGGTGTCCACTGGACTGAAGACTAGTGACATGCTCATGGTGTCCACTGGACTGAAGACTAGTGACATGCTCACGCTCATGGTGTCCACTGGGACTGAAGACTAGTGACATGCTCACGCTCATGGTGTCCACTGGACTGAAGACTAGTGACATGCTCATGGTGTCCACTGGACTGAAAACTAGTGACATGCTCACGCTCATGGTGTCCACTGGACTGAAGACTAGTGACATGCTCATGGTGTCCACTGGACTGAAGACTAGTGACATGCTCACGCTCATGGTGTCCACTGGGACTGAAGACTAGTGACATGCTCACGCTCATGGTGTCCACTGGACTGAAGACTAGTGACATGCTCATGGTGTCCACTGGACTGAAGACTAGTGACATGCTCATGGTGTCCACTGGACTGAAGACTAGTGACATGCTCATGGTGTCCACTGGACTGAAGACTAGTCTGCATCAGAGTTTGGACAAAACCGATACCAGATCAGGGCCAGAACTCCTTACAGTACCGTTATTTCCTGACTATTAACCGAGGTTTATACATTCCTTTTGCCAAATGTCTTCAGCTATGAGGTCAATGCACAGGGCGGGCTCTATAGGAATGCATTTCTTTTTGGGCTACGCCCTGCAGTTAATACATGGGTGCAGTTAATACGTGTTTATTTTATTTTTTTTATTTGCATAAATCACTGCGCCTGACTGACACAAGAGTGACACTGAAGTATTGTTGAGGTCTTGACACATTGTATTAAAACATGTTGACAGGATGGGTGTGGTGTTGCTGATTTAAGTTTCTGTTTATTTTTTATGGTGCAAACAGGTTCCTCTGTTAAACGTGCTTCAGAAATGGACTGACAGATCTAGTTATGTCTATGTGTGGTGTCACAATGGTCAAAAGATATTTTCAAAAAAGTCTCAAAAATGTATTTTCTTTGTCGCACAAGAAAGAAAACTGCCCTCATTGAGATCAAACATGTTCTTCCAAACCTCTGTTACATTAAATATAATGAAATAGGAGTGGAATGAGAAAAAAACAAGCATCTTAAGTTGAACTTCTACTAGACTTTAGAGGGGGAACAAAAAAAGAGAGAAATAGACAGAGGAGAGATCTCATTTTGAATGTTCCGTTCCTCTGGGGATGACTTAACTGGGTTCTGTTGAGCGTTCTGTTTGTTTACAGTGTATGTGAATTCAATAGAGAATAAGCCACTGTGGCTTAGAGATGGTTTAAGGAGCACATGCCATATGATGTCAAGGACCAGTGAAACTTAGTCAGAAATGTAAGGTAACTAATTGGCCAAAAAAAAGAGAAATACCTTCATTTGATCTCTCAGGGTTCCAACCAGACCTGCCACCAATGACTTTATTTTCTCTCCTGTTACATTCATGGAGGTGGTGTTGGTCACACACCTCAAGACAACAGCGAGATTCACAGTTGTCTCAGGCACCTGCACAGAGGAGAACAGAACAGGAACATTTCATCTCAGTAAGCACCCATTATAAGATTAGGGGACACCCAATATCTGAAAGAATTTTTTTACATCTCTGAACTGTATTAGATTTCTGTTCTCTAACTATGCAAGAGCAAAAGCATTCTTGTTAAAATGGTTCAGAAGGTTACAATTAGACTCCGTTATTTTCCATAGCATATTGGCAGGGAGTGTCTGGTATGCATGAAAGCAACAAAACTCACCAAACAGGTACTGCTGCTGTTGTGGTTGATGTTACAGATCTCAGGGGGGTCGGATGGTTCAGGAGGAACCATGGCGTTATTTGAATTACTGAGAAAATTACAAAAATTATGTAAATTATGAAAATAGAGAAAATGAACTCCCCAAATTTGTCGGTAGTCATTCATAGCTTTATCACTACATATAAGATATGAAGCAGAACCTATCACTCACAATGTTCATTCTGTTTGCAATGTAGAATATATTTAAATATATATATATATAAAACCATCAGTGGATAAGTTGTTAACGGAAAGATACAAATGAGTTAATGATGATACAAAATGTAACAAAAATGAGTGCCATGGTACACAAATTGTGATGGTTTTAAGTAAAGACACATGCATTTGTTGAGCTCTTGTCCAGAGCACTGTCTGATGATTTGATAAGATTAACCAGAGGAATTTGTCATAATAAGCAACAATAACCTTGCTGTGCTGCTCTCATGGTAACTCTTTGTGTGTGTGTGTGTGTGTGTGTGTGTGTGTGTGTGTGTGTGTGTGTGTGTGTGTGTGTGCGTGCGTGTGTGTGTGTGTGTGTCTGTCTGTCTGTGTGCTTCACTTACAAAACATGGTTGAAAATGGCCGTCAGGTCCTGGGGAATAGTGGTGTTGCCTGGCAAGAAGCGCTTCAAGAGGGGGACCACCACGTGCTGGAACCAGTCTTCAAAGTTTGTGACATTAAACATCTGAGATGTGGGCTCCGCTCCGACAAATGTCTGGTTATTCAGAGTGAAGTTTTGGGAGAAGTGGCCCGCCAGCTGTGACAGGGTCCAGTTCACCACCACCTGGGCCAGTACGTGGCCTTTAATGGAGGACTCGTTACTCTGAGGACAATCAAAACGGGAGGGTAAGAGAGACTTTACTACATACATACACTATAGCACATATTTGCATATAACAGTATATATTATAATATGTTGTATGCATTGGCAAATAAACACAGTTTTGAATCCCCATGTGTATACTTGCTGATTAATGTTGAATTAAATGAACATGATAGAACAGTCATATTGTATTTATGTATTTAAAACATGCAGCTTACCTTTTGAACAGTTGAAACAAATTGGTGGATGAAACTTCCCAGGGGTCTCAGAAAGATCAGGAATGCTTGCAGTTTCTGCCAGAATCATTACAAATCAATACAAATAATTTATGATGCTTCATGACCAGTGTTCGGCAAGTTTCTTCAAAACCTAATGTATTATGTATTACAGTACTTATTAATGTCATTTCAAAGTAATTTGTTACAACCTTAGGCCCAGGCCTACTATAGCCCACTATATTGTAGCCTATACAGCTTAAAGGCATGTCAAGATATGGCTACACAATCTTTTTACGCATTTCTATCCTTTTATTCTCTTTAATTCAAGTTCACAGCACAAAGCTGGCATGCACTAGAAGAGCATATAGTTTATGCTTTATCAAGAATCAAAAGATTAGCGTGGCACCGCTCTAGATCTTTCATTAAATTAGTTGTGCTACTTTGCGAGGTTTTAGAGAGATTTTTCGGTTTCCACAAAGTGCATTTAACTATTAGGCCTATGTTTTTCGTATCCTTGTCTCTGACAAACTCAAAACTAAGGGTAGGCCTATGTCCATCTTGCAAATGTAGAGTCCGACTTTGAGTCTGCTGTAGCTACAGTCATCTTCAACCAGTAACAGGAGATAACATTCTAGCCTACTATTTACGCAGATTTTTTCTCTGATGATCTCGTGGTGTTGGTGAATTTGTAAAAAAACAAAACACCACTTCATTGAAGTTTGTACGGAGTAAAATATTACCCTTTTTTTAAATGCCTTACATTACCACGTTACAGCAATATATTACAGTAATTACATTACTTTTGTAACCGTTACTCCCAGCAGTGTTCATGACACAGCTGCATCGACATTTCAGATACATCTTAATAAAATAAAAAGAAAATGCGATAATCTGCTATTCAGATTCATTCATATTTAGTTAAAAAAGAACAAAGACAAGATATCAATTGATAAAACTGAGAAATGTCATTGTTTGGGAAAATAAATGTTCTTTTTTAATTGAATTTGATGCCAGCACCAAAAAAGTTGGTTTGAAAAAAGGGGCATGTTTGAAAATGAATTGTCCCATTCTTGCCCAAAATAAGATTTTTTTCCCCAGAAAGTTCCTGGTGCGTACGCAAAAGTTTCTGGATGAGAAAGTTTCTGGTGTGCATGTAAAAGTTTTTGATAAGCATGAGAAACAATCTGGTGCGCACCAGAAATGTACAAAAGGGGGGAAAAATGCATATGTCTTTGAGCTTCTGGTGAACACAAGAAAGTTCTGCTGCACACACAAAAGTATCTAATGCATATACATAAGTTTGAAACTTGCTGCTAGACTTTTATCCAGGATCAAGAGAAGAGAGCACATTACTCCAGTTCCACATTGAGTTTTGACACTTGCTTACACTTTGACACCTGCTTAGCTACTGAATAGATTTCAAAATACTTCTTCCGATCTAAATCAATGAATAGTTTAGGCCCAGAAAATATCTCTGCAAATAAGGCTGACCAATGACCTCACATTAGCTATAGAAGCAGATATGCCTCAAAAACTATTTAAATCAAGTTGTTACACAATAATTTATCTTTACATTTGTCAATAATTGAGCTCTAAAATCTGTACTCTCTTCTGGTGTAGCACTTAATTAAATTATTTATCTTTTAATGACTTTTCTATCCTATATACTTTTCATTAAACATATCCATCTTTATTTTATTTTCTACTTTATTCTTTGCTTTTATTTCTGTAAAACACTTATAAAGTACACACAATTTCACATAAGCAGACCTATGCAACAAAGTTTGCACAAAGTTTGTACAATACGTGCTTCTAGGTAAAATTTGTACAAAGAAGGAGAAGGAGAAATAAGAATAATTTACTCTATATGCAATTGACCAATCAAGAATAAGTGACATAAGCTTTTATATAATAGAATATATAATATATAATAGAATAAAAAGCTTTTATCAGATACATAAAGAAGAGAATCTTACTGGATGAATTTCAGTGCTGTTGGAGCTCGTGCTGTTCATGGAGGTCTGGTTTGAAGGCTGAATGGTAGATATTGAATGGAAAAAGACAGAGAAAGGAAACCTTTGAACTTGCAGTAGAACACATGTGCAAGAAAGCTTAATGGTCCTACTGTCATATCACAGCTCAATGTAAGTCTATGGGCAGAATGTTTTGTTTTTTTTGTGAATAGCTGAAGTGTCCTTTACAAGACATAACGCTACCCTAGAATAATAAGGTTCTATCTGCGTTTTGAGTAGTTCTGAGATATTGAGCTTCAAAGTTTTAGAATTCCATAGAGTTACATGGTAAATTGAACAAGTTCTTTTTGATATAAAGTCCAAATATGTACAGAACTTTAAGAAACACTTCATCTGAACTTTCAAAGAATAAAAATATGTAAATAACTCCATTTTGACAAAAATGTCAGATAGAACCTTATTATTCTAAGGTAGCGATAAGTAACAAAGTTTGAATGAAATTTGTACGTTAATCGGTTTGAGGTGTTAATCAGAGGTAGAGTGGGAAGAAGAGGAAGAAGAAGAGGAAGAGGAAGAAGAAGAGGAAGAAAAAGACACCACTAACAATATAGCAGAGCATTTGTATGCATGGTAATAGTTTACTTTATATGCAATTGACCAATTGACAATCTTATAAGTACATGGGGTCTCCCGGAGACTGTGCTATTCATGGCACCTACTGTGGTCATGTTGAGCATTGACTGGTTCAAATGCTGATTCTCCAGCAGTGGCTGAATCAGATTCTGAAGGACCAGGATGATGGTTTGATTGTTCAGGTTGAACGTGTCTGGGTAGAGTATTAGTTCCACCTTCTGCTCGGGCGTGAGTTTGTCCAACACCTCCAGCTGGCGAGGCATAAAACTGGTTACGGCGGTGTTCAAAGATGATATCGGATGATATACGAAACTTGCTCCCTAAGAAACTTACGGCACTGAAGTTCATGTTCAGTTTGATCAAGTCACGGACGAGGGCATAGGAAGCAAATGACTGGAAGTTCTTCATCAGCCAGTCCCCACTACTGTTACTGTTTTCAACACAACCTGTTTAAGATGATTACCAAAATGTAAGTAAGAGTACTGTACAGTAACAGTACAGTGCAAATATAAGTTTTTTTTTTTAGATATTCAATTTTTCAAGTCCTAAAGTTCACCAAGACCATGTCAACATTTGATAGGGGCTACATTTAGTAAATGCTTTTACTACATTAACAGAGGCCATTTACCTTTTGATGAATTTGTCAGGAAAGGCAGTATGAATTCCTTGTAGACCATCATCTGTCTTGTAGGATGCATGCTCTCCTTATATTCACTCAGTTCCATTACCCTAGTAAAACAAGGACAGCCTCGGTTCAACTTCAAAACTGAATCTTTAAGCACTTTCTTCACTGGGTATAGCACAGTACAAGAACCGAAAGTCAACTTCAGATGATCCACTGAAGTTTTTTTTTTTATGAAAAATAACACAGAAACCAACAAAAACAAGTTAGAAGCAGGTCCTTCAAAACTTATGCTAAGTATTATGTTCATTCTTAAAATGTGGCTGAAAATGTGACCAGAGACAACAACAAACGTGGTTTACGCACAGTGCCTGGTAGGATTCACAGCTGAGGTTGGCCTGACTGAGGCAGGAGAGGAGGTCTTTGGACTGGAAAGCAAGCTGAGGCCTAAGCCTGACATGGAACCACGCGCGGATGAAGCGGGGATCGCGGAGATCACCCACAGCGGAATGGTTGGTTCTGATGGCACGGATCAGGTCCTCAACAGGCCCAGGGGATCTACTGGCTCTCTGTACAATCAATCCCAATGAAAGCATTCATCAGTCCAGTACAGTGCAGGTACTACTACTACTATAATTATTAAGAGGAAATAAATGAAATAGACAGGTGATACATTCTATTAGTTGTAAATCTGTAACATGCTATGTAACCAAACTGGCACATACTGTAAACATGCTATTTACAGTTTGAGCATTAGCTTACCAAAAAGTTGTAAAAATCGAATCCAACATCCAGCAGTCCCCTGAGTTTCTGAGCATTCTCCGGAGAGAACGCAGTGTCCATAGACCCCAGACCAGCACAAGTTAGAAAGCTGTCAAATGAGATATGTATCTTACTGACACTAAAGCACAGAACACATTTCTAACATACTGACAGGATATTACAGGATATCAAATCAAATATTAAATAAGTAGTAAATGGTTCTTACCCTTGTGTTGCTGTATCCAAAGCGGAGAAAGAAAAAAGCAGGGGGAAGATAATTCTGATATTAAGAATTGCACAATACAAAAAGTAGCCAAAATAGTAGCCTGCACAAAATTGTTCTTACCATTCCTGACCTCCTCAGGGTCTCTCTAAAATACAAAAATATTTGCAATTAGCATCCACTGCTTCAGACCCCTTTCAGAACATTTATGCATCTCCTTTGTCCTAAAGCTCTGTTAAGTAGCTGATGTATTTTATGCCCATTGTATTTGAAATGAATCATAATATCAGAGACTGAAACAAACCTGGGGTTGATCTGGATTTGAACTGTTCCTGCACTAAAAAACGGAAATGAAAGTTGTCAAATTTATTCAACCACATTACAGTATATGAATTATACAAACAAGACTTGTTTGGGATTGTTGTGTTCTGGATATGGTTCATAATCTGGACTGTGTTCACCATAAACATAGCCTAGAAGTCTAGACACACCCGGCAGCAAATGTAATTTGCAGTCAGGGTACCATAAACATAGAGTGATGAAGTGAATTCACTTAAGCTTACCTCCTGGGCAGATGCGGTGTAAAACAAACCTAAAAGAAAGGCAAATGAAACATTAGGAAAACACATTTGATATATTTACAATATCAGGTAACAGTAGCCTTTCTGTAGCCTTTCATGATATTATTGCATAAAACAAAAATGTGTATTTCTGTTAACAACAAAATTATACCTACCCAATCCCAAGATAGTGAAAGCGAGGAGAGCGTACTTTTGTTTGTGTGTCATTGTGACACAATGCCAGTGATTCCCCCAGGAATCACCTTCACACAATCTACCAAGTAACATATACAAAGACCAGTGCATTAAATATATTGCAGAGCATTGAAGTAAATAATAAATACAGAGGTTGGAGAAGGTTTTTGTGAAATGTGACAGGACATTAATTAGGAGAGATGATCTGGATGCTTTACATGCCAAAATTAAGTACTGTGTGTGTTCTGTAAGCCGGCAAGTATACAGTAGAGTTTTCAATACACATGATGGCTTGTACAGTATAGTACTTACTTTATAGACACGTATATTGAATACTTCAACTTCACCCTTTAGTTATCACAAAGCTTGACACATCCACAAATGTGAGTCCATGGCTCTCATTTTTTGGTTTTTGTAATAGTCCTTATGAAATAATGCTCTTTCAGCATGAAAACATGTCCTGTGAGATCTTATCTTTATCTTCTGATGAATATATAATGGTTGCATAAAAGTTTATATTCTTTTAAAAACATGTATATTTGTCCCCAATATTTGTGCAGTGTTTTATCTTTTATGGAATATTGGGTATGTTTGTGTCAGCACATTAAATAGACTTAATAGCTACTACTTATCTAAAACAAGAAACAACAAAGGTTGCTTGAGAGGCTTACCTGTAGTTGATGATATTACTCCTGGTACCTCTGAGTATCCAAGATCAAGTGACACAAAACAGGATGAAGTTCTTTTTAAAGGTATGTGGGTGGGAGAATGTATTATACGCCTTAACATGGCAAAAACCACTCATCTGATGATGATGGCCAGTCCAAGCCACCTGTCCAACCAGTTCTCATAACCTATGACATGAGATGCCAGAGGAGTGGAGCCAATGTCATCAAAATCCTCCACGCTCCCATGCATCACTATTTTGGGTGTGAATATACTGTCATGGACAAAATAAAACCTTCCTACCTTTAAGAGGTAAGAACAACACTGATGTATTCCACCTTCATTCTATTAATATAACCAATATTAAGACACTGACGAAGTTACCGAGTGAATACAAAGAAATAAAGGGACTGACATGTTTTAAGAGGATTATGTTTTTTCTTTAGCTGTGAGCTAAAGAATGACTGCAATAGCCTGAGGTGCTAGTTTCAACATACCACAAAATAAACAGATATTAATTTATTACACTACAGCAGTGTTTCTCAAAATGTGGGGACCACTGCAGTTGTCCGCAAGCTATCCCAAGTGGTCCGCAAGCAGACGTGGAAAAATATAATATGAGTTGTTTGCCATATTGAACCAACTTGTATGTAAATCCAAACAGTTCTGCCACACTGTCGATGTAGTTTAAATCATATGAATCCTCTGACACAATAAGCAAAGTGGTTCAGTGAGTAGGCCTATTGTGTAGGCTATTATACTGTTGAAGTAGGTCTAATCTTTTTTTTTTTTTTAAAGCTAGGTGGTCCATGCGTTTCTTTTTTATTGGTTAAGTGGTTCTTTGTCTGAAAAAGTCTTTTCTAAGCACTATGGCCCAGAGGGATGTATTTGAACCACATGAACCACTATCAGGAGACATGTCAGTCATGATTCCACATTAGAGAGAAGATTAAGGTTATCTGTGTTGTTGCTAGAATGAACAACTAGAGGCAAATATATTTTAGACTACTAAAACTATTAGTTGTAATCAGCGGCTTTTATGAAAGACATCATTCATTTCTGTATCATTTAGTGTCACATTTTCAATGGAACTGTTAACTCTTTGCTATACCTATATTCATCTCCTAGGCATTTACAAGGAATCTCTCTGTATTCTAGGGAGTGTTATGAGATGCTACTGAGGAGTCTGCCGTTTACCTTCTCAGTGTTCCCAAAGGTGTCAGTGAGGTTGAAACTGTGGAAAATGGTATGCTACTTTACACTTTTCCCTTTCCCTTTGACTTTCAATGGCTCAGCTACATTGATCAATGTACTTGGACTCCAAACATTTGGACCCTACAGTATACCTTAAAAATGCACCTCCATGTTCAAAAGATTTGAGGATTTGTTTGGTCGAAGGAAGGTCCATTCACACTCAAGTAAGTTTCAAGGTATCCTTCACAAGTTCACCTTTCACATTATTTGTGTCATAATGAAAGCATTTGACATAATATCCAATCCAATACCCTGTATCTGAGTCATAACATAAAAATGTACATCGTTGGGACAGGTGTGTCGTGTACATAATTTGTTAAAACTGCACGTGCAGGCATGCCCTGTTTGAGATGGTGTTGTTATGGCATGTGGTTATGGCTCACTGAGCCCTGTCCTCACTTGACTGTCGCACATGCAGCCAGAGGGCGGTGACATGTACATATAATCAAATTGGATCTTCCAGGACAGCTTGTAATTTTAGTGTGCAAAGGTCTGATGAGAAATACTCCAGAGATTGTGGCCATGGTTACCTGACCAGGTGTGCACTGATGCTTCACAATATGTGGGCATTAGTACACAACAAATTGGTCCGCCTTTTAAAAGAAAACAAGAATGCACCTAAAAAAAAAGAACCCGCACAACAAACAATAGCGGCAGCTGAATCATCTGAGCTTTGTGCTCATGGCTGCACCTAAAAACATTAAGCTCAAATTCTAGTGAAACGAAAGTGAAGGCCACAGAGATGACCTAGCTACCATGTGACAAGTTCTAGCATAAATATTTGCTATGAGTATCTTTTAAGGCAAGGAGACCATGGCTGAATCTCAATGTGCCCCCTAAGGTCTAAGCCCTGAATTCTCAGAGAGGGTCAACAACAACAGCCATTGATAAGTGATTAAGTAAGTAATTGCTTTAAGGGTTCAAAATGCTATTAAAAGGAATGGGACAGGTCAGGACCTGCGGCATATCGAAATTCTCAGCATCAAAAATGTGTTGCAAACATTTTCTGTTTCATGCCAGTTGTTTACTGATGATTTTTCAAACTTCTGGCCTCCCTTTGGGTAACCCTGTTTTACGTCACAACGCTATGAATTGTTGGTAAATGCCTTGGGTGAAGTCTGCATGAATGCTGATTTACGAAAAGGGCACAGAAAGGGTGCGAGTGAGCCCTGCCCTGCACTTCACAATTTCACAGCCCTAAGAATTTAGCGGTTACACATCAAAATCTATCTTTGAGTCTGAGGGGGACATTGAGACTCAGTCCATCACTACCATTAGCTTGACTCAACCTTTGAGAATTAGTGACTTGTGGAACTAATCATACATAGCATATAACAGCCATATTTGTATGGGTCATTGGGCTCACATTTGACTGTTCTACTAATGCTGATTTTGCTGTTTTCAAGTAGTGATAGCAAAGTGTCATGAATAATAATCTAATTTTATAATTCCACCAAATGCTTTTTTACATAACTGATTGTGGACACTCATTAGTAATCTATTTAGGCTGGACTGCCAAATTCTAAGATGAAAGGGAATCAAATCACCCAAATCAGTGATTTAAATCCTTGGCATTAAGGGCAAACATCTTGCTTGAATTCAGTAATTTAACATTTCAAATGTAACAGTGTACCTACGAACCTGGCAAAAATAATTTGCTACAGGAGATCTGGTTTAAGAGCAGACATCGTCAGAAGTTCTCAACTATCACGGGATATTAATGCAGTGGCAATCATAAAATGACGGAATATAATACATGTCTCAGGTCATGTCCAAACTTGTTTTTGACCCCCAAAAATTGCATGTTAGTATTGAAGTGCATTTTCCAGCATGAGTGCACTTTAATCATCCCCTGCATTGGGTTTCCCCACATTTGTGCTAGAGGGGGTATACCCTATCCCCTGATACACAAAAAGCATGGCATGGAGAACTGATGCTGAGGCACTCGATAAACTAAAAAACAGCTCACAACTAGGTAATGCAATTACTGTATATGTGCAAAAACAAAACACAAAGTGGTCTTTTTTCACTCATTTTAGGAGCACCTTAGACTTAAAATAAGACATTTAGGCAAATGAAACATAAACTAAATATATCTTTGTATGGTGAAATCCGAGTGAAACAGTGAAAATGAAATGGGATAATCAAGACACTTGTAAGAGTATGTTACTCATATATTTCAGTGACTAACAACTGTTAAGATAATGTTAAATGGCTGATGCAGATAAGTCAAACTGACTTGATATCAAATATGATAGTAAGCAGGGAGTCTTTACATGTACACATTCTACATTACAGGAAAAGCTGAACCTTTAGCAGAGGGTATTGTAAACGGCGGTCAACTTTGGCAAGCTTGCTTGGGTTGTTGCACAAAAAGAAAATACAAGATTGATTATGTCCTTGTGCATTGTTGTGTTTTCCTTAAATAACTTTTATTCATTTCAGGATATCTGGGAGAAATGTACAATTGTACAATTTGTACAATTGTTTCTTGGATTTCCTTGGGTTTCCTTGGGTTTCTTTTTTTTTTTTTTTTTTAAACGGTTGCTGTCACTTAGTGCAGTTAAAACCCAGAAGAAGATTTTGTCCACCAGCAATCCTTCAGTTTGCTTTTTTCTTTTTCTTGAATGCATCAAAAATTAAAGTTCTTCAGGACATGTTATAGTCTCCAGTTCTGATTTCTCAGTTTTGTTCTGGATCCCAGTTCTTCAGTGTCAGTTGAGGAGGCACATTAAAAATACTGCCACTTTCCTAGGACTGTGTCTTTGATTGCATCAACAAACTGTGCAGGCACCCAGTAGACCCAGTATTGAGACGCTTCTGTTGGACCCAGCTGAAACGCCTGGTAAACAAA
Source organism: Alosa pseudoharengus (assembly GCF_046254945.1). NCBI lineage: Eukaryota > Metazoa > Chordata > Actinopteri > Clupeiformes > Clupeidae > Alosa > Alosa pseudoharengus. Next base: position 15,100,733 of record NW_027468774.1, read on the forward strand.
CAAGAAACAAAAATGTAAAGTGTGAAGTGTAAAGTTCAGTGTGTATATGTAAAATGCAATATGTAATGTCCTCGTTTACACATAATGTAAGATACACTTATTTATTTGAAATATAAATATATTTACTGTTAAACAATGGACATGATGAACTACAGTGGTGCTTCAACAACAAACATGACATACCATCATGTGATAGTCCTCGTGGCCTTCAATTTGTTCAGTCACCACATTTTTAATAGAACCCATGGGAATTTTCTCTGTTCGTTCTGTAAAACAATATAAAAGAGAGAAGTCAGAGACAGCATTTGCAATGACTGTTGACAATGATGGCACTGAGATTTAAGACTTTTTGTCATGATAGCACAGCATCACCCTTCGTTCCGATCCAGAGCTGATCCTGCTCCAGTTTGAACGTGAGCCGCACTTTGCCTCCAGACTTGTTGTACATTCCGGATAAAGGCACCGTTGGTAAGCGCTCCTATTTAACAAATGAGACATCACTCGCTGGTCATTAGTGGGACAACAAAGGAGCCTTTCAGAAAGGCCCCTCCACTGGCTCTCCTTGCACGGACAGAGAAAAGAGGATGGTTCAAGCAGACGCAAATGTGGAAAAAACTGCAGGAATGAAAAATTGGTTCTGCATAATGTAATGTTCATCTACACTTTGAAAGATAGACAGCAGTCGTAAGGGTCAGGGTCAGGATCAGAAGTAAACTGGAGGTCAATGCTGAGGTCATTTGTAAACGTTTAATGTATAGAATATAGAAGACAGAAGAAATTGGGATTACATAAGGATGAACCCAACAACAGGGCATCAAGGAATTGCCCTTGACAACAGATATGGCAAAAAGGAACCACCAAACATGACTGACCCTAAAGCAATTGATCATGCTCACATACCTTCACTCCCTTCACAGATGGCATAATATCATCAGGTTTGCCTTTATCCAGCACTTTTCTGTGTTGCTGAAACAGAATAAGTCATTTTGCAAACACGTCACTAAAAAACATAATTTTCCATCCAACAGGAAAGATTATAAAGGCTGGGCTGAATCTAAACCTGAGGATGACTTACTTTTTGTCGACATAAAGGCTCTTTCTTATTCTCTTCAGCTTTCACTTCTTGCTGAATAACCTCTTTTGGCGTATTTACAGCTAGGACATCATTTATAGTTGAGCCAACCACCATTATTTTAGCCCCGTTTGTTACTTTGATTTCACGTAGCGTCTTATCCTCTGGTAGCAGTCCCTTGTACATCACTTTCTGCATAGCAGGTGGAAGACCTAAAATATATCAAATTAAGGGTTTGACAAATAAACATCTGGTTTATTTTGCTCACCAACCTAAGACAAATCTGTATTAAATTCAGAGGCCATTCTACCCAATCCAGGGAAAAACTAAACAGTGTACATACATATGAATATACTTACCAGTCAAAGTATGAATCTTCTCTTTGAGTTTGGCTCCAGTTCCATCCAGAGGGATTTTAAGGTCATATTTGTTCTTGTTCCAAATAATTTTCAGTTCTACCATTTCTTTCCCCTCGTCAGAGTCATCTCCATTACTAACATCGGGGACCAGAGCAGAAGAGTTATCTCCATCTGTCTGAGATGCTTGTTCAGTCCCTGCTTCATCCCCTTTACCATCATCCTGACAGCAGATGTCTGGGTCCTTGAGACTGACTTCTGCTTCCATGACTACACCTTCACTTTCTGTCAGGGAATAGAAGGGAAAGAATTAGGCTTTACTGCAGTATCCTAGATTCTCATCTGTCAGGTAGGGCTGCCTGCAATTACCTGATGACACTGGAAAATAAATGCCAAGTCATGTTGTTGCTACAGAAATTGTTTAAGTAATTTACTAAATCCTATATATTTCACCCCAAACACATTTGAAGATGTAACATATTTGAAGCCTTCAAGTCAGTTGATTTTCAAAAAGTACATTCCCTTCAAAGAAGACACAAACACTGCCAAGTATGATGTAGACATGTTTGTACAGCTTGGCTAAGATCTCAGGTGGGTATAGACATTATACACTACTACAGTACTACGGTATTGGCTTTAAAACGACCTGACAAGTATTTTCACTGTGGTCATCATATGGAGAACATTAGCTGACGATTACAAGTTAGCTAACACCTAAACTGTCATTCTGATAGCCAACAGTACCGTTACCTGCCCGGTCAGCGAAAGTAAGTCACGGCACAAGACAGGCAGGATCAAACCATTACTTTATTTGTTCCTTTTGTGTAGTTTGCTAAATCCAATTGACCTATTGTATATGACTGGCGTAACAACAAAACAGAAAGCGCTAGCTAGGACAGCAGCAATACATTAGCTTGCATGCTAACACTGACTACCAAGCTTGCCAGCTAGCGCGGGGTATGGTATGTTCTAGATGTTAACCAATAAAGATGTGGTTTCATGCTCAAATCAGATTGACAAGTTGAATTTGCCTCCACATTAACAATTACATATAGTACTTTGTGTAATTTAATACATATATGCTTAGGATACACCTCAAACGAAGTCAAAATAGCACATAACAAGATACAGTTTCCAAATACCCACCATCCTGCGCCGCCATGATGATTGTGTACAACAAGAACGTGCTATAACCAATTGGACTAAAGGGTATCCGTACAAATTAGGCGTTTCTAAATTTTCCCAAACGCGTACAGACAACTCGTATCAAGCTAGCTACCAGTAGTCAAGCATCACCTGTCATTTTCACAACTTTACCTTGGTCTGCTGATTTGGAGGGTTTCTGAAATAATTCAAAAATGTTTTGATACCAGCTCGCCACACGTTTGGATTGGATAGCGTAGATGCTATCCAGGCTCCGTTAACTGTGGCATCGCGCAAACGAACCCAAGCGTAAAAGTCAAGTTTATTTACTTTTGCAAACTAATGCTAACTCACTTGCTCGTTAGCTAACAGGTTAAAGTAACTTTAACGTGACTTTCAACTTTCGATAGTTTTACAAGTTATTACGATGGCTTAAGTTATTCTGTTTTCCCCACGTTGAGTGGTTTATCCAGAAGTCCACTCTGTAGGTCCAAACCAATCATCGCAAACTTCATATTACGTTAATGTAACGTTAACATAGGTCATATAACGTGAAGTCTGAAGTAGAGCTAAAGTTAGCTAATACAACGTTATTGAAAATGAGCTTTTTCACCACCGCAGCCAGTGCTGTGTACTTATCACATGGTGCTGATGACATTTAACCAAAAACATCTAGTCTGAGTGGGTCACGAGAAACATTCAATTTTGTGGTCAACGTGTGTGTTTTCCAAGGACCACTATTACGGGCACCACTGGAAACTCAGATGTGGAATCGGATCTGGACAGGAATACTCACCTCCGTAGACTAGTTGTTTCAAAACTTTTGCCTTAACTTCGACATCAACAGCTATTTTTATGGGACTCCCGGAATGTGACTAGTCTACATATCGGATAGCAAATATTTTGGTCCTGAATGTTTTACAATGGCAGACCGCAGGACATTTAATGTGGTCGTTCTTGGAATAGGATTTCTTTTTCTTTTTACCGCCTTTACAACACTTGGGAACATCGAAGTAAGTTATTATGAACTATATATAACTAACTTTGATAAGTTACAGCTGTCGCTGTCTGAATTGACATGTGATCTAATATATATAAATGCATGGCCTTTATTGATCTAAAAGCTTTCCACAGATTTCCTACTTAATTATTATGCTTCATAGGCTAACCTAGTTGATGTAACGTTAACGTTACATGTTATTTTAGTAGGCCTATGACCGCTTCATGATCAGATAACATTACCTTCGCGCTTTGAAGGCTACAACTTGCACAACACAACAGAGTGAGTCAGGGAAATTAGCTAACGTTGTGTCGTGTCGTTCGTGAAGCATCGGATCAGTTGATCATGACCAGTACAGTTGAAGTCATTAAGTGTTATATAGACCAATGGTAGGCTACTTAACTTCATGCTGTATCTTTGGAGTAGGCTAACGTTAGTCTGTGAAGGCTTGCCAATGGTTACTGGGTCAGGCCTTTCTTTTACTGTCTATGGGTCAGGCGCATCTCGTGTTTTGAATTTGCTCGATACAGCAGGACGAATGACTGGAAAATTCAAATGTCACACTGTTCTGTTGGTATCTGTAAGTCGACGCATTGTGGGGCTTTGATTTCCCTATGCGTCTGGTCTGATCACGGAGTTTAAGTTAAGTAACGTTACGGTTGGAAAATTGGATAGGATTCGCTTCCATTAGGCTACATCCAGTCATTACAATTAATAGCCTGCCGTCGTCGAGTCGCATGCTCCAAGACTTATGCATAGGCCTGGGCGGTCATAGATCGGCTACACATTTCTAAACTTTCGGATGGATTGAATGAATTTCTTTTGAGATTTGATCTTTATCTGTTAAATTTAATCATAAGGCTATTCATTATGAGTGAGAAACCCCTTTGAATATAGCTACCTCCTGTATGCAGCCTACACAGCATAGTCCAATATTTAGCTAGACTAAATGGACAATAGAGCATATATTAGCAATACATTTTATGTAAATGTCATATGATTGGAGGAAAACTGACGTTAGGATTCAAAGGTGTCAAGTGATCTTCTCAAAGGTTACATTTGTGTTACTAGTGCTGCACAGTTGGACTGAACTGGTGTTGATTTGTTATTAACTGGTATATTATTGTTGTTGTCAAAACCATGTGATGTGAGCTGGGATATAGCCTGATATGAACATCTGAAGAGAAAACTAATTGACTTTGGAGAGCAGCCCTCTGCTGGTAAAACAAACAGGTTACTTCCATAACCTTTGTTCTGTATTCAGGTCATAATTGACACTATCAGGACCTCCCCTGCATGTAGCTTAGTTAAGTCATAAAAGTGGCAACTGTAAAAAATAGTTTTAATGCCACCATTTCAAGAAAGGTCCATGGATTTAATTGCATTTTTTGCTATAGCTTAAAGTGGAGTCAGGTATTGATTGTCAGCACATTTCTCTATGGCAGAATTATTTTGCCTAAATCCATATGCATTATTACACACCTTCCTAGGTTGATTTTTGTCCTAGTGGATTAAAGATGATGTCCATAATATGCAGTTAATTATGAACTATTACCAGGGAGTTAGCATGAACAATGCTTTCACCAATGTGTTTTCATCCTTACAGCACTTACCATCATTGACTCCATCACAATACTGTCACAATATTACCAAACAAAGCAAGTCGGCATAGTATTTGCTCACCATTAGGATTGGCCCTGTCCTAACCAGAGGACCAATCTCATGACTTGATGGGGCAAGCCCACTGTTTGGGCATCCCGTGGTGTTCAGTTGGATGTCATCTAGGAACATCCCTTCACAGAGAGCAATCCCATGAGCATACCGTTTGTGATTAAGGATGATTTTTGCCAGGGGGTCAGAAAAGGGCCCTTGTCAAACTTACTTGGACTTCCAAATAATGGCCCATTGTGGCTCTTAAGTGGGACAGCGGAAATCATTGATAGAGACGCAGACAAAACACTTAACAATGCTTGGGGAGAAAATCACTCAGAATGTAGTGGTTCACTGGCCATGGGGCACCAAACATTAAGATACTATTCTGAAATCACACAAGTAAACCACTAGGCGACAGTAACTATACCCATATTGTATCCATGCCCTGCTTTTAGTGAACTCCTATCCGACAGAATTAGAATAAGGAGAGAGAATGTGCATTGGACTCTGTACTTCCACCATGTGGCAGCATTGACACAGGGAAATAGAGCTGTATTAAGTTAGACCAACTTTATATGCAAACAATGAAGTTGTTTTTGTAAGATTATGATTTCATGTCATGTAAATGTACTTATAATATATAACCATGCACTTCGTCAGTCACTGGCAATACAGTCTTGGCTGAATTCCTGGAGTGAAACATACATCCCGTGTAAAAATCTCAGTCTCAGGTCATGGGTCCTCCAACAGGATACTAAAACATCCAAGAATGTCTAAGGAACAAACAGTGGGCTATTCTGAAGTCACCTTCTATCAGTCCAGTCCTGAATCCCATTGAACATCTCTGGAAAGAGCTGAAATATGCAGTCTGTTGAAGGCAGACCTTCAAGGCAGTGAAGGCACCCTTTTTTAAATTAAGTCATTCAGAGCACCAGAAAGCATTTGTTGATTTGCATTGAACATGGAATAAACAATGAATGCAGATTACTTTTGTCAGTTTGACATTATTTCAGAGAACAAAATGAGAGTTTTTTGCTTTTTTAGTGAAAGGGCACAAACAATTTTAGCCAAGACTATATGATAATATTTGGCATTTAGATAAAAAAATCACAAACATCTTCAAATTAATGTTCTCTTTCTTTCTCTCTCCGATATTAGCAAACTGTGCTGAAGAGCATTCAAAATGACACATTTGCTGGAAGTGGCTACCACAGGTAAAGACCCAATATCACATGCATACAACATTTCATTTAAAAAATGTGGTATTTTTGGCTATTATGGCAAGACATCTGTGTAGCTGGATTTGCTGGTTTATGATGAGAAAATATAGCCTGCCGAGCCAGACCCACATTAAAATGTAGGGTCTGGGCACTCACCGTTCGCAGTGCTCAGTCCGAGGGGCGGGATAATCAGTTGTCTTTCAAATTCCCTCTGCACGCAATAGGACAGCGGCAGCGCTATGAGTCCCATGCGTTTCCGACCAGCTGAGCTAGTTGGCTAGTTCAAACGTTTGCCAACTTAATAAAAGCTTAACTTGTGTCACACTGTTCGCCAACAGCAACATCCATCTTATTTGTTTTCAAGTAGCAGGGAATTCAAGCCAAACCGTTGCAACTCTGCCATCAATCATTATGTTAAGCCCACCTAACGACTCTATACACGATTTTATTGGCCTGATTGAGTTTCGATTTCTGGAGCTCACAAGCCAACGGAGAGTTGCTAGACTAGCCCTGGCAGCAAATGTAATTTGCTGCCGCTAGGGGCGCGTCTAGATTTCTAGGTTAGAGAAAATACATAGTTTAAGGGTGTATTTGAGTTGGCTATGTATTACATACAGCGACCTCAAGTGGTAAAATGTGGTATTTCAAGAGAACCGGCCAGGCACCACACCACAGAATTATCTTTTCTGTGAAATGTTTTTTTTTTTCACTTCTTGTTTTCATGGATAACAGGTGGGCAAGAAAAGGGGTTATCTTCAGAAATTATATATTAAAGGGACACCAGGCAAGCCTGATGCTTTTTCTCTACAAAACTCCCCCTCGTTCAGTCTGAAGCTCTTTTCCTTTTATTTGCGTCTTCCGTCAAGGGTTTTCGCTGCTTCTTCGCCGGCTCTGCCATTATACACACGTTTGCAACAATATCTAGCGTTTCGTCAGCCTGCCTCTGTGCTATAAACTGATCCTGCTTCGGTCGGCGGGTAGGATACACCGAATTTGCAAGTTGGATATTCTTCCTACAGGCAGTAGGGGCGGGTGAGAGAGCCTTCATTTGCCCCGTAATGAGTCATTTAACCATATACCGACTTATGAAGATGATTAATTAACACGAAAACGTTGCCTGGTGTCCCTTTAACCAAGAGTGTGTTGGTTGTTTTATTCTGAGAGCAGTGGAACTAAGTAGATATGGTATCACAGAGCCACCAGATACTGTATGTGTAGATAGTGGTGATGAGGGGGTTGGGATAAGGCCTATGTTGGGTAAAAAAAACCTGTTTGAGCCTTGAGCCTTTGAGCCAACTAAGGAATATTTCCAAAATAAGACCTTTTTTTATCAGTCATAGACACAGAAACCATCTTACATGCTTTTATCTCCTCACGCCTGCGTTATTGTAACAGTCTTTTCACATGCCTAATTCAAAAGTCCTTACACAGGCTTCAAATAGTCCAAAACTCTGCTGCCAGGCTCCTAAATAAGACCAAACGGTATGAACACATCACTCCTGTTCTAGCATCACTACACTGGCTCCCAATATGGTGGAGAATTGATTTTAAAATGGTTACATTTTTGATGTATGCTAGTTCCTTATAGTCCTACACGCACATTAAGGTCTGTAGGCAAACGATTCCTGAGTCCCGGCTTGCTACTAAAGGGGACAGATCTTTTTCTGTGTTAGCCCCAAAGCTCTGGAATGCACTGCCTGAGCAAATAAGGTTAGCTAATTCTGTGACATCTTTTAAATCTCTCCTTAAAGAGTTTATTTAAGTTTCATTTTTGTTTTGTCTTGTTTTGTTTTTGTTTTGCCTTGTATACTGTCTAATCATTGTATTTTTTTCTCTTTTTTTTGACAATGTTGATATGGTCTTATTTGTATTGTTTTTAGACATTTAATTGTTTTCTGTTTATTCTTTTATATATGTAAAGCACTTTGTAACTTTGTTTAGAAAAGTGCTCTATAAATAAATATTATTATTATTATCTGTCTGTGACATCTATAAACAAAACCCCATCCCCATTTCAGTATCAATGTTGTAGGGATGAAAATGATTTTTTTATTCCGAAACTCTCAGAGAGAGGAGTTTGACTTTGGGTGAGCTGAATTAGCAGGTTTTCCACATGAGGGCTTAGTAACTGGGAAGAAGTTGACCAAATAATATGTGTCCATGGTGGATGTTACAGCATTTAATGGACTTGCTGTTTACAGTTAGTGTTTAGCATCTGTCTATCTGATTGCCCTTTAGAACATCATGTATGTCTCACATAGCAAGGCATCGGAATGAACTGATATGTGACAAAAAGTTTTTTTTCTTCGTTTTTTACAGTTTGGGTATAATTTATGGAGTGTTTTCATTCTCCAATTTGCTGGCACCTACAGTTGTGGCCATCACCGGACCTCAGCTGACCATGTTTTTAAGTGGTATACTCTACAGGTAAACATATCTTCATCAATGTAATATTAGTTAAAAAACAAATCTCTTTAATATATAATTAATTCAAAAATATGATTGCAAATGTTAGTAATAAATACAACTGTGAATTTGGGACTGGATTGCAAAACACTACTGTATACAAACCAAAAAACAACACTTCATTTGTATGTCCCTGCAGCGGTTACATAGCAGTGTTCATCACTCCATACACATGGTCCTTGTATTTTACATCAGTGCTGATCGGCATGGGAGCTGCTAGTAAGTTTACTTAAAATTAACTCAGAAACAACAACGACAATACATTGTTGCGTCGGTACTTGGGAAAGGAACCCGTTTGTATTAAAACCATAGCTTGCCTTATCAACATGTGCTTTTTATGGTTTTATTGTTAAACAGCTCTTTGGCCAATAGGTTATTCAGACCTGAATAGAAGGAACTTGTTTATGAGTAACATGAAAAGGAAGTACCAGGTGGGGACTTACAGCATGGAAGTGAAGTCATTGAAGTGATGACCGCTTTTCATTTTATTATTAATGTAACTGCTGTAGCAAAATAGCTAGTACCAGTAGTTAAAATGGCTATTTTGAGGAACAAAACCATACTATACATTCCCCTTCTATACAATAACATGCTGAAATATAGTTATTTCACTTGTATTTGAAAAAAAACAAACATCAAAAACAAAATTGTCATGAAATAGTAATTATATATATTATTAGTAATCCCCCTCTGCATCATCTCCCAGAAATGTACAGTGGGTTAGATGTCATCTGAAGAAATAGTCATAGTCTAGTCATTTGTCATAAATAGTCTCTCTCACTCTCTTCATAACTCTGTAATCAGTAAACTTGTTCTGAACATTTTCAGTGCTGTGGACTGCTCAAGGACACTTCTTGGTTGACAACTCAGATGCCTCAACCATAAATAGGAACACAGGAGTGTTCTGGGCGCTGTTGCAGTGCAGGTATGGATGACGGTAAACATTAACTCGAGTTGCCTTGTTTTAGTGTACCAAAACAAAACATTGCCATACAGTAACATTATTATTGTTATTATTAGTAGTAGTGGTAGTATTAGTAGTATTACAAGTTTGATGTTTGAGTTTTAGTAATGTGTCTGTGTCCCATTTTCAAACCTCCCTCTTCTAGTATCACATGCCTTTATTAAAGTTTATATTATTTCGGAGCCTAAAGGGCTTTTCAATGAGAAGCGGGTGGGCAAAGCGGGCAAGCAGGTTATTTGAGTGGCGTTACGGCAGGCGGGTGCAGTCCTGACATTCTTGCCACTTACGTGCACAAATCGAGAACACGCCTGCCCGCCTCCAAGATAAAGAATTTTTTTTTATCTTATCAGCTTTTGAGGTGGTGGTGAGGGCACTTCAGTTTTGAATTGTTATTTAGATGACCAGCTGGGCAGAGAACTAGGGGTGTAAATCGGAGTCTTCATGATGATTCGATACAATATCGATTTCTTAAGCCAATGATTCGATTATTTTCGCTACTTTAGAATTCCCCACGATACAATTCAATACGATTCAATACTCAATATTTGTACATGATATCTATGAAGTTTCAAATAAATCAACAAAAGTTCGGAATGTAGGAGCAGGTATCTAAAGCCTTCGTTATACAGCCTCATGTCTTTGCATATAAAAAAAAAAAAACCACCCGCAGCTTAGGAGTAGGTAGTGCGCTTACCCTCGGAGCCATAGACAGAAAAAGAAAGGTCGGAGCTGATGCTGAAAATAGATAGGCAAACAAACAGGCGGCAAAATAAACACATTAATCAATACTCTTGCGGACGAATCGATGCATTGAATCGCCGGCTGCATAATCGATGCATCGATACGAATCGATTAATATTTACACCCCTACAGAGAACGGTGACCGCTGTCCGTTTGGAAAGCACCTACATTTGGATAGGACAGCTAAGAGAGACAGGAAATGAGTGTGAGAGAGATGTGGAGCGGGATTGACCAATGACAGAGGCCAACCTCTGGTCTCCATGGACACCTAGACCAAAAATAGCAAGGGATGTTGATGCTACTGTTTGCATAATAACTTCCCTTAGTCAAGTCAAGTCAGGCTTATTTATATAGCGCATTTCATACACAGAGGTCATTCAATGTGATTTACATAAGACAAAAGCAAACAGTAATAGTGAATAAAAGCATAGAAGGGCAATAGTCAAAGAATAGTTTAAAAGGTAAAGATCATAACAAAAAAACACACAAGGTAAAACCATTTTAAAATAAAGAATAATTACAAAGACAAAATAAAAGACACAAGGTAGAATAGTATCGAATAGGTAAAGTATCAAAAGCCTTTAGAATTCTTATTTACATTATAGGCCCTAATTTAAATCAGGGACAAAGTGCAAAGCCAGTCAAAGAACAAAGTGTCTCGTGTTTGAACTAAAACTATTATGTGGCAGGGGAAAGCACTGAGCTGACCTATCAATGTTTGTGCTTAGGACTTGGCACATAGTATTAAATGAGCAAGTACATTTTATAGGTATCAAACTAGCTTTAGTTAGACTTTAGACCTTGCACTTTGCCCTGTAATTTAAATCAAGGCCCATTATAAGTTTACATGCATACAATGATCGAAACATTGCTAAGTTTTTAAAGTAATAAAGTTTATATTTTTGGAGCAATTGCAGTGTGCAGACCACACTTCTTTCAATGTCTGAGTAACCCAAACAATTCTCTTTCATCTCCTTTTTTCAGTATGATATTTGGAAATTTGTATGTTTATTTAGACTGGAGAGGAAAAGATGAAATCACAGGTAAGATATAGCATTTGGTTTAGTATGATTTCTTCTTCATATGAACGCATTCAGGGCTTCTCTTTTTCAAATACACATGAACACATTAAACAACAAAAAAATATGTTAGAATAAGTGTTCTGTATCCCCTGTGAATAATGTGGTGTTTTTTCCAGATGAGAATAGAAGGACCATGTTCATATCGCTGCTGGTGGTCTCTGTCATTGGCACGCTGTGCTTCCTGACCTTAAGGTCTCCCCAGCGTCTTGAGGAGGTCATCTCTGAGGAGGAGAGTCAGAGCTTGCTGTCCAAACACATGATGTAAGTGAGAGTAACCGACTACACCACCTGAGGAGTTTCACAGGATATACTCCATTAAGTAGGCCTAATAGTTAGGGGGTTAACTACGTCAAGCTCTATGAGGCAACACAGGTTTGTGACCACGTAAACCAGAGGTGGGAGTCCAAAAAAAAGAAACATCCAATAAATAATAATATACAAAAAGCACACAACCCCCAAAAAGGGCAAACAAAACCCACAGCAAATCACAACTCTGGCTGATATAGACAAGCGCACATAGTAAAGACAATACAACAATGAACAACATTAATTTCCCACAACACAGTGACCTTTAACCGCGCACCAGGCTGTACGGGTCTAGTGGCCCACTAAGGAGCAGGGCTGGAGCTTAGCGGGGGGCTAGGGGCTATCACAGAGGAGAGGATCCGGAAGATCCACACCACATGTCAACACGTCAATCCAAAAGAAAAACACCCAGTGTACTACAGCAGGAAGAGTCAAGGGACTCCACCACCTTGGGACCACCCTGCCACCACTTGGACTCACAGCTCCTGCCCAGTGAGAGAGAGGAAAAAGGGAATAAGTCAATAGTCACTATGCATGGTTCATACAGCACAAATACACTGGTGCTACTGTAGTTTGTTCACCATCAAAGAAGGACTTATCTTTTTATAGGGGGCACACAATAGCTCTCCTTCCAGCTGCCACGGTGCAGCATACAGGGAACAGATGTGAAATAAGCATGCAAACACACACACCAGCATAAACACACACACACACCCAGCATGCACCAGTGTACACACATGCACATGTATACACTTGCATGCACCAGTATACACACACACCTTGACAATAATCAAAACGACCAATGCCCAGTCAGCACTCCACATGCATTACAGATAGGGCACCACAGCAATTGTTTGGCTAGTAACAGAGCCAGAAATGCAAATAACACAAAATGACGCCATCTGCAAAAAGGCCGATCAGAGACTGTTCTTTTTGAGGAAGTTGAAGGGATTCAGTGTTGACGAATCAATTCTTAAAATGTTTTACTCATCTCATTTGCTGAATCAGTTTGAACTTTTGCTATGATCTGCTGATTTGGCAACCTGAGCGTAACAAACAAAAATAGTCTTGGTAGAATTGTTACTCTCTGTCGGAAGATCACTAGTACTGACCTCAACAGCGTTGGGTATGTGTATGAGGTCAGAGCCACACAGAGAGCAGTGGCCAATCTAGCAGTAGAGAAAAAGTAAAAAAAATAACAATATAATAATAATGCAAACAAACAAAACAATAAATAAAACATCAGATATTTAGAATTAAGTAAAGATGAGAATTCACAGGATGGTATGGAGATAGATACAACAACACATGTAGTAAAACCATTACAGTGAAATAGAAAGACCCTGTAAATAGCAGCAGTAGAATGTAAAATAATGTGAAGAAATAGGCTACAAGATACAAGATATCTTTTTAAAAGATATTTACAGAACTCGCCTGTTTGATGTACAGAGGCAGGGTGTTCCATAGCTTCAGTGCATAATGGGTAAAAGCAGCTTCTCCGTTTTGCTTGTGGAGCACTTTGGGCACAATTAAAAGATTAGCATTGGAAGATCTAAGGTTCCTTTGTGGTTGATACGATATTAAAAGCTCAGAGATATGAAGGTGCTATGCCATTCAGAGGTTTGTAAGTAATTAACAGAACCTTAAAATCAATTCTATAGGAAACGGAGCCAATGCAGTTCAGCTAACACAGGGGCGATGTTTTATGTTTATTGAGTGTATTTGTGCTGACTACTGGCTGTCAACCAAATTTCCACTAGGGGACATTAAAGACTATTCAATCCATTTAAAAACAAACCAGGTCATTCACCGTGAGGAGGCACTGATGGGGAAATTACGATGGGTCTTCAGGCTGACAAGACCTCCCTCAGAAGTCAAATGAACATAAACAAACTGTGGAAACAAAGCAGCAGACTCATAGGTCATGGAAACAGCCCTGAGACCAGCACGAGCACAGTCGATCTGTAGATATAGTAAAAGCTAAAATTACAATTTGTCGCTCATTCTAAAAATAGACGTCATACAAACTTTCAATATACATAATCAATAGACTACCACTCAATGCGTATCTACATACAACCAGGTCAGGGACGGATTCCTTAAATACCATAGGGCCAGAGGCCGCCCCACAATTAATAATACATCTGTCAATCCTGGGAACAATCCTGGGACAACAAGCCACAAGGGGGAGGCATATCTAGCTACATAAGGCCATCCCTCTCAGTAGCAAGGCTTAAAGTTCTGAACTCAAGCAGAGTGCCTGAGAACCAAGCCTTGTAAGATTTCAAAATAAAGAACTACTATATACTGGGGCGGTGGTAGTGTAGTGGTTAAGGAGCTGGGCTAGCGTGCAGTAGCCTGAAAGTTGTCGGTTCAATTCCCGGCTTCCACCGTTGTGCCCTTGAGCAAGGCACTTAACCCCAAGTTGCTCCGGGGACAATGTGATCCCTTGTAATATAGCTGACATATGTAAGTCACTTTGGTCAAGAAGTGTCTGCTAAAATGTAATGTAATATATATACCAACAATAACTTCAGGCACAGAAATGTTCCCTGCTTCAAGCCCTGTAGTATTCACAGTTGCTTTGTAACACTGTCATTCTGTAATGTGTGTGGACCTGTTTCATTTAATTTGACCTATGTCCATCTCCTTTTGACTACACAACTATATGTATGCTTAGTACTGTAAAATAGTGCTCAGTCAATTTCCCTGACTAAACAGCGGATTATTTTTGGACTGTACTGTAAGCTAAACTAATAAATCTGTACAAACAGTATTACTGGTTAATAAAGAGTTGAAAAGAGAAAGTGTGTGTGCATACTCTTTGTACAGTTAATGATATTAACCTCTAACCAGCGACTCCATTTGTTTTTACATTCTTTCAATTCTTTTTGTAAATAACTCCTATCCTGTCTTGTCCATCATAGATACAAACAAAGAGCCAACTCAGCTGTGAAGGAGGCCAAGTCAGAATTCAGTGAGTCACTACAAGTTTACAGTTTTTTTTTTATTACTTTATTTAAATATAGTGCTTTCATTTACAATCCAATCATTATGACAGGTCTTCTTCTACTGCACTACTATTTAACATTTTTACATTTTGCCCTTCAAAAATAGACAATCACCAACAGAAACAAAACACAAAGAACATTAATAACAGACAATCATTGACAGACATTACATTGACAGAAAACAAAACAAGAACAAAACAGAAGGAACATCACAACAAAAGCAAAGCATCCACAACAGATGACAGAGACAAAGACAAGTTTACAGTTGATAATATGATATGAAATAATATGGAATGAAACATGTATGTGATTTAAGACATATGTCCTCAGGTTTGCACCTTTATAGTTCTGTCTGCTATTTGTATCTCTTTTTCGCCTGTTTTTGTATGTCTTTTGTATTCATTAAAACACTCTGTTGCCCTCACAGGGACAATTCTGTCTCTCCTTGGCAGCAAAACCATTCTGCTCCTGAGTTGTTGCATGGCCTACAGCGGTAAGCACCTCACGTTGATATATTTTAAACGTTTTCAGTATGTCACACACCACATGCGTGAATAGCCTGTGTGTGCCCTTTGCAGGTCTGGAGCTTTCCTTTTACAGTGGTGTGTATGGCACATGCCTCGGCTCAACCACACACTTTGAAGACCAAGCTAAAGGCCTGATTGGACTCTCTGGCATAGTGGTCGGAGTTGGAGAGATTGTGGGTAGGTGAATGGTCCAAGGCAAGCCTTCCTTGTGGAGAGGCACAATGTGTTTAATCACAAATGATTAACTAATATATAATTAAGTTGGTGAAAAAGTAATTTAATTTTAAGCCAATCAGTTGCCAAGTTTGAGTTCAATTTCACATCTAGGCATGATTACATCCAGACCTGTTCATTACATTTACATTACATTACATTTGGCTGACGCATGGTAAACAGTTTAAGTTTTAAAGCAATTCTCAACAATTTTTGGACAATTTAAAAAAAAACGGTAGAGTACAGTAAGAATAAGTGCATCAGTGAGTGCTGTTTTTTAACAGTTACGGTTAACTTGTTCAGTGTAAACACCACTTAAATAGAACCTTTATAGCAATGTGAGGTAGGCTAAAAAGTCTTAAACAGTAACACATGGTGCTGCGAACTAAAGGAAAGCAAGAACAGATGCAAAACCTACTAGGTCATTGAACCCTATACGTCTGGAAAGGGTTACAAAGCCATTGGTGACAAACCACTGTGGGAGCCATCATTTACCAATGGTGAAAACTTGTGGTGGTGGTGAACAGTGGTCAACCTTCCCATGAGTGGCTTGCCTACCAAAATTACCCAGAGCTCTTTCTCCACTCAGCCAGGAGGTCACGAAAGATCGCAGACTGACCACTAACAAAGAACTGCAGGCCTCACTTGCCTCACTTTTCCAATGAAAGAGCTTGATGATCCCAAAAGACTTTTGAAAGGATGTTCTGTGGACTGATGAATCAAAACTTTTTATCTAGAAGTTAGAACTTTTTGAAAGTCATTGGACCTGCTACATCTGGTGTAAAGAGAACACAGTACTCCACAATAAGATCATCTTAGCAACAGTCAGATATGGTGGTGCTAGTGTGATGATCTAGAGCTGCTTTGCTGCTTGAGGACCTGGACGACTTAACACAGTGGTTCTCAAACTTCAACATAGTGGTTCTCAAACTTTTTCTGTCATTCCCCACTTTGGAGGTGGGGAATTTCCAAGCCCCACCTGACCCCATCACCCCGGCAAAATGATAACGTTAAAATATTATTTCCTCATTTTGGTTCCATGTTACATTTCCCGTCTCAGTCCGCAGGTTCTGATGATGTTTTAATTCATATGTCAGTCCGTTTATGACTCCAATGTTTGTGTTTGGCTATTTTGTTTTGAATCTATGCTCTTCCTTGTCCTTGGGGGCAGCCGTGGCCTACTGGTTAGGGCTTCGGGCTTGTAACCGAAGGGTTGTTGGTTTCGATCCCCGACCAGTAGGAACGGCCTTGAGCAAAGCACCTAACCCCTCACTGCTCCCCGAGCGCCGCTATAGCAAGGCAGCTCACTGCTCTGGGTTAGTGTGTGCTTCACCTCACTGTGTGTTCACTGTGTGCTCTGTGTGTTCACCAATTCACAGGATAAATGCAGAGACCAAATTCCTAGTATACGCCTAGAAATCCTCTTGTTCTTCGCGCCCCACCTGTCATGTCTCTATTCCCCACTAGTGTAATCATGTGATGGAAGAAATATTGAGCTTGTGAAATGATGTGTACACGTGTAAAGTTTTGTTTGTGCAAATGATGTGCACATGTGCAAATGTGTTGTGTAGCTGTAGAAATAGTTTGTGCATCTGTGAAAAAAAGTTTTGTACATGACACTACAGTATAATATGCAAATACTTTTTCAGTGCACTGTAGATTGCACTGCATATTACAAGCTCATATTACCTGCTGTAGAAATATTTTGTGCATCTGTGAAAATGTTTTGTACATCACACTATAATATGCTTTTCTGTACACTGTAGGTTACATGTCACCTGCCCATATTACAAGCTCATATTACCTGCCAAACATTGGTTGACATCTGAATTTTGAATCTGTTTCTATATTTTTCTCCGGATTATTATTTTGATGACTGGAGAATTTTCCTGTCACTCCTTAAAGTATCTTTGTTGTGGGTTGACCAGATATAAATATATACACAGTCATTCAATGTTGAATCTAATCTAATTCTGTAAGGTTTTCTGAGACCCAAGATTTCCACAGACTTGCTTCTGTCATTCAAAAGACTACATGCATATTATTTAACATGCTTATGTAAAGTAGGGGAAAATAGCCAATGCATGGTGGAGTCATATGACTACACAGGCACATTCCAAACTACCTGAACACGTAGTAAACTCAGTAGATTCACTAACATGCTGGATGGCCACGAGCAGCATGACTGCAGGCCAGTGCTCTCCTGTGCTTTCTACACCTCTCTGCGTTTGAGTGGACCTAAGATGCTCTCTCATCCCTTAGGCGGAGGCCTGTTCGGCTTGGTGTGCAAGAACAATCGTTTCAGACGCACCTCTGTGGTCTTCCTCGGGATGGTCGTGCACTTTGTGGCGTTTTACCTGATCTTCCTCAACATCCCCGACGATGCTCCAGTGGTTTTCTCAACCACCTCACAGCACCGACCTTATTTATCGCCCAGGTATTTGGTCACTGTTATTCTTATTGGGTCAGTTTCCCGTACACATAATTCCCGTGTAAAACGCAAAGAAGGTAGTTATTTTTCTGGACTGTTTATGAAATGTATTTTATTTATTTATCTTAACACACTGTAACCCTATGTAGGCTATCTATACATCTATAAGGGCTCTCACATGTTACTCAGTACAACTGACACTGGTGTGCTTCTGCTTGCTCCAGTGTGTCTATTGCCCTGCTGTGTAGCTTCCTACTGGGCTTGGGAGACAGCTGTTTCAACACTCAGCTGTACAGCATCCTTGGACGTGTGTATGCAGAGCAAAGCGCCCCTGCTTTTGCCATCTTTAAGTTTATTCAGGTAAATAAAAGTCACTGACTGTATAGCCTAGAGGCATTTTAAGCTGCAACTGCAATGTGCATAAATTGCATGTTGTAGCAGATCAATTTCACACTATGTTGCAAAATGTCGGTTCTTCAAGACATGAGACACAGCTCACATATGGGGAACTAGATATATGCATCTAAGGCTAGGGTCACATTACCAGGCCATATCATATTTTTCACTTGATATGATGCATATCTGATGTTGTCAAAATAGTATGAGCAGCAGAAGTCACATGAAATATGATATTTTCAATTAAATTCATTTCAATTCATATTTGTGCCTGTGTGTCTTGTTTCTGTTTATGATGTAGGCTATCTTTTGTGTTCTGCTTTATTCTGCGTCCGGTAACGTCTTGATTGTCTTCAATGTTTGATTGATGAAGCAGTTCCCTTTATTCTCCATTTTTCTCCCATGGGAGACAAACGATATAAATGTAACCTTATAATTAAAACTCAGTACTGAGTTCTGGAGCTTGGTTCCCAGACTAACTCCGTTTGTCCTCCACCCCCAGTCCATCTGTGCTGCTGTGGCCTTCTTCTACAGTGGCTACCTCCTGCTAAGCTGGCAGCTGCTGATCATGGTGCTGCTGGGCTTCACTGGGACGCTCTGCTTCTTCATGGTGGAGAGGATGCAGAACTCTGGGGAGCTGCAGGAATAACTTAGTAGCAACTCAATCCCAGTGCCCATCCAGCTTATTGCCAAAGTATACAGGACATGAAGTCATAGGAGTCTGTGTCACACTAAAAGAACACTTGCGCTAATTCAATAAAGTAGCCTTGCTGTACATAGCAGAATCACATAGCCGTATAGCTTTTTTGTGAACCACTAATTATGTGTCTGGCCATTTCAGAGGTTTGGCTTGCTTGTTTTTTTTTTTTGCTTTTTATGCCTTTAATGTGATAGGATAATGGAGACAGGAAGTGAGTGGGCGAGAGAGTCAGGGTGGGATCCGGAAAGGACCGGAAATCGAACCCAGGTCGTGTCGCCGGCGTACAGTGCAGGTGCTCCAGCCAAGCGCGCCAAAGCTGGGGCCTGCTTGTTTGTTTTTTCTTTCTTTATTGTTATGATGAGATGAACCTTTCAGAATAGGTGTTTGTTGGTTCTTTTCTGTGGGTTTTTTTTGTTTGTTTTTTATCTTCCTGTCGTGCTTTCGCATTTCTCTCAGGGGTTTTATTCATACCTTACTAATGGCTGTAGGCTTGTGCACAATTTAACTATGAATATTTATCTTGTTGTGTCACAGTATAATTTAATTTGACTGTAATTGTTTTGTGTTTTTTATGCCAGAAGCATGACTTTATGCTGCACACAGACACATGCACTACAGAAGGTATTAGGACTGGAAGCCATAGCTGTCCCTAAGTCAGGTGATAGAAACAAAGAAACTATGCACCAAGGGCATAGTCATATCATGAGTGTCATTTTATTTGCATTTATTTTATTTCATTTTTTTATTATTATTAATGAGTGTGCCTTTTAAGAAAAGTGTAGTTTCTCAAGAAATGTCAAACATCAAAAGATTTTCCATACATTTCTTAAAAACTATACTTGTCTATTTTTAACGTTTATTCTGATTCAGAGCTGCCCATTTCTAAAATGTTTTAATTAATTAATCTTTAATTATGTACATTTTTCATTAATTTTATATGTTTTGTATTATGCATAAATAAAAGCATTCATTTTTCATTTACCTCCATAGTTTGGTTTACTGGCATGTAAAAAATTAGGCACATAAAGCCAATGCTAATGTTTCTTATTCGAATAATTCATATGTGCATTAAAGTTGTATGGAAAACCATCTTGCTGGTACATATGGGTAGAATGAAGAAGATATACCGGTAGACATGTTCCTCCCAGCTACATTTGCCATGGGGAGAGACCGTTAGGATAACCATCAGGAGGTGAGTGTTTGCCTCAGGTGACATTGCAAATGTCCAATATCTATGAATACCCAACAACCAGGTGTAACAGTGCAAGTGAAGTCAGGGGCTCCGCTAGAAACGTTGTGCCCTATGAAAGAAAATTACTTTTTTTCAGTATAGTCATTCTTCTACGTACGCCAAACCCACCTTGAATGTTGGTGAAAAGCTCTTATCTTTTGATTGGACAAGAACATAAAACATGATTCAAAGGAAAGACCAAGTATCATTTAGCAACACCAGCCATGTACATTTGTAGTTCAATGACAAGAAAGTTGTTTTTTTCTGGCATGCCTTTTAAATAAGTAGTAAATGAATAAATAAGAGTGGGTGCGCACATCCAAAGAAAAGTTTTCTGCAGGTGCAGGCCTGACGAAGATCCAGGGTGATCGAAACGTTGCTATGGTTTTAAAGTAATAAAGTTTATATTTTTGGAGCAATTGCAGTGTGCAGACCACACTTCTTCCAATAACTTTTAAATAAAACATGGAGGTCATTTCTGATATTTTTTTCTAGACTTGGTGACCCCAAGATACCTTTTTCTGTATCTGTCCAACTGCTCTTTAGGAAATGTTTTGCCTCTCTTACCATCCTCATCACTGTGCGTAGGGGTAAAATAGAGGTTTGTGACAGTTCCAGTTGATTGGAACTTCTGCAAAATGGGTATTATCAGGCGTGCCCATTTCCTGATTTACCATGGTCAGTACTTTCGCTATTTGAACTATATGCTCTCCTGCCTTTCCCATGCTGAAGATTGAAGAAGGTGTTGACTAATGTGCGACTAATTTTATGAAACAGGGAATCATGGAATACTACTTGAAATTTCATAATATTTTGTTTATATATAAAGGGATTTGTTCTCAGAATAAAAATGTGTTTTCCCTTCAAGGTTGGATTTCTTTTACCCAACTTTGCCAGGGGTACCAATAAATATGGAGGGCACTGTTTGTGTTGAGTAGACTTTTTGATAAACAGCAGACTTGGAGCAGTGTTAATAAAGCGATGTGTGATATTTGATCATTCAAAGGGGAATGCAAATCAGTCAGTCAAGCAAAACATGTACAGTTCTCACACGCAAAACTGCATTTCAACATTGTTTTGAAACTGGTTGACGTTGTCTTATCTTTAGGTCCTATAATTGCCTAAGGGCTCCACTGACTTTAACTTCCTTATTTTCTCCTCTTATCTTACACAACACTAAAAAAAGAAGACTGAAACAAGCCCAGAGAAAGGCCAACCCCCTCCTGTGCAAGAGGTAGGACTTCCAAAGAACCGATGATGATGTGCAAACATTTTCTAGGTATGAGTCAAACAGAGGATAATAAATTGCCTGCCATTTGCATTCAGTAACCGTGGCTAGTCTTTGTGTCCTTACACATTAAACACACTAAAGTTCTTGAGCTGCAAATGTGTATCTTCTGTAATAAGGAATGCAACGACACTAGTGAGGCAAAGAGACGCTGTCTGCGTTTATGTATGAAGGTCAACACAAACAAAAGATTCATATTTACAGATAGTTCTCAACAGTGGGTAAACATCATATCAGATATTATCAAACTATATATATGGCTTTGGCAAACATAGCAATAGTGTGTACAGAACAACAGTACTCAGGCAACTCAAACTGGTTTCTTCATCTCAGCAGGAACGCAGGTAATGTCACAGATGAATTATTCAGATCACAAGTCACGGTACAATCCTTTTGAGATAGGGATCACTATTTTCCATGAGCAGATGTTGAAAACAAGCTTTGTACTTCGTACATGTACTTGACTGTTAGACCTAGAGGGGTTGTTGGCAACAAGGAATTGGAAGTCAATGGGGCAGGAGCTTGTGAATTTATTGTAAGTGGATAAAACACAAAAGTGTTCACCAAAATAATTGCTGCTCTAATTTGATATGGACTTCAGACTAAGCAGTTACAATCCAAAGTTAAACACACCTCATGTTAATGCTTGGCGATCATGCAGTGCAAAAATACAATTGTTTGATAGCATGAGTGTGACCTCAACATAGAACAGTGCTAAACTTAAATTAAGTGCTTCTACAAAAGGTGCTGGCACAAATGCATGCTGGTGTCTGTACAAAAGACTGAGACTGGTTAGTCGACTGTCTTACTCTCTTCCTCATGCCCTTCCTCAGCTTGAAATTAAGACCGATATTCCCCAAGAGGAAGAGGACAGGGCTGAAAACAGGTTCCTCCAAACACACACGTGTATATACACGCAGATGTTTACACACTAGCACACACACCAACATTCATACACAAACAACACACACATACAGAAAATGGTTCTGAACTTAAATTGAGTACCTCCCCATAAAAGGTGCTGTTCCACGTGCATGCTTGTGCCTCTCAGCTTGGAATCAAGTTCGGCACAGACCGATATTCATCATCGCATGGGAGTGGGCCGCACTCCCCAAGAGGAAGAGGACAGGGCTGAAACAGGGTCTTGCTACAAACTAACCGCTGTGCACAGCCCTGCTCCTCCTCAATGCCCTGCAGAGTCCGATCCATGCAAATGCTCACACCCTGTCCCATGGGTTTCACAAAGCTCCCGTTAGCCTCCACATTTTCTGACCGGGGGGGACATTCTGCCTCACCGATCAAGCGGCCATCACAAGGTCGGTAGGCAAATTCTGTTTGGACGAGTGGGGGCAAAAGAACATCGCCTCCCTCCATCTCCATCAACACCGGCTGGCCAAAACTCTCACTTGACTGGTAGCCAAGGTCACAGCACAATGACGGCACAAAAAAAGAGGACTCGCAAGGGGAAGGGCTGGTGGGGACGGAGTAGCACCGGTTGTCAAAAGACGACCCTGAGTTGCTCTGTGAGGCTAAGCAGGGGCTACAGGCTTTCTTTGACTCTTGCATGCCGACACTTTCATAGTCAGAGAGGCTTTGTAAAACCAAGGGCTTTGTCCCTGGAGCTGACTGGGCCTGGCGCACTCGCTCCAAATCTTGCTGGACAGCTGACAGTAGCCGTTCCAAGATCTGGTTCTGATCCTTTTCAACGAACCCATAATCCACTGAAGTTGAGTTGGAGTTTATGCTTTCAATAAGGTTGCTGTTTCCACTACTACCAACTGAGATGGAGGTTATGCTGTTGATGAAAGAGACAATATTTTGCAATGAAATAATTAAATTCAGCTTGAATACAATGATCAAGAAGATGGTCAAAGAATAGACCCCTGGGGAGAACTGTGGCTTAAGAGGCAGTATCCAGACCACATTTGGGTCCAAATGGCCATGAGTTGGAATCCGACCCGTGGTCATTTCCCAATTCTACTCCATCTCTCTCTCCCACTCGCTTCCTGTCAGTCTTTACTACCCAAAATGCCCTTTAAGAAAATAGACATCGGTTGTTAAAGTACAATTACCTTTTCTCCTCTTCAATGATGTGCTGTTTTGGAATAAACACTTCCATCCTGGATGTTGAAGTATATTCTGGACAGAGTAGGCCTACCTACAAAGGTAAATTATACATTACGGACGGTTTCATTATGAGTTCATTATTAACAAAAAATATGGTGGTGGTGGTTGGGTCAATGGCTGCAATCAATGGAACTGTCTAAATATGCAGAATGTACTTCACAAATATTCCTCTCATCTTGCACATTTACCTTATGTTCTGTCCCGATGAGATAAATTGAATTGAATTCAATCCTTGGAGAAAATGAATCCTTACTATCCTTGTTTTTCTTGATTCTGAAAAGGGAATGCAATTTGAATTGTATGTCATTACATTGTTACAATTCTACCTAAAAAGCAGATATTAGTTTAATACAACAATAATTTAATTCAACAATAATTGTTGCGTTATAACTATTGTTGTAAGGAGGTTATGTTTTTGGGGTGGTTTGTTTGACTGTTAGACTACACATACTACACATAGACTATTTTCAAAATAATGGCTGAATATGAATTCTGCATGACTTATTTCATTGAGAAACCTTGAGGAACTGCTATGTCGCTTTTCCATCTACACTAAGGTCACAGTCAAACTCTTTTCTTCTGTGATTCCTTTTGGTGGAATGATTTACCTAACGTTCATCATTCAAGTGACAGTTTTCAAAAAGTGAGTTAATAATTTTAAATGTGATGTTTATTGATGTTATTTGAAGTTGCTTCGGACAAAATCTTATAAGAACCATTTAAAAAAACAACATCCAAAGATACACATAGTGGCAAATTAACCCTGGTGCGTAAGGGTGTGTAAGGCCCATTTCACACTGGGAACGTGCCGTGTCTGTTGTGTGGTGGCTGCGTGGCGTTTTCTATGTCTTTGCTCACCAGAAGCGTGTCTGATGCGGCACTGCAGCGGCCTCTCTGCCAATTAAAAAGTCTCTTTTTCTCACGTCATTTTTTTTCTTAACTGTTTTGAATGGAAACGCGTCCAACACGCTTGCGTGTGACGTGGAGTCCTATTCCTAGCATGCATGCGTTTTCAGCGCGCCTGAGACGTGCGTATCACGCAGGCAGGTGCGCAAGGTCTAACCTGTTAACATGGGAGCCGAAATAAAAACGGACATGCCACGCAGCTGACACCCGGTGTGAAAACGGGCCTAAGTCACACCTGGCTCCACCTGAAATAAATTAGCTGGCTTAAGAGACATCAGTACACACCTTCCACCTCTCAGGAGCAAAACTTGTTAGTAAAAGCTTTTAGTTGTTATGTGTTTCAGCTCTGGAACCAACTTTCGGATGACATCAAAAAGGCCCCAACTGTAGACAGTGCACTCCCTGTTAAGTATAAGTATACTCTTTTGATCCCGTGAGGGAAATTATTATGATTATTATTATTATGATTATTATTATTAAATTAAATTAAATTATTATTACTCAGTTATCACTGAGTTACAAATTCTGAATTTGTCTTTCAATTTTTCTCCCTTGTCTTTTATGCTTTCTTTTTAATTATTATGTACTTTACTTTTTAAACTATTTTTACTATTGCCCTTTTATGTTTTGAAGTTAAAGTTGAGTGTTTCACCATGTGTGAGCACACCTAATGACGCACTGTCATCTTTTAGGAAAAAGCGAAGAGGGCAAAGTATGTTTCCTTATGTTGAGATCTATGGTGTCTTCCTTGTATCTCTGTCAAATTCGTAAAAGCACATGCACTCCTGGTGCAGCGGGTTCCCTCAACAGCCACTCACGCATCTCCCCTCTGTGTTGCCCCCAAGATCTAACAGGGATGCATTTGTTGACACAACCTTCCTGACTGTCACAGTAACAAGTGTACCCTTGGTGAAGAGGGATGAGTCTCTCCACAGCTGGAGAGACTTTAACCATGTAGCATTAATGAATGAACCTGCCATCAGGTTCCGAAGAAGAATGTTGGTGTGAATTTGCATATTTGAGTTCTCTGAAACAAGGAAAGACATTAGCTGGTTTCAGACAGTATATGCGGATCTTTGTCAAACGGAGGTCCGGCCCTTCGGGTGATTCAGATATAATGCTAACATGCGGATATTATGTGTGAACGACACCGACACAAATGAACAGAATCTCCGCGTGGTTGAACAGGAGAAACATGGTTGAACACGCACATGAACAGAATCGCCGCATGTTCTACGCTGCGCTAAGACATGAGCTCATTTACATAATGTCGGTCGAAAATACTAGGAGGGGAGTAGTGTAAGAGCTGACTAAGTTTGGAGTTCTAAATATCTGGTTATGTTGTTCAGATATAGGGCCCAACTGCTTGACATCCGCAGAACATGTTGACTCATGTCTGAAAGCAGCTACTGTTGAAATGTTCTCATCACTCATTCTGGTGAATTAAATGACAGAGTTCAGTCCATTCTCCACACTGAGCCAAACGCGTTAAACTAGCTGATCTAGTATTCACAACTACATAATTTCACCTTGGCAGAGGTCCATCTAGTTATTACAGGTGCATCTAAAAAAATAGTATGTCATGGATCTTTTTTTCGTTAAAAATAATTTTAGTGGTAAACACAAGTAAACAAAAGTTCACCCAGTGTGTGGTGTGCGGTGAATTGCTGGCACATGAGAGCATGAATGTAATGCCAAACATCAGCATGTTCCAAACAGATAGGCCTACAGGCAAAATGTCTGAATGTCTTAGCATGTAGCTCACCATATCTGTTGTCTTGAACACTACAAACTATATGGGTCGTGACTTGATGAACATGGGAAATTGTGGGTCCCAAAGCCAGACCAGTTTAGAACCACTGATTTAGATTCATTACACATAAGGTGAAATATTTCAAGCCTTTTTTGATCTTGATTATTCTAATATTGATGATTATGGATTACAGGTCATGGAAATCAAAAATCTACAATCTCAAAATATTAGAATTGTTGTTTTTGTTGTTATTGTAGTTGTTATTGTTAATACCGTTTCAGAATGTACTGTTGTACTGTTTGTACTGTTTCTGCATGCCTTAAGAATATTTCAGTCTGGATGAAAGATCGACACCTCCAGCTTAATCTCCCCAAAACAGAGCTCTTGGTGTTTCCAGCTAATACAGCTATTCCCCAATAGATTAACATCCAACTCGGCTCATCTTCACTGAGCCCAACTAAATTACAACGTAACTTGGGCATCATAATTGATGACCGACTAAACTTCTCTGAGCTTCTCTTTTACAACATTAGGAAGATCAGACCTTGTATGACACAAGATTCCACACAACTTTTTGTACATTCTTGTACAATTCAAAACTCTTTTCCTCAGTGGTTCCTCGTTGGTGGAATGAGTTGCCTAGTATTTTGCGTTCCTGCAATAGTTTTGGGTCTTTCAAGAGGGGTCAAAACTTATTATGGTTTGTACATTGATGTTTTTTTTTTTTTTTTTTTCATTTTTTGATATTTTACATTATATTGATGTTATTGGTATTATTTTGTTAAATGTAGGTTTTAACTGATATATTTTAAAGTTTGTTTATTTTAAAGGCTCAGTCAGCAAATTCGCAGGAAGTTGTGTTTGTGTTTATATTTACATTTATTAGCAGATGCTTTTGTCCAAAACAATGTACATTATATTTGAACCAAGGACCAAACAGAACATGCCAGAGAGGTATCTCATCCCTCAGTGCTCCCAGAGAAACTCCACGCAACGTTTTGTTTTTGTTAGGGGGACAAGCTGCCCCTACTTTGTTTGTTTCCAGTTTTCAGAGCCTGGGATACCTACAGGGACCAAGGTTTTACAGTGTACTCACGGAAAGGGGCAGCTAGTGGTCATGAGGAGATGATTGCTGAATGTGACAAAAAATGTTATGGACTTCAAAATGCGTAAAATCGCCGCCTTCCCCTTTAACTATTGTAATATTTACTCTGTAAGTCGCTTTGGACAAAAGTGTCTGTTAAATACAATAACCATAACCATTATTATTACATGCTCAATTGGTCAAAACAACCAATCCAATCTAGTACTTACTTAACATAGCAGCAGACTAATGTACAAACGATGGCGATCAGGATCAGACATATGACTGGCACAACTTTCTTAGTAACATTTTCAACATTGCCTAGACAAATAATAAAAAAGAATTAACGGTATTGTTAACATGTAATACATTACTCTAATATATTACTGGCTGGAGTTTCTGTATGTTCTTTATAGTTACTTTTACTTACCACTGAGAAATGGAACCTCTTGACTCCAGTCACTGAAGTGAGATTCGTCATTGATTATGGCCTTGACCCTGGCCTTGACAATATACTCTGTGTTTGGTTCTAAATTATTAAATTCATAATGTGTTTTATGAATGGCTTCTTCAGTAACTTTGTTCTGAAAATAAAAAATAAGAATAAGAAACTAGTTGTTCCGCAGAGCGGTACAAAATATGACCGCCGCCCAGTCCAGCACATTTTTTCCACAAAAATAAGTCACGCTGAAAGGCATATATGATTCTAACTGTCTCACTGAATTGCATTATGCACACTCAATTCTCACTGGTACCTGCTAGACAACAAGTACCAAAACATGATTAGTTCATAGATTTCACATGTAAAATACATTTTATACAACCCCACCCCCATCTTGCCTGTTCATAATTCTGAGAAATTCTTGAATTGTGTGCATGAGTGCGTGTACATGTTTATGTTAATGTCTGTGTGTGTGCATGCATGCGTACATATGTCTACTGTGTGAGTATGTGTCATACGTATGATTACTGTGAATGTATGTGTGTGCGTGTGTATCTGTTTATGCACATGTGTGCATATGGAATGGGTTAACATGACTCCTGGAGGCAAACATACGCAAAAGATTGGTCATCCTAGGCCCTACGGTTCTCAAGATATTCACAGAAAACTCTGTTGGTGTATGGTCACTAAATGTACACATAACTTATTTTATTGTATGGCCCCCCATGAACGAAAGTTCACGAAACGTGGCATGCATTCGGAGGGTGTCCTAATGATCCTACACTTTCAATTTCGTGCAGTTTTGACCATGTCAGCCAGAGATATTGTGATTAAAACACCGAATTTTTTGCTTTTTAATTTTTAACTAGGTGGCGCTATACATGAAATAAGTGGTAATGGGATGGGTTGACATGGCCCCTTAAGACCAACATACAAAAAAAAGGTGGTCCTCCTAGGCCCTACGGTTCTCGAGATATTCACAGAAAACTGTCTCCGGCCACCTACAGGCCAGTTCGTGTACAGTAACATAAATTAATTTATTGTGTGGCCCCCCATGAACGGAATTCCACGAAACTTGGCGTGCATTCAGAGGGTGTCATAATGATCCTACACTTCCAATTTCGTGCAGTTTTGACCATGTTAGGTCACAGATACCTGCGATTACAACACCTAATTTTTACTTTTTTGTTTTTAACTAGGTGGCGCTATACATGAAATGAGTGGTTATGGAATGGGTTGACATGGCCCGTTAAGATCAACATACAAAAAAAAGGTGGTCCTCCTAAACCCTATGGTTCTCGAGATATTCACAGAAAACTGTGTCTGCCCTACCCTGCTACAGATCAAAACGAAAAACGATGGTTCCATGCTATCCTTGTGGGGCTATGCCCACCAAGTTTCGTGTACCCCGGTCTCTCAGTGTCCCGGGAATCCGCTTCGCTGCGTGGCGGTCATAATAAGGGTAAACAAAACACCAAAGTATCGCTGTACAGGTCATGTTGCTGCTGTTCAAATGTCTTACCCATTCGCCAGCCTTCATAGATTTAAATTCAAGTTCAGTCTTTAAATCTTTTGAAAAAGACTTTCCTTCATAGTGGGTCAGCCATGTCACATTTGTATTCCCATCTGCTGTTAGATTCACGCTTATGATTGTTGGAGTTTTGGGCTTTACTGGAATAAAGAGATGCATTCATATTTTCATGAGCATTTGAAATGAACAGCTTTCTTTGCAAACATTTTCCATCTTCATGTTAATTAACAGATACAGTAGGCTATAGCACAGCACACTCATATCAATCAATAATAGGCCCATCTCAACGTTAAGTACACTCACTGTGTTTTGAGGTGTTGATAATGTGTTTCCGATGTGTTCCATTTCTCTCCAGGGTAACTTTACTGTCTTCACCGTGCAAAAAGCCAACCTTAACGTCAATAGTGCAACAACATTTGTCGCAACCAACACTACTAAGACAGCAGCCGTAAACTCTGTAAACATAAGGAGTGATAAAATGATCATGTTGTAGAATAACAGGATAAGGACTGATGCACTGAATTAATAAATGGATTTAATTACAAACCTCTTTAGTAGTGGTTCGTCTGGATTAAACTCTATTATTAGAGAGTACTCCGAGCAATTGGTAGACTGCTCCGGTGTAAATTCACACGTCATTGTTCTATCGAAGTCATTGACGCACGTATCAATGTGCCGAGAAGATGATCCTGTAAGTAGGTCCAGTCATTACGAAATATGTAGCCTTGTGTAATATTTTAGTTATCGAGGCTACTTATTTAAACAAGTTCGAAGAAATAAAGACATAGCCTACCTTCAATCAAAACCAGGACAATCACTACGAAAGCAAGTTTCAGCATCTATAAGGAATGGCGTAAAGTTACTTCCCAATAAGAATGGCCTGAACGATGTCACAAGCCAGTTTAACGCTT
This sequence comes from Alosa pseudoharengus, assembly GCF_046254945.1. Lineage (NCBI taxonomy): Eukaryota > Metazoa > Chordata > Actinopteri > Clupeiformes > Clupeidae > Alosa > Alosa pseudoharengus. Next base: position 15,131,287 of record NW_027468774.1, read on the forward strand.
TAACCCAACTTATTATTATTTTTTTTTAGTAGGCGAAAACAATTCCTTACCTTGGCCTGTGTGTTATCTTCGCTGGTAGATGTTTTAGGATATGCAGCCTAACCTAGCTACAAAGATCACGAACATGTTGGATTTTCTTGGGAAGTGTGCGGACTGCGTAGAGCCCGTCAAGGAAACTGTAGCGCTCAACGTTGTTCTCCCTTCTACATCTCAAATATACTCACTGACTGAAGTGAAAAGGGCGTGTTTCAAAACACTTACTGGAAGTCTCAGTCCCAGGCAGTCCTCCGTGGAAAAAGTTGCACCCACCACATACGTCCGTACAAGGAAGTGTAGCGACAAAATGCCTAGATTCACGAAAGCGACACCTGACCTGGGGACCAAACGAATGAGCGAATATTGATTGGTTTTCAGACTACCAAAACGATTACAGTTTTTTCTGATTGCTTACAGTTTTTTACAATTGTTTACACACGTTTTCAAAACTCTGTGTCTATTTTTCAAAACTCCACACACAAAACCCACAATTGCTCACACAAAATGCAAAATGCCTCAAATCTGCAGCAAAATGACACACAACATTCAAATGTCAACACATCTTTAAAGCAAACATTCGCCTCACATTACAAACACTTTTGTCATAATATGACATTTTGGATACATCATGTACACACTGTTGCTCAAAACCTAAAGCTCTTCTGTCTTAGGCTTTCTATATGTATTTCCATACAAGAGTGAAAGTTATGGTATCAACAAAGAGAAGTTGAAATACACAGTAAAAATGCAAGCAATATTGAAACCAAAAATAGTGATTTTTCCCAAATAATTTGCTGTTGCGAATACAGTATTTTACAGCAAGAAAAAAAGCAAAGAAGAATACAGTGACCACCAGATGTACATGGAGTTTTGAAAACACTGATTTTGTTTTTTTCCAAAGACAAGTGTGTGTGTTTGTGTGTGTGTGTGTGTGTGGTTGGGGGGGGGGGGGGGGAGAGTGTGGTGTACAGTATGTATTCATAGGCCTAGACCATTTCAACTGCAGAAACAAACAATTCTACAGTAAGCGTTCCTAAGGCATTTCTGGAGGCACAGAAAAATTTATTGAGCTAATGGTACTGTAACATAGGGACAAACAAAAATAAAGTAAAAAGACAAATTTTACATAAAGTCAACTTTTTGTAGAACATTACTGTAAGCTAAAGTCCGATTACTGTAATTTTCAAAGTATCTGTATTGGTTCTGAATATTTCAACCGGAAATCCTTTAGGAGCAGATTGAAAGGGTCCATACCTATATAGAGACTACATCTATTCATAGACCTATACTAAGGCAATGTTTGGATGGTGTTCAGTAAAGTAAAGAGTGTTTACACATGTGAGGAGAAAGAGTGAAGCACTGGTGATTTAGTGTGGCATTTTGATGGATTGTGTTTGAAGAACAAAATCAAGTTACTTCCTGTTAGATTTTTGTGTGTTAGGTAGAAAATTGTGTGTGGTGTTTTGCAAAATGTGTTTTAGTCAATTGAAAACGGAGTCAAACACTGAGAATTAGTGTATGGTTTTGCAGATTTGGTGTCGGGTTATGATGTTTGGAGGACATGTTTAGAAAATTACAAGCAAAGATTTAGTGTGTAAGCTGTTGAAAAAAACTGTAAGCACATTTTTTGTAACTATGGCTTTTTTTGCAAAACTCTACACACAAATGGCAAAACCTCTCACCCAATCAGCAAAACACTGTAGTTCTCTTGCAAAAGCTAACACACCCTACTTAACTCTTCACACCTTCTTAAAAATGGTGTTTTCGTATCTAACAGTAAACACAAGCCATCACAATCACACAATGTGCCAACAACACACTGATGGTATGAATAAAAACACATCTGGCTTTTGCTTTCTCTGTGCACAAGGTAGACTGTCAGTTTGAGGTCATACTTTTGTCATAGTTCTGTAAACATACAGGGATCCAAACTTCAAGTATTAGTGTTTATTTACACACATCAAAACAAACACAAGTGTTTTTCCAAGTCAAAACACAAAATAGCATTTCACTGAGACAAAACAAATCAGTCTACATCGGGTCGTCTCTCTCGTCTACATTTCGTCTACATCACATGCAATGTCCTAGTCCAAGGCACCGGGGAAAATATATTCTGGAATGCCGTATCCAGGCCTGACATGACAATATCCCCACATGTAGACTGATTTTTTTGCCTGTAAAGGGCTATTTCTTACTCTTCTTACCCTTCCTTTTCCCCATCCTCCTCTTGCTCCTTCTTGTCCTCTTCCTCTAACTTCACCTCCTTGTGCTTCCCTCTCACTTCTTCACCTCCGCATCCTTTTCCTCTTCTTCCTCCTACTTCTTCACCTCCACGTCCTATTCTTCAGCCTCCTCTAATTCTTACTTTTCTTACTCTTCCTACTCCCTCTATTGTACCCATTGTACATTACCTGTGGCTTATTTATAGTGCTTCGGCTGATTGCAAAGTTAACTAATTATCTAAAACAGTTTTCACATGAGAAAGTGTGCCAGAGAGTTGGCAAAATAGTGAAAATAATAGTCATACATGTGTATAGATTTGCTAGGAGCAGGGCCGTAGTCACCATAGACATTGAGGGGGACGTGTCCCCCCCAATATTCAAATATGACCAAAATGTCCCCCCCAATATTCGGACATAGAAAAATAAAGAAAGAATAAAGCGCTATACTAGGCCTACAGGAAACCAACACGTATCTGAAATGTAATCAAACGTAAATAACGCACAAATGAGTGACCTATGGTTCCAGAGTAGCCTACACCCCTGAGTGGTTTGTCCTGGTGATTTTCCGTTTTTCGTTAGTGGCGTGCGCTATCAAAAGCTTCCATTTACTGCACCCTACTGCGGTGAGTGAGGTAGGGCTGTCAACAATATCGCAAAAGCTACTGGTACACTTTTCACAAAACTTCTTGGAAAGGTGTAGCACAGGCTAAGGAAATCCCATACATGTTTGGAGCCAATCAGACTGAAAGGGAAAATGTTCCATATTGTAGCCTATTCTCGCAATGATAGCGAAAGTGAAACGTTTTATTTTAAATTATGAATTTGTGCAAGCCTGTGTCATTTCTTTCACGTCTTTCAACATAAATAGTGCATTCATATGCTAGTAGTAATGCCAGAAATTACCGTGTATAGGCCTCTTAGAAATGATTGTTGCATCTTGCATATTATTTAGATGCGCACTCAATCGCGCATCCATGCAGGCAAAACGTGATCAAATGTGGCGACGTTTACAATACGTGACAGCCTACAGTTAATGTGAATCGCGGACAATAACCAAGGAATTTGCACCTCTAGTCCATGGGCCAGATGAGATGTTGGTACCACTCAAGGTGGCAACGGTTGCTTATACTTTTTGAAAAGATACATGTCTGTAGTTTGCATTTTTGTATGATAACCTTTCTGGAGTCACAGCTAAATTAGTGTTATCAGCTGTTAAAGTTACCCTCCCCCATTGAAAAAACACATTTTTGACGCAGGTGCCTATCTTGCTATTGGCCTTTGTTAAAGACATATTTGTATATTTGATTTTATTATGTTTGGTATCATTTTAAAGAGGACAACCTGGGCTTTCATTCAAGTCCTTTTGTGAACACTTTGGACAAATACAGCCGACCCTGGAGCCTTGCAAACTCTTAATCACACAAATTTTCCTGCCATTTCCGCCTAAATCTTTTTTCGAAGAAAGATAGTTTTGCCAACCTCTGAGGTTTCCTTTGCTATTGGACTCCATCTTCTGGGCTTTGTGATTTTGTAGTTAATTTCGCTATTGCTGGTCCTGTCAGTACTGTCTGACCACTTCTATTTGATCTGAGCTTCAGACAGTGACAAATGTATGCTTGTTTGTGTGAGGCCAAAACAAGTGCTTGAACATAATTTCTTGTCCATGAATGAGTTGAGACCAGACCAGGGTCAAACCTGAAACTTAAAAAGCCTTAGGGCAGGGCCACAAACACTGACCTGGTGCTTCACATGAAAATTAATGGTTCTCTATCAGTTGAACTACTCAGCATTAATCAATGGGAATACACTCCTCGATCACATGATCACCACTGAAGTCTTCTAATAGGTTCTATTGGCGCGAAACGGCTTGGCTATATATTAGCCGGCACGGCCAATGGCAAACAATCTTTAAGGGTTTTCAGACATACATGTAAGACCGGAGGTTCTGCGGATGTTAAACGGTATATCTGAAGAACATAAACGGTCATATGGAAGTCCGACCTTAGCCGACTGTTCTACTGCTCCCCTCCTAGTATTTCCTCCGCACATTATGTAAATGAGCTATGTCTGAATGAAGCGGAGAACATGCGGTTAAGATTCACACCACGTGATGACCTGTCACTGTCAATGACGTTTCTTTCGTGCGTCCATGTGGCAGGAGCACTTAAATGCCAGGGTCATGACCATGATGGAGTGGCATAATGCTGTCCAGAAAATCTCCGACCTGGAAAGACGAAGACATCACGGAGCTACATGAGGGCAGACAGTGTTGTGATAGAATACATGAAGGGAACGGCAAGAGACACATTGATGGAGGCCTACAACCGCATCGCAAGGCCAAAGGAATTCAAAAGACCAAATCATCATAAGCAGAAGGCGCTGAAATGTTAGTACAACAACGTCATTGATGACAATAACAGTATTACAGTATAATATAAGAGTATTTAATAAATTGTCAGCCAACACAGTCGGTTTTCTGTTATTGATAGCCTTCTCATGACCTCACTGCTGAGCCCAATATTTGTTGAGAATGAATAATGCCTAGCTAGAGAAAATGAAAAGAAGAAAACCCAACTTTATTCTAAGCACCTTACGTAAATGCAATAGACACATACAGTATTTGACTAGTTTGCAGGAGTACACAAAAGGCATGTGAATGGCAGATTATCATTTAGGCTGCCACTCAACGAAATGCAGGCACACTTTGATGGACTGTTGTTTGCAGGTGCTTATCCCACAAAAGGCACCTGCCATTGGGACAGGGGAGATGCTTTTGGAAAAATAAACCAGGAAAAAACGAACCACTTCACCATTATGTTAGTATTTTGTTTGTTGTTTAAAAACGTTGGCCTTGAAGTCTTGAGTTACTGAATTGGCTGGTACCATAAAGCCTACAAGTTCGTGCATGCTCTCTCCAGCGCAAACAAGATTTGGGTTCCATAGCCAAGTAATTCTGCTACATAACGTTGAAAACAGATAAATGTGTTTATTTGAAGCACACAAACAAATGCTGTAGGTCAGCTTCAAGTAGGCCTATGCACACTTACGTGACTACTTCAAGTATTAGCCTACGCACAATAGATTTTTCTTCTTTAGCCTACATAATGCATAGATTTTGTAAACAAAAACAACAGCTGTGACAGCGGCCGCATATATTCTGCGTCATAACACGCCTCTTGCGAACTCTGCAAGCCCCCAGTCCTCACTCGACAGCCACACAGAGATTCTGTAATGTGCGTGTATGTCGTTCACACATAGGTCAGTATAAGGTCCGCAGGTTAGCATCATATCTGAATCAGCCGAAGGGTCAGACCTCGGTTTGACAAACCTTATACTCTGGAGGTTATGTCTGAAAGTCCTTTTTCATTCTTCAGGAACGTCTATTGCCACTGGTCTGAGAACGGAAGAATAAGATCTGAAACAACTGATGGAAGACAGAATAAACATTTTCTCTGAAAATAATAAATCAAAAATAAAAAGTAAAAATAATAATAATAAAATAAAAAAGCCCTGGACCCACATTCCATTTGCATAAACTGTCTGGGTGTAATTAAGGCCCGGACAGAGTTGGCGGTCCCACAATTCTGCTCGCACTGCGAGAGGCTGGGGCCGAAGGCTGTCTTCTTCCGGGCTCGCTTGCTTGAGGAGATGGAAGCCAACGGCCCCCCTCCCAGTCCGCCTCTCTCGGGGAGCCACTCGCACTTCCTGAGTGGCTGCTGGTCGAGCAGGGGGAGGCAAATTTGCCAGTTGGGCTGGCTGCAGAGTCCCCCACTCCAGGAAGCTCTCTGGGGTCTCATGATGATGACCAGGTGTCCTTCGTGGCGTCCGAGAGTAGCTCGCTGGAGCAGAACCAGGGAGGAGAGTGTAGGGGACGATGCGCTCTTGGGGGAAACCCTATTCAGCGCGATCACCCGTCCAGGGCTTCGGGCCCTTCTCTGCCCTGCAGCTGCCTACCTCGCCCCCCAGGGAGCATAGCCCGTAGCCCGGCCACTCTGCCATCTAAGCCGCGCAGGACCACTGCCGGTCAGGCGTCTAAGGCTTACGCCTGTGTGGGGCAGGCATGCCGTGCCCTCAACACCACAGCCTTCCTCCAGGTCTACACCGGGGAGAGAATGAGGCTGGCTGTGGAGGATGACAAAGCCCCGACTCCACTTCCTGAATGGAGGAGAGCTCTGGACCTGGCCTTGCAGGCCTTGACGTGCGCAGCCCTGGCACAGGGCAGAGCAATGGGCCATTTGGTGGGGCTGGTACGCCATCTGTGGCTCACGCTGTCCCAGCTACCCGACAGGGAGAAGACTCCATTGCTGGATGCGCCTATCTCCCCCTCCGGATTGTTCGGACCGACGATGGAGAGTATGAGGGAGCATTTTGAGATGCCGCAGAATAGACAAGACATTCCTGCCCCGGCGGGAGGCGATCACCCATCCCGCCTCCCCACTAGCTCCGATGGCGGTACATCGGCAGAGACAGAGAGGCGCAGGCAGCACCCGCAGCAGCAGCAGCCAAGATCAGAGGAATAGTTTCCCGCAGCAGGGCGGATGCCTCCCTCCTGAGGGGAGCGGTGTGCAAGGGGCGAGCGGTCCGAGGGACATGGAGAGAGCAGCTGCAGCGGCCTCACATTAATGCGCTGGAACTTTTAACGGTGCATCTAGCACTCAAGCATTTTATGCCGGCTTATCGCAGGGCGTGATATATTGGTGAGGTCAGACAATACAGCGACGGTAGCCTATATCAATCGCCAAGGCGGCATTCGCTCCCCTCAGCTATGCAGTCTGGCAAAAAGGTTGCTGTTATGGGCGAGGTGTCACCTTTCAGTCCGCGCAGTTCATGTTCCGTAAGAACAGAACAGGGCGGCAGATATGCTCACGAGGGGCCCCCAATCACTAGCCTGTCTCCGCCCTCCTACATACTTCCGCTCAATTTTAATTTCCCTTCAGTAAGACGTCTGGGTCTGCGGTATATTCACAGGTTTTCTCCGGCCAAAATTTTGCAGGTCCAATCAGCAAACAGAGGGAGTAGCTGAGAACGATGATGTTGAGGTTGTGGGCTAGTTTGAGCATGACATACGTTACGACCAAATGTTAGCGATTGGTTATGGCAGATCCAGAGTGGCTCTGGGCAGATCCAATAGTTTTGAAATTCAACAGAGTACCCGCATTCAAGGAAGTTAATGCTTAGCAATGGGAAGTGGACAGACTCTCTGTACATTATGAAATATGTACAAGAGTATGGTAGGACCAGGCTACCCTATCACATTGGGAGTGGCGTCTTCACCCACAGGTGGTGGAGGGGGTGTGGCAGCGCTTTAGGAAAGCTCATGTCGATCTCTTTGCCTCGCGCGACACGATACACTGTGTGAAGTGGTTTTCCCTGAACGAGAGCGATGCTCTGCTGGGAGTGGATGCTCTGGCACACGAATGGCCGAAGGCCTTGCTGTATGCTTTCCCCCCGAAGGCATTGATCCCAGCGATGTTGAAGAGAGTGAGGAGAGGCAGGCACGAAGTGATTCTGATAGCCCCCCATTGGCCCGATCAGATTTGGTTTCCGGTTTGACCCTGGTCTGGTCTCAACTCCTTCATGGACAAGAAATTATGTTCAAGCACTTGTTTTGGCCTCACACAAACAAGCATACATTTGTCACTGTCTGAAGCTCAGATCAAATAGAAGTGGTCAGTCAGTACTGACAGGACCAGCAATAGCGAAATTAACTACAAAATCACAAAGCCCAGAAGATGGTTGAGTATAAATTAAAGTCAGAGTCCAATAGCAAAGGAAATCTCAGAGGTTGGCAAAACTATCTTTCTTCGAAAAAACGCCATGCCTGATATAAAGCTGAAAATCACCACCTCAGAATGAGATAATATGGGTAAATCATACATTTTCTGAATCCTTAGAGCCATGCCAGTATTGCAGTGTTTGTATTTTGTATCTCTGATGCTCCCCGATGCCACAGGATTAAAAGAAAAAAGATGATTTAGGCGGAAATGGCAGGAAAATTTGTGTGATTAAGAGTTTGAAGAGCTCCAGGGTCGGCTGTATTTGTCCAAAGTTTTCACAAAAGGACTTGAATGAAAGCCCAGGTTGTCCTCTTTAAAATGATACCAAACATAATAAAATCAAATATACAAATATGTCTTTAACAAAGGCCAATAGCAAGATAGGCACCTGCGTCAAAAATGTGTTTTTTCAATGGGGGAGGGTAACTTTAACAGCTGATAACACTAATTTAGCTGTGACTCCAGAAGGGTTATCATACAAAAATGCAAACTACAGACATGTATCTTTTCAAAAAGTATAAGCAACCTTTGCCACCTTGAGTGGTACCGACATCTCATCTGGCCCATGGACTACTCCATTCACCAATTAAAGGCTTAAGTAGGCCTAGTGTTTCTACATGTTGGCACAAAACGTCATTTCTGTCAGAAGCCAGTCTATAATGCATACAGGGGTAACATGAGGTGAGTCAGACAGAAGAGGGGCCTGTCTTAGTAGTCTATTCCTGAATCCTGTCCCTTTCAAATGTTAAAATTGTGTGATTAGCCGCCAGCATAATAAAATCTAAATTAAAAGACAAAATCTCAAACCTATGAGTCTATAGTCAGGGGGCCTATGTGGTTTCTGTGGGATTGAAATGTTAATTTTTGGAGAGTGGTTGGACTGTCTTTAGAGGTCATTGAACATGGAGAAAAATTATGTCTCCATTTTTTTAAACCTGTTTTAACCCTATTTTTGTTAAATTGTATATTTCACTATAATTAACACCATAAATATTGCCTAAATCATTGGCTATGTTGAATAAAGTTCATAAAACATTTATTTTATTATTTTCAACAGTATGATTGTATGTCAGTATTATGATTGTATGCCACCAATCAGTTTCACCAAATACACATACTCCATTGCTGAACGATAGCAAAATCACTGAATCACAGATGAGACCTCAAACAACATTTAATTCATTTACATATACACAACATATTAGATCTCACCTCCACAATGTCCTCATCAAAATCTACAACTAGTCTACTAAACCCTATTTGTACTCACCTTCTTAAGACTGGTCTCCCCTTCCTGGATAATGTTTTGCTCTAGATTATAAATAATTCTGTCAGAGCATGTACCACAGTCGTTTAAGACATCTGTTATTAAGCTCTCCCACAAAAAAACCTAGCCTTGTATCTATACTGGTCCTCCTGGACCTCAGCGCTGCCTTTGACAGCATAGATACTACTTAGGCTTGAAAATTTGATAGGCATCAAAGACTCAGCACTCGCTTGGTTTAGATCATACCTTCCTAACCGTCAACAATTTGTACAGGTCCATAATAAACCATCTACCAATATTATGGTAAAATATGGAGTGCCTCAAGGCTCAGTACTGGGGCCCCTGTTGTTTAGCAGATGATACATAACTATACCTCTCCATAAAACTTGATGAATTAACCCTGTTAGCCAAACTTGACTCATGTATAAGAGCTATAAAGACATGGATGACGAATAATTTCCTGCTTTTGAACTCAGATAAAACAGAAGTCATGGTTTTAGGTTCAAAAAGATGAGGGATGTCCTATCCACATTACAGGCTACATATAGTGATCTTCCACTGACCTCATCCACAAGTGTTAAAAACCTGGGAGTTATAATTGACCAGGACCTAGCACTAAGTAATCACATAAAACAGATCACCAAAACTTAATTTTACCATTTAAGGAACATTTCAAAGATAAGGAAGTCCTTCTCCTTACCAGATGCCAAGAAATTAACGTTTTGTCATCTCAAGGATAGACTATTGCAATGCTATTATGCTGGCTGTAATAATACCTGTCTAAAGAGCTAACAGTTTATTCAAAATGCAGCTGCTCACACACACAAAAAATATGAACATATTTTCCCCATCCTAGCATCTTTACACTGGCTACCTGTTAAAAGTAATTGACTTCAAAATATTACTTATAGTTCTTGGTTGGTTGCCTGCATTGAAAGAGGACACCTCATGAAGACGTTCTTTTGTCTGCTTCTGACAGAAGAAGCACTTATCTATGCTGGCAGCAGCTGCTGCTGAACAAGTGTACAAAGTCCCTCTAGATGGACTTAATGCAGTTGCAGGTGTTGCTGCAGGTTTAGAAGATGGTCTACCACGTCTTTTCTGAAGACACTGAGTCCTGCCTGCTTCACATGATTTCTAGTAGCGAATCTTAGCATGCTGCAGATGCTCACTGTTACAGGTGGATTTGTAGCAGTTCCTGTGCCAAACTGCTTTGTTCTCTTGTAAGATAACTGCACTGTAACAATGTAATCGTTGGCTGATCTGTGATGCCCATCTCTATACTCTCTCATGGACAAAAACAAGACATTTGGCATATGTCTCTAGTGATGGTTTATTCACCAGTCCACACATATCTGCCACTGGATACATAGCCCAAAATCTGTTTCTTTTAGAATATGTGTGCCATCACCTGACTAACAGAAAGACACACCTCAGAATATAACCTAACTAGACTGTGCCACCATGGACTATGAAAATGTGCTTGCTCAAATGTAGAAGGCTAGAAGGTCACTAATATCACCAATCATGAAGAACAGAGCACTATGTGCTTCAGGTTATTCGATATTCTAAATTCTATCACTGCCAGCTATCATCAGCCAACTGTCAATGGTAGTCAGGGATGGATTACTGCATGGGCCTACCGGGCCCAAGCCCAGGGGAGACAAGGAGTCAGGGGGCCCAAGCCATTGCATGGAATCATTGCCTCAATATCAACACATCATATCAACATATAGGCTATGAATCTGATTGAATTAAAGTATTGGCCATCCCCAAAATGCACCAGAATATAGGAAATCACATCAAATACATTTTTAAAAATGTCCCCCGCAAAACAATTAGTGGGTGGCCCTTAATACACCTGGGCCCAGGGGCCTGAAAGTTCATAATCCATCCATGCTGGTAGTGTCTCTCTTTCTCTTTCTCTCTGTTACACACACACACACACCTGTCTGTTTGTCTATCTGATCCTTTAGCCTTTCTTTTCATCACACTTACATAAGCTACGGAAGGCACAGACTTCAGCTGGTACTATGTAAAAGTCTATTAAGTCTATTACACTTGATTTAACAGAGATCTCTGCACTTTGTGCTCTGAATGGGTGTAGACAAGAACTGACAGAGCAGGCTAGGCCTACACTCAAGCACACTAATAGGCATGAATTGATTGTATTGATATTGAAGTACCGGTATTATTTTTTAGCGGACAATTTCGAGAATTTTAGGCACAATTTCTTGTTAAAGAGATCAATCATCAGCCTAAAAATGTTTTATTATGTTGTATTGTTTATGTGGCCCACTTTTGCACACCTTGTAGGCACCAAACCCTATGCTATAATACCAGCAATGTGAGGTTTATGGACAAAACACCATATTTGACCTTTTCTGAATTTGACCTTTGATTTGGGTCCTTCAAAACCTTCAAAAAAAATGGAGACATGTTTTTTTTTACTCTTAAGAACCCCTAGAACAAAGATATAATACTCTCCAAAAATTAACATGCGAATCCCACAGGCCCCCAAATTAGACACATAGGCCCCCCTACTAGTTTAAAAAAATCTTCAGGTGTAAGTAATAAGTCAAAGAACCACATTCTGTGTAATATAGAGGTTATCATAAGATACTCTAGTTTGTAATTTCTTTTAAAGTATACATTTTGAACACAAATGGAGTCACGGGTCCAGGGACGGACCAGTGAAGTTGCTTCTTCTCCACCCTTCTCTTTTCACAGGGGGGGTCCGTCAAAAGTTTGGAATAACCTAATTGACTGACCTAACTAACGACTTGTTTGTGATTTTTAATAATATTTTTGCATGGTAAGAAATTTATTGAAATTCTGTTTGGGGGTCCCTCAGACCCCACCACAGATTTGGTCCCCCCCAATGTTGACATCATGACTACGGCCTTGGCTAGGAGTGTGTTGTCGATCATTTGGAAATTGAGTGTAAAGCATGGGTTGTGTTTACAGTTCCGCAAAAAGAGTGCTGTGCAGTGAATTGTGCCTACAGTTGTGCAAAGTGTGTGTTACAAAATTGCAAACTGTGTGCAAAGCAGTGTTTGTGCTTTCAGTTTTGCGAACTCAGTGAGTGGTTTTGCTATAAGTATTAATAGTTTTAGAAATTGTGCTATAAGAATCACAGTTGTGTTTAAGCATTCAGAAAAAACTGTAAGTCCTCTACCACAAAATAATTTTCTTTTTTCCCCAAGCTTTTGATATGCCATAGGTTTCCATTTTCCAATTAGGCTATTATTATGTTTTTGTTTTGTTTTATATGAAGCCCTTTGGGTCAATTTGTTGCGTTAAGTGGCCTGAAAAGTGAGAAATACTTAGATATATGGTTTTAACAGTTGATAACAGCTTATTTGCATGTCAACTACCTGAGGTAAAGGGTAGGATAGCATTATTGGTCAGGCATATAGCCTGATAGAGAGCAATATTTCCAGGCAAGTTAAAACATACTACAGCCAGGACGCTGGAAGTCAAAGTTGGGGTGCTGAGAGAACTAGCTCCAGTGACGTCTCTGAAAATGCCTAGGCTAGACAACGTGAAGATATTTGTTTTGCAACCGTGAACAAGTCATTTTTTTATTTGATGTTTGGTAGACTTAGGCTATCCAAGAAAAACGAATCAAATGAACCAAAGGCAGGCCTATTAAACGGGAGACTTTCTGTGGCCCATCTGTAAACAATTCTGGGTTAGAGGTCTGCGCGGGACTGATTTTTCAGTCCCGCTCCCGCGTTACATCTAAAAGGCAAGCTCGAATTAACAATGTTTGGTCTCCTCATTGCCAATGCACAGGCTGCAGAGGGCAGCATGGTGGTACTCCTCACATCTGGTGTAGAGTAGAGTTACAGGCATAAAAACAGATCAGTCAGAGACTTTCTAATGAGGAGACAGCACTCAAAAAATCCTCCATAGAAATGCATGGGGCTAGTTTGTAACGCCAATATGGCTGTTGTCTACACATATCCCATATCGCCAAAATGTCGACATGTGTATACATTGAGCCAATCATGTGGTGTGATGTGACTACATTGAGCCAATTATGTGCTGTGTTGTGCAGACAACGTGCCAATCATGTGTTGTGAACTCGCCACTGGAGCACACTGGTGTCGTGAAGCCTTGTGCACGCGCATTTCTGCCGAATAGGATGCCCGATGAGTACCCAAAAAGCGTTGCAATATGACTGCCGAGTGGAGGGACTTGCCTAAAAGGACTTTGGATCAGTCAAACTCAGCTAGCTAGACAAATTTTTTCTTGTATAGCCGTCTTTGCACACTTTTTCATTTCGCTTGATATTTCATTAAACTGTGAGTGTGTGAACAGAAAGTATTAAGACATTCTTACCTTTTTTTCTTTTCCAGGGACCGAACTGAAGAGGGATCGATCCACCATTTTGGAGACAACCGGAGGCAACATTGATAACCCTGACTCAGTTGCGACAGCAGAACCAGCATCTCCACGGCTTAAGGACAACTTCAGCTTGATAGAACTGCAACACTTAATTGACATATGAACTGATGTTGGATTGGCACCACTTAGCCTACTTGCTGATCGAATAATTTGGTGAATACAATAATAATTGAATTATAATTAAGCTGGTGTTGTAATGTAGAATTATTTTCTCATGCTATGATTTCATACAACATTTGGGTTCTATGGAATTATTTGTTTTCTTATTGGACAGGAGACAGCTATTCCCAAAAGTGGGAATATCCCAGGTCAATAGAATAATCTGGTGTTTTAAGGTTAATTAGTCGGCGGCAGAATTAATGTATTGAATCAACACAGCATTTGTGATCGCAGGGTTGTTACCTTCGCCACTCGGCCTCAGAACCTCAAGGTTACAGCCAAACAAAACACCTGTGATTATATCATTACCCAACACTCCTACTCACACAATTTCAAATTGCTTAACCTCATTTCAGCCTTGGTAACTGAATACTAAAATTAAACTCAGGTTGATTGTCAGTTATCAGTCTTATCCTGTGGGTCATGTGCACTGCTGTTATTTTCTTATAAGTTAAATTTGGACTATAAAGCATAGTTTGGATTGGATTCTGATTAGCAGTCAGTGGTTTAGCTACTCTCCATCTCAGCCTCTCCAAGGTCTTTATGCTCTCTCCTGGTTGACCAATGCCTACCCTGCAACGTGGTTTGTTTGTACACATCACTTGAATTCATGAAACACATGAATTTTACTTCAAATGTTAATAGAAAGAATTGTCAGTGTGATTTATTAATGTGTTCCCTACATGCATTTAAACCTAGATGTACCGCATAGCGGTACAAAATATGACCGCCGCTCAGTCCTGCACATCCATTCCGCGAAAAATAAATCATATTAATGAATTTGTCTCCATCTTCTACTCCATCCTCCACTCTTGAAACTTTTGTGTTTGGAATGTGTGTTTGCACACATTCCGCACACAAAGCCTACTGGCGCTGCAAAGGTGAATAGATTTGTTTCTGGGCCAAAAAATCTGTAACATTGTTATAAAACCTTTAAAATCTCTAAACAATCACAAGTAGGGCAGTTCATCAAAGTCCATCCATTGCAACTGGACTGATGAAAGGTACACCTGGCTACATTGTATTTGGGAAAAGCAGAAGGTAGCAGCATAATGTATTTATTTATTATTAAACAAAACAATCCCTGTCAGTTCCATGCAGTTTTCAACAGCTATCAAGAAGAGAGGTTATGTCATGGATTTTTGTGAATGTTTCTTCTTCTACATATGCATAAGTTTAGTCATCTAGTTCAAATGATATTCAGCTTTACTGTCAATGCACAAATTAAATACCAGTAGTCTAAAACAAAATGCCGTTTTACCCAGTGGTGCAAATAACTGACATGTCCAAAAGGGCCTTCATGAAATGCGTTGCGAGACTGTTCATACACATTTTAACGGGCAAAGTTGAAGAGCTACTGTCCGTTATTGTTTGTGCAAATAATATGCTGATTCATGTTCCCTTGCATTTTGCAACCATGAGGTCCATGGTTAAGCTCAATCTTTTGACACAATCTTTTGATTTTCACCCAGCCTAGTCCATGGTAGGCGCCCGATAGAAATATTGTTTAATTTTGCGATTGAATGGAAACGGTATCAACAAAGAGAAGTTGAAATACACAGTAAAAATGCAAGCAATATTGAAACCAAAAATAGTGATTTTTCCCAAATAATTTGTTGTTGTGAATACAGTATTTTACAGCAAACAAAAAAAAAGCAAAGAAGAATACAGTGACCACCAGATATACATGGAGTTTTGAAAACACTGATTTTGTTTTTTTCTAAAGACAAGTGTGTGTGTGTGTGTGTGTGTGTGTGTTGGGGGGGGGGGGGGGGGGTTGTGTACAGTATGTATTCATAGGCCTATAGACCCTTTCAACTGCAGAAACAAACAATTCTACAGTAAGCGTTCCTAAGGCATTTCTGGAGGCACAGAAAAATGTATTGAGCTAATGGTACTGTAACATGGGGACAAACAGAAATAGAGTAAAAAGACAAATTTTACATAAAGTCAACTTTTTGTAGAACATTACTGTAAGCTAAAGTCCGATTACTGTAATTTTCAAAGTATCTGCATTGGTTCTGAATATTTCAACCGAAAATCCTCTAGGAGCAGATTGAAAGGGTCTATACCTATATAGAGTATATATATTCATAGACCTATACTAAGGCAATGATTGGATGGTGTTCAGTAAAGTAAAGAGTGTTTGCACATGTGAAGAGAAAGAGTGAAGCACTGGTGATTTAGTGTGGCATTTTGATGGGTTGTGTTTGAAGAACGAAATCAAGTTACTTCCTGTTAGATTTTTGTGTGTTAGGTAGAAAATTGTGTGTGGTGTTTTGCAAAATGTTTTTTAGTCAATTGAAAACTGAGTCAAACACTGAGAATTAGTGTATGGTTTTGCAGATTTGGTGTCGGGTTATGATGTTTGGAGGACATGTTTAGAAAATTGTGTGACAAGCAAAGATTTAGTGTGTAAGCAGTTGAAAAAAACTGTAAATGGAGATGTAGATCATCACGGGTGCGTTAATAAATCTACATTGCGGCGAGTTGAAACAAATTATTCATTTTGACGAATTTATGTAGTTTCAGTTACTTTACTTTGGGCCATGCTTTTCTTTCAGGTAGCCTATATATTTTCCATTAAAAAACCATCACGTAGCGAACGTGTTGTGGCTAGCTCACTTAGCTCCTGTTAGTAGCCTAGGTTATGGTCATAAGCAAATGAGATGACAGTCGAAAGATACAATTAGTGCTGTTATCGATTTGCTTGGTAGCCTATAAACGCATTTATGGTTTTCTACAAATACATCAATAATCAAATTGGCCTCCATCACTCAACCATGCTAACGGTAACATTATTTTACCTATGTTCTGCTATTGATAGGATTAACGTAGCCTACCTGCAGTAAAAAACAAGCATGTCCGATAAACATTCTCAGATTTATTTCGGCTTCAAGAGGAAATGGGAATTACATGTCATGCAGAAATCATCCTACCCTTAGACGTTCTCTGCGGTAAACTACTGTAGCCTACAGTCTTGTCCTTGTAGGAAGCGTAGTGTCTTTCCAACCCACTTTAGATTAACTTCCAACAAAATTACGTCTCACTGCAACGATGCGCCATCTAGTGGACAAACGACTACTTATCGCCAATACTGGAAATGCAGCCATGATGATAATGATGAATATTTATTTTGGCTTTCTTTTAATCCTACTGAATTTGTAATTATGTATCGGCCGTTCTAATACCGATAGTATGTGGGTGCCTGTGTGTGTGCATGTGTATATGTGTGCACCACCATCTACAGGCCAATGAGTGTACAGTCACTAAATGTACACATAACTTAATTTTTTAGACCCCCCCATGGATGAAATTCTACGAAACTTGGCATACCCCCAGAGAATGTCAGGTTAATCATACACATACAATTTGGTGCAGTTCTGAACGTCTTTACTGAAGAGAGGGGCGATTAAAGCAGAATGATATTGCATTTTCATTTTTTACCGGGGGGGTGCAAATCACAAATGAGTGATTATGGGCTAGGTTGATGTGGGCCATTGAGACCAACATACCATAAACATTTCTTCATCCTCGGTGCCACGGTTCAGGTAGTTATTTAGGAAAAACTGCATTTTTTGGGTTTCGGGGGGCCCAGCGCGGAGGGGGAGTGGCCCCCGGGGACCAAACGAAATTTTTCCGTAAAAGTCTAGTGGGGCTACATACCCACCAAATTTCATGTGCCCCAGTGTTTCGGTGCCCCGGGTATCGTTGACCAAAATTTCAGGAAGTAGATGACGAAAAAAAAATCCCTATATGACCGCTTCGCTAGCTTCGCTTTTCTGGCTGGAAGATAGTTTGACTTAAAAAAGAAAAATAAATAAATAATATCTCTGATTATTATTGCATTTGATATAACCTCAGCTAACAATTGGTGTTGGGAAACAGCAACATTGCTAAATGACCATAGGGCCACGTTATGGCCACGTTGCTCAAGTCACTAAATGGCAACGTTACCAAATGACCATAGCGCCACGTTATTTAGACCACTAAATGGCAACGTTGCCAAATGACCATAGGGCCACGTTATGGCCACGTTGCTCAAGTCACCAAATGGCAACGTTACCAAATGACCAAAGCGCCACGTTGCGGCCACGTTATTTACACCACCAAATAGCAACGTTACCAAATGACCATAGGGCCACGTTATGGCCACGTTGCTCGAGTCACCAAATGGCAACGTTACCAAATGACCATAGGGCCACATTATGGCAGACATGTGGACTCGAGTCACATGACTTGGACTCGAGTCAGACTCGAGTCATGATTTTAATGACTTCAGACTTGACTTGATAAAATTCTGCATGACTTGCGACTCGACTTGGACTTGAATACTATTCACTCGAAACTTGACTGTCAGGGTGGCCAGAGGAATCAAATGCAGATTACTGAATATCTTGCAGTCTTGGTTTATTGGTGTGAAAATAGCCAATACTCGACAAACTTGGTCATCAAACAAAAACAGGCTCTTGAAAACAAAAGACCTCTCAGGCGGGGTAGTTTCAAAACTAAACAGAGCACAAAAAACTGAAGTCAGCCGAGCTTACGTGCCGGGTACAGGTCTACAGTCTTAAGCAGGTCTCACAAACACAGACACGACGATCAGACAAAGAACAATGAACAACACAGGGTTTAAATACTCAACAAACGAATGGAGATAAAATGCAGGTGGGAAGGTAATTGGGAGATAATAGGCAAGACAGGAAACAGACCAAATAAGGACAAGGGTGTGGCAACAGGAAAAAACTGAAATGTGAAACAAAAAACATAGATCAACACCAGAGGGAGCCAAAAACAACCAGTCCTATAGGCTCCCTGACATTGACTCGGACTTTGCCTCTTTGACTTGTGATGACTTGACATGTCTCGAATCAAAAACTAAATTTCCTGATCGTGGACCAGTCACCCCAGAGACGCTTTCCCTCCGCGACTAAAAAAATAAAAATAAAAATAAAAATAGCGGAGACAAGTGGCCAGAGCACAGTTCAGTGCTGACACCCACACGTGTTACGCACTGTGTGTAGGGCACCAAGAGACCGAGGAAGGACCAACATTTAGCCAATAAATAGTAGCTTTACTGCAAACTGATTTGCACTCTTGTTAGAGAATGTTTAATGTTAAAATGCACCAACAGCATGTTACATAAAGATGATACTTTTCGAGACCTCTCCATGAAGATCCAACTTGAACTTATGCTAGCCTACTGCATTCAATTGAGAACGCATCTAAGCACGCACGAGAGGGAGAGAAAACGAGTAGGTTCCAGCTGGCTTGTCATTGTTGATGATAATTGATATTTTCTTTTAAATATAAGAAACGTATAAAAGGAAATCGTGAAAGCAACAAATACGAGATTAGAGGAGATTGCGAATTTATCCGGTTCTCACTAGCCTACTGTTAAACTATGAGATCCAGGTCACTATGACATACTAGCTGCACTCACTGTGATTTGGAAAGTGGACAAGAAGAGTTGTCTTTGCCTTTGTGTAATGGAACTGGTGAGTCTTGAAGTATTCTATAATTTATTTACATGAAGCACATGATATGCAGATTGAAACGCATTCCACTCAGCTACTGTAGCTAGGTGGCTACTGGCTACCAGGCTCATAGGCTAATTCACTTTTAATTGCAAACAGAAAATGTCAAGCAAGCGTCATGTCATACATGCTTCTCTTTCCAAAGGAATGAAAGCTGTTTGTGCCAACTTAATATCATGCTTATCATTGTTAATATTGTGCTATACATGTGGCACAAACAATGTTTGAGTTTATGGACTAGCCATAGGCTGAATGGAGCTGGTAAAAAAAGATCATTATGAGAACGTGTGGACAGTGGCACAATGGGCTTAAAGTGACAGTGCACCATTTACAAATGAGATAAACAGCATCAAATGTGTAGTATTTCTTAAGAAATTAATACTTTAAAACAAAATTACTGTCATTATTATCTTTTAAATAATATAAAAGTGTTGACCTTGGCTTCCCTTATGAGTCGCCACTGGCAGACAGCCTAATAATAATATAATACCGATAATAATAATATAATAATAATAATAATAATTGTTTGCAGGCAAATCTATAGCATAGCGCAGTGAAATGCCATCAGTCAAATTATTACTCATCCTTACAGTGGGCTCCGCAATTTGGAAAAACAATATATATATTTGCAGTTGTGCTGAGTGTCATACGTAGCTATACGTTTTGTACAGATTACTTAGGTATGCACATGTGTATATTACACAGGTATGCGCATGTCGTAAAAGATTGCAAGACAGAAACATTGAACATGTTTTAATCTGTATTTATAAAAAAAATACTGTGGATTAGATGTAAGTGCTAAAATTATGATCGATAGTCTAATAATGGCAATAAGTGAAGAGTACCTGATGACTTGTTTAGGACTTGAAAAAGATTGGGACTTGGACTTGGACTCGACTTGGCTTTGATGTGACTTGGACTTGGACTCGACTTGCCCTTCTCTGTATTTACTTGGGACTTGACTGCTAAGACTTGGGACTTACTTGTGACTTGCCAAACAGTGACTTGGTCCCACCTCTGCATTATGGCCACATTATTTACACCACCAAACGGCAACATTACCAAATTACCTTAGCGCCACGTTGTGGCAACGTTGCTCAAGTCACCAAATGGCCACTTCATAGTGGCAAAGTTGTGGCCACGTTGCAGGAAGGTTGCCAGAAGGTTAGTTGGCCGTGACCAACTGGCAACTTATAGGCAACGTAGCTGTTTAGTTGTGTGGGCCCGCCCGCTCCCTCAATATTCTTTCCCGCTCCCGCATTAATGTGTCATTTTTAGTCCCGCTCCAGCCCGCATCTGTAACATGATGTCCCGCTCCCGCCCGCTAAAGCCCGCATGCAGGAGGGATAGCCTATTCAGTTTTTCTTTCTGTCTCACGAAAGGAGCACAGCACACACACCTGAGAAAGACTTCAGATGCCTGCCTGCATGCCTGCTGGCCTGCCTGTGTCACAAAGTTCTCATCAGGTGAGTGAAAGTTAGAATGGTGGTCATTTCAGATGTTTCTGCCACCACTTCATAAAACTCATAGTTTGGGAACTTTAAATTATTTGTAGGATATTGCTTGTTCACAACAGCTGTGTAGCCTATGCCAAGTTCAGAGTTCAAAATATACTTTTGGGACTCCCTGCTTATAGTTTTGAGAATGCTATTATTATTATTTCATTTGAGCTACATTTTACACTGATATGGCATGATGGCAATATAAACACAGATAACAATGGTATTAAATTGCAATAGCCTAAAGATTAAATGTAATGGAATATTCAACTTAGGTAGACTGCCTAAGCTATTTATGGTTACTGATATACTCCGAGTCTCTGGCCCTCTCTTAGAGCCAGGCATAGTGAGCTGGCCCTCGGAAGAAAAAGTTTGGGGACCACTGAACTAGTGCTACCATAGACTGTTCTATATATACAGTCTAGGAGTGCTACAAACTGGGAAATTACGTCACGTTCGCGCGTAAAGGCGGGGGTACAAATTCTGGCGCGCGGGATTGACAAACAGGAAGAGTTTTCAAATAGAGAGGGGGAGTTCTAGCTACCATAGACGGTGCTAAAACAGAGGGATTACCAGGTCTTGTTTTGGTGTCACACAGCTAGTTAGCAAATATCGGTAAGATTGTTTGACGAATGCCACATTTCTTCGTTACAACACGGCTGGCGACATGTTTTCATTGATATTGTTGTTTCAGTTGTCCCTGGGCGCAGCGGGGAGATATATCTGATAGCTGCTAGCTATCTTAGCTAAGATTACTGTCAAGTCAGTTGTTGTAACGTTAGCTCTGTGGCATGAGTTAACATTATTGCTTATTAAAATGCATTATGACAATAACGTTACGGGACAAAGAAACTGTCTGCGAGAAGTTAGGTTTTTGTCCCGTCTGTAGATTAGATTGCTAACCGTTTAGATTGCTAACTTAGCCATGTGTAGAGCTCTACTACTGTATACCACATCTGGCACAACTGAACTAAACAATGACCCTGGCGCACTCTGTAGCTACGATTAAAAGATTATGATTTTAATAGTATCAACCTACAGATCGTTCTCGAAAAGTATCTTTTTTTAATGTCGGAATATATCTGGTTTTATGTGGACGGAAGGTCTAAAAACCTAGACTGTATAAAATAGGCTAACACGGGAGTACTACTGCATATTATGTACTCGGCTTAATGTAAACAGGACTGGTGGTTGTCGCAGTCTGTAGAATGTTTAGAAAACCAACTTGCAGTTTGACAGCCTAGACATTAATTGAAAAGAAAGACTTTTGGACACGTCAAACTCGAACGACTCAGTGAAACCCCCAACAAGAGAGACTCATAGCTGATCTCGAGTCTTGGACAGACCTTTACGCGTTGACAGACCTTGCTAACAGGCAGAATATTGTTAAATATTAATGGCAAACCATTAAACAATTTTCGCCGCTATTTAATGTGTAACATACATTTAATGTGCTTCAACTGTTATACTTGCATTGCTGACTGCTGGGGGGGGGGGGTAGGATATCAAGTCTTACTAACCGCGTTGCTATGTGAACAGTTTCAATTTTCTCTAGATACAGCAAGGTCAACATATGACCTTATCTTCTGGCTGGGCATGGCACGGCCAATGGGGGACAGTCACCGCAGGTTCTTACAAACAATGATGAGCAATGGCATTATTGATGGCTCTCAGGCCAAGGCCTTACATAAACACTGCTGTGAAGTTGCTGGTGGTAAATACCCCCCCCCCCCCCAGCAAAAAATAGTGTACCTTAGTCTGCTATACTATCCATTCAATGTCTTCTCTTTGTCTAACTCATGAAGCCAACTATAGTCAGGACAGATTGGATGAGTTCATAGATGTCATTAACATGCACCTGCAGCCCATGTTCATGCATGTCAGAAAGGGAATGTCAGAAGAAGATGGTCTTCAGTATTATGCTTTGGTAAGTAAAATAGTGGTGTATGTGTTGTGTTTGGTAGGTTGTACGTGTGCATGTGACCACTGATCTTCTCAAATCTGTTGACATTCTCGTAAAGGTAAATTTAGCGGAGACGGATGTGACCCGCATGTCATCTGATTATGCTGACAATGAGCTGGAGCTGTTTAGGAAAATAGTAAGTTATGTGTTTATTTAGTTCATGACCACATGGTTTATTGATTGCGTTCTGATTGTTGCACTTGCACCCATCTGTGGAAACCCACCTGTAATTATGAACTGCCGTCCTGCTTTCTCAGATGGATTTGGTTGCAGAGTCCGAGAATGGCACGGCCTCGTCTACTGACATTCTGAACTGTGGCGATGCTCTTCTGTCAAAAAAGCTAAAGAAAAAAGAGACCGAACAAGTTTTGAATAAGTTTGTCCAAAATAAGTGGTTGACTGAGGTACATTTCCCTGAAAGGCATTTTGTACCTATTTAGTGTTCTAAAAAGCGTACCACAACGCAATAAAGTGCTATAAACTGACTTCAGTTGTGCTTTGTCTTGGCAGAAACACGGAGAATATTCACTGAGCACTCGATGCATCATGGAAATGGAACAGTACATGCGTACCCTATACCAGGATCTCATCAAAGACTGTCATGTTTGTCATAACATTGCCTTCCAGGTAAGTGACAATGCTAGCACTGAATCAAAATGGTGTTTCATGCTGCATGAAGCTGCATGCATTAAGCTATTACCAGTTGTTTGGTTACAGATTGACGTTTGAGCAGCCACAGTATTCCCATTTGCAAAATAGGATCCAGTTGTATCCAGTTTTCGAAATCACCAAAAATCACACTTGTTAATTGATTTCTGATTTGTCAAACTGTAGGAGAGTAGCCTGATTAAACCCAGACAGACCTGTTTGCAAATTTTTATTTGCTCTGCAGGCGCGCCTGGAGACCATTGAAACTGATTTCTAAATCACCAAAAACCCAGGAACCAATCACAACTGCTTACCTGGCATAGGGCGGGCTTTATATGACAGACAGAAGAGTATAGTTAGCAGCACTGTAATGACTGCGTCTATGGCATCAGCGTTATGTGATATGAATGTGTATTTTCTTTGGAATTGAGTAAACAACTGCATGTAAAACCTTTGTTCACATAAAATATGTATTTGCTATACTTCCAAAAAGACCAAAGGGCCTGTGTCCACCAAACACGTTTTTTGCGCCGACGGTGGCTATTTTCTATACAAATCCTATGAAGTTCAGCATTCACAGCGCTCAGCGCCCTTGGCGGAAAAAAAGCCCTCAGTGCTGACTCTTTTCCCGCGGCGCTCTGAGCGCTGAAAGTTGAAATCTGTTCAACTTTTAGAACAGCGCTGGGCTTGTCAATGTCACTTCTCTCTTGCTAGCCAATTGAAATCAAGGAAGGGGCGGGACTTACACTTTCAACAATATTGGTAGTGGCAGAGGAAAACTCAATCAGCCAAGTCCTATCGTGACTAATATTAAACCACTGCTGCAAACGCAAATTACAAAGCCTAGAGGGATAATCTTTTCTATTATAATGCCAAATTAACTCCTTTTGTCGGTCGAAGTCATATTTAGCAAACGGAGTCCTGAACGATTGCTGCCATTTTTTTAGTTAGCTAGTTAGTTAGCATTAGGCAACGTTCCAAAAAGACGTGCTGGCAGACGGTTTTGGTAACATAGCAACAATAATCACTTGACCGAAGCGCTCTGAAAATGAGCTTGAAGGCGCTGTCACCGCAAAAAAACACGATTGGTGGACACAGGCCCTAATGTACCAGTTTAAATTTAATTTCACTGCTGGTTACGCCCCTTACAAATCGGAAGTGAATGAAGGGCCCCCAAGACCCATTCTCAATCTCAAGTTGATAAGCAGTCTGGTGTTAGCCAGGCTAATAGTAGAGAGGAATGAAATGAGACTCAGTACATTTTTTCAACATAGCTGCATAGATACAACCCTAATAACACTGATGTAGCTGAAGTAGTTTAGTATTATTTAAACTGGTTGACTGAACAAAATATACACTGCTCAAAAACATTAAAGGAACACTTTGAAAAAACATCAGATCTCAATGGGAAAAAAAACTCATGCTGGATATCTATACTGATATGGACTGGGTAATGTGTACTGGGTAAAGGATGGCACATTATTTTTTGGTAATGAAAATGATCAACCTACAGAGGGCCAAATTCAAAGATCCCCACGAAAATCAATGAAAAAAGTGAAAAAATTATGCGACAAGCTAGTCCATTTTGCCTAAATTTCATTGCAGCAACTCAAAATGGTACTCCGTAGTTCGTATGGACCCCACATGCTTGACAATGAGATGGCGGATGGTGTCCTGGGGGTCAGCTCCCAGATGTGGACACGGCCATCATTGAGCTCCTTGACAGTCTGTGGTGCAACCTGCCGGTGTTGGATGGACCAAAATAGTGCTGGGCGGTATACCGGTTCACACCGTATACCGGTGTATATTTTCATTATGATATTAATTTTTAATATACCGCCATACCGCTGTATTTGATTACACAACGTTTGGAACGCTGCGCCGCGTGACAGTGTTTCAGACGGCACTTTTTTCACACGCACGCATGGTGCGACTGCGAGGCATAGTGAGGGTAAACACAAAACACTTTCAGTTTTTCCCCTGAAGTATGACCCTTAAGGCTTAATTTCTCCTTAAGTAAGCAGGGCTCCAGACTAACTTTTTGCACTGGTTGCACTGGTGCGCCTAACTTTTTTTCTTAGGTGCACCAGCACAAAAGTTAGGTGCACCCAAATGTTCAACCACATCACATTTAACACCGCAGCAGGTTCACTTTTTTTCCTTAGTTACTGTCCTATATAGGTTGTCCTATGACTTATGATTTACAATTCTACAAGAAAAGTAACTTAATGAAGTGTTGGTGCTTTAAGTGCTTCACTGAGCTGAAATTTAAACTTAAAACATCTCAAGATGAATTAAATAAAAATAACAGTGAGTAAATTAACAGTGCATGTCTTTTAAGGGCTTCAAACTGAACATCTCATGGCTCAATGTCTTACATACTATCCTTCATGATCTTTAGGCCTTGGCTAAACCAGCTCGCCATGCTAGCATCTTCCATAGAAATGTATTTGAGCACAATTTAAAGAGATGTTCCAAGTAGCCTGGGGGATTTTTATGTGATTTTGCAATGATTGCAATAATCATTTGACAGCCCCACAATGCAATTTACTTTTTAATTTTAGTATTTTTACATTTTCAATAAGAACATCACTATGGTTAATGCAGTAACGAAATGGTAGGC
The DNA here is from genome assembly GCF_046254945.1 of Alosa pseudoharengus. Classification (NCBI taxonomy): domain Eukaryota; kingdom Metazoa; phylum Chordata; class Actinopteri; order Clupeiformes; family Clupeidae; genus Alosa; species Alosa pseudoharengus. Next base: position 15,157,431 of record NW_027468774.1, read on the forward strand.
CTATTATTATAGGCTATTGCAATGACTTGCCATGCTCGATCTAAATGAGTCCATTCAATTCACCGTACACAATGACCACAGTTATACATGCAGGGAATATTCGAGCTTTGAATGTAGCAGCGATATTCGGCTTGCGCCAAATACCGGATTAAATTGATTGATGCCATCAGAATGAGTTTACACAACTCGCGTGCAATATGAATATTGCTGTTGAAAACCGGGTTACTCCCTGCATGTAACTGCGGTCAATGACTCACTGCTTTTCGGCGATATCTGTATCTCTGTCGTTCAGGATGGCCTTGTATGCATTGTTTGCAATTTTAAGACGTCTTTTCATCTGCAATGACTCCTATAAATTTGGTGCAAGTGGCATTCCTGTACGTCGGGTTTACGTCCAAACTATTTTTCTGGTGAATAATTATTTCGGACTGAACTTGGTGAAGGGAAGTTTCACTAGGCCTATCGTAGGCAACGATAAACTTGATCATCATCTCGGGCTCGTCTGATCGGTTTGCTGCTGCCAGCTGCCGAAAGGCAGTGGGGAGAGGGTACATTTATCTCGGGCTATGTGACCACACTGTAATGCAACTACATCCACTCAGTTTATCTGACGGGTCTCTGACCTCTCTCTCTCTCTCTCTCTCTCTCTCTCTCTCTCTCTCTCTTTTTAAATTTACACACAGGCACTGGGCCACGGCCAATCAGAGGGGAGGTCCCGCCCTTCACTATCTGTGATTTGTTTAAACCACGATATTGGCCAAATATGTGTCTGTTATTGAACCAAAGGTAGAGTTTCAATGCGGACACTTTTTCCTCTCTCGAATAGCTGGTCGCACCGGTGCGACCTCCGATTTTTTTTAGTCGCACTTTTGAAAAATTAGGTCTCATGCGACCAAATTGGTCGCACTCTGAACCCCTGGTAAGGGGTTTATTTAAGGGTGTTGTACAGAATGCCTTAAATTGTTTCTTTAGTTAAGGAAAAACGTTAAGGGATACTGCATTGAAAGGGATTTACCGTCACGAAAATTCTATTGAGATTGTTCAACAGCTGTAACTATCTGGCTAGTAGGTGATGTCGTTAGTTAGCAACCCACCGAACACAGTGAAGTTTAATGATCTTATCATTCATCTCACCTTAAGAATATTCGCTGAAATTATCCAGGTAGCAAGTAAACAACAGCTGCATGTTATAGACATGAACTGAGCAATACTAGCTGGCTAGTTAGAAATGATCCTGACTGTCATCAGTGCACCAAAACAAACTTTTTTGTTAATGTTTTGCCTAGCGAACCGAACCGAAGCTCATGGCAGGCTAACAAGACATCCACATCCACATGAAGTTAACGTTAGCCTACCACTAACGTCATGCAAACCACACAATAACAATAAGGCATGTTTCTGATAGGCCTATTTGACAGAGTAAGCATATTAGCAGAGAGGTTTTATTTTAAATTGTATAATTTTCAAAAAAGTATAATTATTGCAAGTTGCACTACTTTTTGTATTGGTTTTATACAAGATGTTTGTGAAATTTGCACAGTAAAAGTTCTCTGTTTGACTGCAATTGTCTTTGCATTCTGATTAGATTCTTCATTAGAATCATGAGTGGCTCTTTGTAAACAGCATCATTTTCTGGAGCCATGTAAAACTGCATTATCACTAGTGTGGAGTTATTCTACATCATGACAGTAAAATAGATCATCCTTAGTCAATGTACTGCAGCAATCCTCTCTCAACCTGTAGAAAATGCTGTGAACATCTGATTATGCATGAAAAAAAAATACCGTCATATACCGTGAAACCATAAGAATTTTGAAAAATACCGTGATATACATTTTTGGTCATACCGCCCAGCACTAGACCAAAACACAATGTCCAAGAGGTGTTCTGCTGGATTTAAGTCAGGGGAGTGTGGGGGACAGTCAATGGTATCAATTCCTTTATCCTCCAGGAACTGCCTACACACTCTAGCCACATGGGGCCGGCCATTGTTGTGCGCCAGAGGAAACCCAGAGGCCTCTGCACCAGTACAGGGTCAGACAATGGGTCTGAAGATTCATCCCGATACCTAAGAGCAGTGAGGGTGCTGTTGTTTTGCCCATAGAGGTCTGTGCGTCCCTCCCAGGATATGCCTCCCCAGACCATCACTGACCCACCACCAAATCGGTCATGCTGAATGATGTTGCAGGCAGCATAACGTTCTCCACGACATCTCCAGACCCTTTCACGTCTGTCACATGTGCTCAGGGTGAACCTGCTCTCATCTGTGAGAAGCACAGGGCGCCAATGGCGGACCTGCCAATTTTGTATTCTATGGCAAATGGCAATTGAGCTCCACAGTGCTGGGCAGTGAGCACAGGTCCCTCTAGAGGCCATCGGGCCCTCAGGCCACCCTCATTAAGTCTGTTTCTGACAGTGTGGTCAGAGACATTCACACCAGCGGCCTGCTGGAGGTCATTTTGTAGGGCTCTGGCAGGGCTCCTACTGTTCCTCCTTGCACAAAGGAGCAGATACTGGTCCTGCTGCTGGGTAAAGGATCTTCTACCACACTGCCAAGCTCTCTTAAAGCAACTGCCTGTCTCCAGGAATCTCCTTTTGAGACTGCGCTGGGAGACACAGAAGTCCTGGCAATGGAACGTATTGGTGTGCCATTCTGGAGTAGTTGGACTACCTGTGCAACCTTTGTAGGCTCCAGGTACTGGCTTATGCTACCAGTAGTGACACTGACCTTACCCAAATGCGAAACTTATGAAAAATCACTCAAGAAGGATAAAGATGAAAAAATGATCAGTTGCCACCACCTGTAAAACCATTCCTGTTTTGGGGGTTGTTTCATTGTTGCCCCTCTAGAGCACCTGTTGTTAACTTTGATGACACCAAAGCAGGTGAAACTGATTCACAACCCCCTCTGTTACGTTACTGGCCAGACCAATAGCTTACAAGTTTGATAACCTTGATGCTATACACCTATGAAAAAGTGTTCCCTTATTTATTTTGAGCAGTGTATTTATACTGATAGACTGAACAGCAGCGATCTGATGATTTCTCTCTCTCTCTCTCTCTCTCTCTCTCTGTCCTGTGGTGGTCAGTGCCAGATGTGTGAGAATCCAGACTGTGGCATCAGGATGCACTTGCCCTGCGTGGCCCGCTATTTTAAAGGACGCAGCGACCCTCACTGCCCCGCCTGCAACGAGTTCTGGCCCCACGAGATCCCAGGTGAAAGAAACACAGAAACAGACACACACAAGTACTGGTGCACTTGTGTGCTCAAATGTGCATGATTGCTTTTGCGTTTTCCTGAAGTAATATAGAGAATAACATAAATATGCAGTTTTAAGATTGACTTTGAAAAATGCTGTGAAATTATTATTGCTATGCTAACAACAATAATTTCACAGTGCATGTTAGGGATGCACCGATCCAACTTTTTCATTCCCGATACCGATGCCTGGGCTTTGTGTATCCATTGTTGAGTTAATAAATCACCGTGTGGAAAAGACTAAAGGCATCAGGCCTGACTTAAACATTCTTTCCCTTACTAAACATTACTTTCCTAGGACAAAATCTAACAAAATAACACTTAGGTAAAAATGTAATGTATTATTACTATATTATTACCCGGAGAGAAGAAATACTCTTTTCTGATTGGCTGGCGGGGTGGCTTTTAATTCTGAATAACGGGACACCTATGAAGTAGATCTGGTAAAAAAAAAGTTTAATCACCGTTCCATATCAGTGCTTATGAATGGTAACTATAACAACCATAGTAAGACGACGGTTGAGCCTGGAGGCATCAATGGAATCAACTGTAAACAAGCTAACTGTCCATGCTATCACTGTTATAGGGCCAACAAAAGTTGTACAACAAGCTAGTGGGCTTAGATTTAATTATTAAATAATAATAATATTTATTAATAATAATAATAATAAGTAAGGGATAACGGCCTTCGAGGTGTGTCCATTTATACGGAATTAATGGACTCGGGCGGAGGGGAGTTGTTTGCCCCTCGCCCTTGTCCATTAATTCTGTATAACAGGACACCCCGGCGGGCGTTATCCCTTACTTATTATTATTATTATTATTATTATTATTATTATACTATTAAAAAACAATTGTGCACCAGCAGCAACTTAAATCTAACAAGCAAACATAAAACACACAAATACATAACAACTTTCTCCCACCAAAACCAGTTTTGTGTAGACAAAAATCCCATATTAGTGATACATTAAAACACCGCTGCCAAAATGGTTTTACCCGCGAAACCCCTCTATTTACCCATAGTGTATAGTATACTATAGTATATATACTCTTTTGATCCCGTGATTGGTCTCTGGATTTATCCCAATCCGTGAATTAGTGAAACACACACAGCACACAGTGTACACACAGTGAGGTGAAGCACACACTAATCCCGGCGCAGTGAGCTGCCTGCATCAACAGCGGTCCTCAGGGAGCAGTGAGGGGTTAGGTGCCTTGCTCAAGGGAACTTGATGCCTATTGGTCGGGGTTCGAACCGGCAACCCTCCGGTTACAGGTCCGAAGCGCTAACCAGTAGGCCACGGCTGCCCCACAAATAGTGGTATGGTCCCTCGGTTTCCCCGCGATGAGACTGCGCGATGAACTAAGAAGTTGACACGGGAGTTTCAATGGTGGTAAATGGTATATGAAGTTGTAAGTTTTAACTAATAAATGAGAAGTTTTTAACAGCTAGTGTGAACATTTGCATTTCTTGATACCAGGAACAGTATACAGATAAGAGATGAAAATGACAATGTGGTTTGAGTATTTTGTGTTGGTTGTCACGCATTAAACGTGTTGACAAAAAATGCAGCAAAAATGCATGAAGATCGTAATTAATCAATAACAAATGGTAGTTAATAAAATAATGAATAGTAAACCACAAATATAATGACGGGCAGACTGTAAAGACAATGACGTGATGACAAACACAAGAAGAAATGTCTATTTAGTGGCAAGTGTCTGGATGCGTGTCACAGCTCAGTCTTTGAAGTTGAAGTAGGCCTAGCCTAAATTCGGATCGGCCCATGGATCTGCTCATTTTTCCGATCCCCGATCCAGCTATTTTGTCAATATCGGGCCGATATCCGATCCTAATATCGGATCGGTGCACCCCTAGTGTCTGCGTTATAGTACTGTGCAGGCCATTGCTGGTTAATGGGTTTTCCTCCTCTCAGTTGTGTACCATGTACCACCCACGTTCAACTGATGCCCATATAAAAGAGTCTTGCTTAACTTGGGGAGTTTGTTGCATTGATAAGGAAAGTATATTGGTTGTCTGACTCTGCTGCTGGCGCTGTCCTTGTGTCCTTTCTGGTGTCTAGAAATCCACAGGCCTCCGGCCTCTCAAAGTCAGCCCCCTTCTGCGAAAGAGAACACAGCGCCCAGTTCCACACCCTCGACGTCCCGGGCCCGCAGGTCCAGCAGACGGCTATAGCCTCATCTGTCACAACACCACACATCTCTACTGCACCACTGTGGCCCTGAATGTTGGTTTGTGTTTTCTTTCGGTAAAACGGCATAAAAGTTGGCAGACAAAATGACCAACATGGACACATGATGGAGTTAAATGCCTCCAGGCAGTGAATCTGTGTGCAGTACATTGTGATGTTCCACTTTTGAATGTGGAGGTTTTGTGTTTGACAATTTGACTGTTTTTATATCATTCCGATGCTTACAAATCTAAATCAGTTTATGTCTTTAATTATTGTTTTGATACAAGGCAGTTCATGTTTTAAGTAGTTTTAAAATAAATAAACATTATTTTGAATGTACTCTTGTGTGTACACGGATATGAAAAAAATTGGGAAAAATTTGCTCATGGCTGATTTACATTCTCTCTCCCGATGTTTGCATACATTCAAAACCGAGCTTGAGTTTTAGAACACAAGAAACATTTATCCTAGAAGGCCTGTTTTTCCCTGTTGGGTAAATTCAGCGGTTGATTTTTGCATTGTGCATAGACGTGTGATGTCTGCAGTACATAATGAGGATTTGTTTATCTTTGGACTGAAAATAGTGAACACCACTCAAACCGGTTTAGAAACAAAATCAGCTTGTCCTTTCCTTGTCAGGTGAGCCAATTTGTGTTCTCAAGTTACCAGGATGTACAAGGGAAAATCCCCCAACATAACATTAATCATCAGTCTTCAACAGCCTTACACTATGGCGCAGACAGTTCAGTATTTACCATACTGACATGTTTAAGATGGTAATTTGTAGTTTTTTCAGCAAATGAAACTGAATATAGTGTTCACACCTGGAGAGACTAGGTCTGACACATGAGGATCTCTGATATTCTGCGTAACGTTGGGTGTATCTCTTCCATCTAGCTGGATGATGGCACTTCGCCACGGTAATCTAATCTTTGCGAGTAGCATCTTGTACCATATATATTAACTGAACAAACCAGACACAGAAAACATCCTCGAGGGTACTGGATCCACCCACTCACATATTTTATGTAACACTTGTTGAATGAGGTCCAAGTTATGCATGCTACATAATCACATACCAAAATTCCAGTGGCTACTATCTTTTGCATTGTCACGGCACCAGTTTCATGTAGCAGATGTGTAGTGGTTATTCCAAATATGTGGTTCCTGGGTAAATGAACTCAGAGTAAGTATAAGTATATATACTCTTTTGATCCTGTGAGGGAAATTTGGTCTCTGCATTTATCCCAATCTGTGAATTAGTGAAACACACTCTGCACAGTGAGCCTGGCGCAGCAGGCAGCTCACTTTCAGCCACTTCCTACTGGTCGGGGTTCGAACCGGCAATCCTCCGGTTACAAGTCCGAAGCGCTAACCAGTAGGCCACGGCTGCCCCTCAAAAGTAAGTAAGAGTAGGTAAACCTCCTACAACAGAAGCCCTATGGCATTGTTTTGTTAAGAGAATGAAGTCATATACAGTAACTCTTCTATTAAGAGGTTTACCACTTACTCTGAGTTAACTTACCCAGGTTTAAAAAGCACAGTTTTATCACGCACATCCAAAATTCATCCAGGTGCAGGATCGAGGATACGGTTACAAGACAGAGTGAAGATCCGCACACTGTAGAGCTCCCATTTGAGTATTTTTTTATTTTGTAAATAAAAAATACTCAAATGGGAGCTCTACAGTGTGCACCTTTCCCAGGTTTGTCACTAAACCACATACTTGGAATACCCCCCAGGATGAAAGATATACAGTACACACACAGAGAATCACTAAACCACATACTTGGAATACCCCCCAGGATGAAAGATATACAGTACACACACAGAGAAGGATGGGGTATCTGCAGCTCTGCTTACTGGACAGAATGGGGCAGTTTAGAATGTGTGCGCGCACAGCGGTCTCTCTCCCATTCTTCTTACAACATTCACTTTACAACTCAGTTATCATTAATTGTAAATAATGAGTTATACATTAACAACAATAAATAGATATGAGTGACAAGAATATAAGTTATAAAATATAATAAGAGGTTCATATAGGCAGGCCTTCTAGATTTACACTATGCCTTTATCATAGGCGTAGGCTTAACACATAGATCATACATAGAATGAGTTATAGAAATACAAAATGTAATGCATATAATAAAGAATATAATAAAATATATATAGTGGCATCTGATATACAATATGTAAATAAGTGACCGAACCAACATTATTTTAAAAAGCACTGTTAGACATTTCATACCAGGACACATAATGGGGCGGTTTAGAATGTACGCATGCACAGCGGTCTCTCCCATTCCTCACACCAGTGGTTCTCAAACTTTTTCTGTCATTCCCCACTTTTCAATTTTCAAGCCCCACCTGACCCCATCACCCCAGCAAAATAGTGGTTCCATGTTACATTTCCTGTCTTGGTCCGCAAGATCTGATGATGTTTTAATTGATGTCAGTCTGTTTATGACTCCAGTGTTTGTGTTTGGCTATTTTGTTTTGAGTCTATGGTCTTCCTTGTCAAAAAAGAAAGGCATTAGGCACAAAAAACTAATTTCCTCTTGTCCTTTGCGCCCGACCTGTCATGTCTCTATTCCCCTAGTTTGGCGTCACTTAGAAATTTAAATTCCACTCCATTATAGACAGAATAAAAAAAGGTTCTTCAATGTTTTTTCAGTTAGCCTTTTAAAATATCAGGTTAGTAAACAGAATGTGCCTTTGGAACATTGGATGAATGGTTGCTGATAATGGGCAATGTAGATATTCAATTTCTTTCTACAACAGTCGAGGTCCCTTTTGTAATTATGTAAGCATATTATGTAACCTGAAATGTGCTGCCCTGATTAAAAAAACAATGCAACTGATCTCCGCTGGTATTCTGTCTATAATGGAGTGGAATGGAAAGTTACCCCAAACTTTTGACCAGTAGTGTATTTTATTGATACTATTAAATAAATAAGTAGCCTAATGCTGTTTCTATCGGGAGAAAAGAATAGTGGCTTACCCCTCACAGCATCCACTTTGCAACTGAGGATTGCTGTAAACACTGGTTGCTTAGCAACATTGTGCAGCACTAAAGCACACAATATTATAGCAATTTCAGTATATCAATAGTAATGTGCATGGATTTGATGAAATTCACCTAAAAGATTAAAGAAAATATAGACAAAATAAAATATAAATATAAAACATACTCTCATGAATATATCACAGCAACATGTAATGTTCTCAAACTGTCTGATGTTCATTTGTGTGCTAAAGTTTCACTACAAAGCCAGTTATAGCCAATATTTAACACATGTTTCAGCAGAGTGCACATTTCCTTTCAAAAGCCAGTTAGACCACATTGTAGCACCAGAGTCACAGGTAAAAAAATACACTTTATTCACATTATTCTTCAAGAGAAAACCTCATAGATCAGTGATTTTACATAGTGAGGCATTTCTAAATTCATGAAATAAAAAGACAGTAATTGTCGCACTGCAGACACAAAGACATTTGTCCAGTATCTTTTCAAAACATATGTTATACCCATGATTGATATTGATATTATTATAATGTTGATGCATTAATGCAAAATGCATTGGATGTAAAAATCCATTAGGATAATATATACAAATTCTCAATGAATAGGCTAGTTCCTGCTTTTGAAGCATGTCTTAAGATACCACTTACTTAAAATAAAAACAGAGCTGACAGTCATGATCTTAGACGAACTGACATTCAATCAGTACAATCAAAGTCCTTTTAGGCAAGTCCCTCCACTCGGCGGCCATATACCAACGTGTTATGGGCACTCATCGGGCACAGTCTTTGGGTCGAACTGCGCGTGCGCAAGGCTTCACGCTTCCAATCTTGCTCCAGCGGCGAGATCACAACACATGATTGGCACGATGTCTTCACAACACACCACATGGTTGGCTCAATGTATTCACATGTCGACGTTTTGCCGAGGAAGGGGTGGGATATGTGTAGACAACGGCCATATTGGCGTGACAAACTAGCCCCATGCATTTCTATGGAGTATTTTTTGAGTGCTGTGTCTCTACATTAGAAAGTCTCTGGTACAATCTCATAGACTACTGGATGAACAGGAAACTGCTGAAAATTCAATAATATAGCATAACATAGACACCTAGTGGTCAGAGTGGCAGATGCAGCCACAAGACCACCACTTATATATAACAACTGCATAAATGGTAATCACTTTAAAGATTGGAGTGTAATGTTCATTTGATAAGGTGCTGGGTTTCAGAAAAGACTAGGCCTATTTCAACATTTCATAAAAACTACGCCACGCATTTTACCGCTGTGCAAATCACCAGTCCTGCAAACATGGTGTTAAAGCATTAGCTGGTTGAGTCTAGGTCAAAGCCAAAGCCTAAGCTACTGACATACTCGGTAAAGTTAAACTCTTCCACTGGAAATGGCACATCTTTCCACTTCTTATAAGACTTGAGATCACTGTCCTCTGGTGTTTTGATAGAGAAGCTCTTAATTTGTATGCAGGGAAGAACAGCCACTTTCTTAAACTTGATCTCCATTCCCCAGTCCTGAGGCAGACAAAAGAAAATGGGGTTGGATTTATTGTTTATGGAAGAGTGCTGTCAATGCCAGCCTCCACCTACAAATATTCACATACACCTCTAACTAGACACACGTTAAGTGAGTGAGGGGGGAATGGGGTAGAATGCATAATAGAATATACAATATAGCAGTGGTTCTCAAAGTGTGGGGGCGGGCCCCGCTAGTGGGGAATAGACATGACAGGTGGGGCGCATATATGTGCCTAATGCCTTTCTTTTTTGACAAGGAAGATCATAGATTCAAAACAAAATAGGCACACACAAACATTGGAGTCATAAACAGACCGACGTATGAAATCATCAGATCCTGCGGACCAAGAAAGGAAATGTGCATGGAACCAAAATGCAAAAATAATATTTTAACATTACCATTTTACCGAGGTGATGGGGTCAGGTAAATGACAAGGAAATGACAAAAAAAAGTTTGAGAACCACTGCAATATATAATTTCTAAATATTTCTTACATAAATTTACCAGAAAATAGAAAAAAGAAATTATGGTATCAGAATAGCTTAGTCATTTAAAACTGATTTACAAACACACACGCACGCCCACAGACAGACAGACACACACACACACACACACACAGACACAACCGTTGATGTACCTTTCTACATTTAGCACAGAAGATCTTCCGTCCAGGCTCCCAGTCTTCAAATTGCTTTCCCAAGTTTATCTGTCCTCCCACTTTGTAGTACATCCTGACACACACACACACACACACATTTAAAACACAAAATGACACAAATTGAACACACCCACATACCTTATGCACTGTAACTACACATTGTCAAATAAATTGTACAAAGACTGAAATGCTATTGAAGTGATTCCTAAACCTCTTCGGCATGACCCACTCTCCTGTGTACTCACTCAAAGGCTTTGTTGACAATGACATGATGTGAGTTCTCTATGACTCTGACGTCGTTTCCGTGGGCGACCGGAGTGAAGCACTCCCGACAGCAGAGCTGTACCTGGTTGGCCGCGAAGCGACGTTTGGCCTTATCCCTCGTCTGCTCCATCACACGAGATAACACAGCAACCTGCTGGAGCTCCTTTATCTAACACATGAAAGAGACAGACTAATGTACGGGGCTAAGGACTTATCTCTTATTTCTCCATCACTTTACTCTTTGTCACACACACATTTACTCTCTGTCAACACACACGAGTTCTTATTTTACTATCAATATAGAGGGGTTAATGTTCCATAACGGACATCATGACCCAGGCCTGTTTCCTCCAGCACTACTTCAGGATAGTGGACTGACCTTGCGCCGATACTCCAGATTGTCCACTTTCTCCATGAGTTGCACTTTTGTGACAGCCTTGCTGGTCAGCTCCTCAAGGTACTCGTTGATCATCTCCCTGCGGACCTCACGGCTTCCCTCAGCTGCCACCACCGAGTAAACGCTGTCCTGAGCTCGTGCTCGGCCCCGGGCCTGCTGCTGGGCAATCTCATTGGTCAGCAGCCCATAGCGGACCACCATGTTGCACTCTGGGATGTCGAGACCCTCCTCGGCGACACTGGTGGAGATGAGCATGTTGTAGACGTTGTCTCTGAACATGGAGATGGTGTCTTTCTGCTTGTTCTGCAGAAGCAATTACAGACGGCAGTCACTCCTATGTTGTAGAGATAGCAAATACACAGGAAACAGACAAACAAACTATACCTCCATATCTCCACCATCATATACAATGATCAATATTAAAAGAATTGTTATCAAATTATTTTCAGTCATACACGGTACAACATGTTCAATTCTGCTAGTGCTAATGGTTAGAGGTGTGGAGTGGGAGTACTACTCGTGAGCAGGGTTAGTTGACCAATTCCTAGGAAAGGAATCCTGTGGCATCTCGAATCTCGTACCTGGGTCATGTGAGTATCGCCAGTGCCTGCGCCGACCAGCATGGCAGCCCTGATGTTGGCGTTCATCAGCTTGGCATTGGCACACACCCAGTCTAAGAGACAGCGGGTGCCCTGGCGCGTCTTTGAGAAGATGATGCACTTTGGGGGTTTTGATTCTCTTTGGGGGCTATGATCACTCTTATCCTCTTTGAGGGCTTTAAACTGATCTAGGAGGGTCTGCTCCAGGCGGACCAACTTGGGGTTTTCAAAACGCTTGTCAGCTGCCAGAAACTTCAACTCTGCATGGTTTTCTGAGGAGGATCAGAAACATGGTCATCATCAATCAACTCCTTGCTAATTTAACTGAAGACAATGTACTATTTTGTTTTAAGACTAATTACTAATTTCCAATGTGTAAACAATTTGGTTTTTTTATTCCGTTTTGAGTCAGTTTCCAAGACCAAGTTATTGCTCTGACCTTCAAATAGTCCAGACAGGAACAAATCCGTTCCATCCAGAGCAAAACCTTCCTTGGAGTTGTAGAACTCCTCAAGGACTCTCAGAGCATCCACCATGCGAACGGTGTCATTGATGAGAAGGGCATCATTGTACTTTCGCAGGTGGATTGCACACTGAGACAACAGTCTGTTCTTTTTCATCACACCTGACAACAAACACAGATGTACACACACACACACACATTCAGTCACTTTGCATTGTTTGTCAAACTCCAACTAAACTGTAGGTGTCACAATGAGATGTGCCTCTCACCAATCTTCTCCAGCTGCACCACATCACCCTCGTACTCCTGTGTTCCAAACTGCCGGAATGTGATGAGCTCCTCCGCAGACATGAACTCATGGATCATTGACATCAAGCTCTTCAGATGCTCCTCAAAGGGGTCCTAGGGCAGCAGACAGACAGACAGACTTGGCTAAGTTGGGTGTTGTGCTTAGTTCCTGTGTGCAGGGAAAAGACACTACCCTGAGGTAGATGTTATAGCTGTAGGAACTACAGTTATAGGAACACTCATGCAAACAAACAAAAATGATAGGAATCACAGCAACAAAAAAACTCCAAAAAGTTCCTCCGGTGCGAATAGCCCTTATAGACGGTGTCAGGATTTGGGTTCACTTAGGATGACCGATGCAGAGAGGTGAAGGTCAGAGAGAAGAGAAGAGTGGGAGAGGCACACCTGAGATCTTTTGTCCGCAATATCGTATCTCTTCACTGGCCTGGGGACAACCTTTTTCAGCTGAGGCTTGTAGTTCTCTGTTGAGACGATCACTGAATCCAGATTTGCACATATCTGCAAGAGAGAAGGGAATACAAAGTTATATGGCTCAAAGAGGCAAGTAGCTCCAGTTTAGAGGGGATAATGCACACGCACGCACGCACGCACGCACGCACGCACACACACACCTGTAGTACATGTTTTACAGCGTTGTCGAGGATCTTTCCACCTCCTGTCCCTGGTGATGCTGTGAGGCCCAGGATCTGGGGTAGTCGTCTCTCGCCCTCGATCTTGCGCTTGAGGTAGTGGCCCATGATCTTATTATACACATTATCCTTTTGTGTGTGGTGGCACTCATCAATGATGAGCAGTGTGAAATCTGCACACAGAAGAACAAGATCTTAGAAATCAAACATCTACCAACATGCTGCCTCCTCTTTATCCAGCCTGAATGACTGATCTACAGTTATCTGGCACTCCTCCAATCACAGATCTGTGTAGTGGCTTTATAGGAAATCAGAATTATACACCAAAGGGTTTAAACGCATTGTTCCCATTTTAATTTAGCAATAATTTGTGGCCTGAAATACAATCTGTTTTTTTATTCTGTCTTAGACCATGTAAAAAGAAAAACCTGTATGCCATCATTTTGTCGTTTAAATCATTAGTCAAGACAATATCAAATACCTAAGTTCCCATGTGTGTCTATGTGTGACAGGAATACTCCTTTATGCGTCATATGGGCCAGATTCAGTATACCATGTGATTGTGATATGTGATTCCATATGTTTGACATACACCATATAAATACATCACACTAGTAACGTTCATCCTCTAACCTGTGAGCTTCACGTGTTTCTCCTCCTCAGTGTGGCTCAGGCCGTTCTGGAGGATCTGCGCTGTGCAGATGACCATGTCCGAGTCCCTGACCACGCACCCAAAAAAGTTCTTCTCCTCTGAGTCACCACTGATGGCCACAACTTTGTACTTGTTCAGGGGTGTGCGAAACTCATTATTATAGTGCTGATCAACTAGGTGCACCTGTGCAGGAACAGAAACATATGCCCTGGTGTGTCCAGTCTTTTTGATTCAGAAATATGTTGTGCAAGGATTTTATTCCAGTAATCAATCTTGAAAAAGTGTTTCTGTAAAAATGAGTGCTGCATGGGAGAACGGATGAGGAAAGAGAAGTAGGACACTTAGCCTGAAATTCATACCTTATTAACGAGGACAGCCACTTTGGCATTGGGTGTGGTGTCCAGGTGTCTCTTAGCAACGAAAACAGCAGCGCGAGTTTTTCCTCCTCCTGTTGGCAGCCAGATGATGATGTTCTCCCCCCTCACAGCCCTCTCAACCACTTCAAGCTGATAGTCTCGAAGCCCTAAATCTTCCATCTGTCACGGGCCACAGGGAATGCTCTTAATGCATGTGTGTTGGGTAAGGGGGAGTATTATTTGACATTTGGAATCAAATCTCATGGTCAACAAAATTTTTCATAATTAACAATTTTATTTTAATTATAAGAATTGCTGAGGGAGTCTAAAAAAATCCCTCACAGATCATCAGGTGAGAATGCCTGCAAAGTATTGGTTAGAACACAAGCATACATAAATTGTAGCTCAAGTCAGCTTGAAAAATAACAATGCAATGAAGTTGCATGAGAGATGAGGAGGCCATGTTATAGGATAACTAGTAAATACTCAATTCAAAATGGCTAAAAGTAACTTCTGAATTCAAATCACAATTTGTCAGAACAACACACACACATTTGACAGACAAATGTCTCTGCAGCTGAGCAAGAGGTTCGTGACACATCAGAGGAAAGGGGGTTGTGACGAGCTCAGAAGGAACGCCCATGGCAGGATACGCCACTTAGTTAGGTCCATCAGAGGTGGCTGTGGTGCCATGACATTTTCCCAGGGGAGTTTCCACTCAGTGCATATACACTGTTGATGTATAGGCATCTAATAAATGGTAGCAGACTACTGGAAGCAGCGAAGCCATTTACCATGATTATAAAGACACGTCAATCAATAATCACCTAATGTAGCTGATTCATAAATGTGATGTCTGATCTGAGGATACATGTCAAATCCTGTTCCTGTCATAATTCTGTTTTCTATTCACCATAAACAAAACTCTCAAAAATCCTGCAATCCTGAAGTGATATTACATAGAACACAACACATACAAGTGATGACAACATGAATCACAGGACACATAATGTTTTCATAAACAAAGCTTACAGTTTGTTTCTGTAATTCCCCACAATTGATTCTTACCAAGCTGCTGTGAAAGTCAGATATATTCCTCTGAACCCCATTAGAAACAGGCGATTTAAAAACCTGTATGCTGACACCAATGGCAGCAAGGGTCGCAGAACTGACCAATACTAACTGACCAACTTCTAGTCATAAACTCTGTCTGTCACACTGAAAGAACCACAGCTGGATTGCCAAACTAGTAAACAAAAGACTGCCTTAATGAGCTCTCACATGCACCCAGATCCTAGTTCACTGTCAGTCAGTGTTACGCTGTGAATGATATTCTTACCCTTTCTGATTCACAGATGGAACAGAGGTGACTCGGATCGCCAGTTGGACTCTCAGGCTTGAGGACCAAGCTGGTTTCCTTGTGTGTTTTATAGGGACCGTCTGCTCGAGGTTGTCAGAGAAAACGAAACTGGTAATGACACACAGGGGCCCCTGCAGGGGAGAGTGGGACGGCCAGTGAGCTGAGTCACACCAGGAAGTGACAGAGTTCTGCTGCAGACCATCAGATGTTATCCACTCATGAGCCAGCTGGCTAAACACCCACCAATGATTACATGAGGTTGGTATATAATACATATGGTACTGGCCTATGGACAGTTGGGAATATATATATATTTTTGTCTTCACAAACACAAACACAGACCAGTGACTCTGTGTGAGGTGAGGATTCCAGAACCACTTTGATTCTGAGTCTTGCAGTAAAATGCAAACACAGAGCTACTACAGAGATTGGTGCATGCATGTTGTACAAAGCTGTACTCTTTTACCTGAACATTTCGAGTGCTGAAAAGAAAGAAAGAGAGAGAGAGAGAGAGAGAGAGAGAGGGATTGAAAACAAGCCTGTTGTTGAGGACCAGAGGGAGCCCTAAGAGGGCCCCACTCTGGCCTGCCGTCGTATAAGGAAAGGGAAACTTAGAATCACTCCTTTCATCAAAGTAAAATGAAACTGTAACTGTTATTGTGTATTTCAGTAATGATGGGTCATTTACATACTTATACATAATTTCAGAAAAGTCGCAATACAAAAAAAATATTTACTCAATACTTATTGTAAATAATCAGCTGTGGGAGTTTTGTGTGGATATCTATTTGTTAAATATTTTAGCCTATTGATCTGTAACATATCCCTCCATAGACATAAAGAGGCTGATACACAAAAAGCTACCCCAAATGCAATGCTATCACATATTTTGGCATACCTTGCCAAAAATCACTACGAGATTCATTACACTTGAATGGTACCAATTGACCAAAATGAGGGGGTCTGGCTCAAGGACTATTGTGGGATTAGCCAATATTAGCACACAACCTCACAAATGACCATGAGTTAGAACGCCCTCCCAACATCGCACAGCACAATGGTCAGATTAGAAGCATACTATGCATTATGCAATACCACAAAATGGGCTTTGGACAGTAATCATCAGTTTGACCAATTGATTCCGATTTCAGTTGAGATGAGGACAGTAGTTAATTCTTTTTTTATTTGTCCATCATGCTTTTATTTATAATCTTTTGTTCTGTTTTCTTATGGTGTAAAGCACATTGAAAAAGAGAACAAATTAAACTCTTTTCTGTGCAGTCATCGTTCGGCGACTTTGCATCTTTTGAATAATGTGCACTCATTAAGTCTTCTCCTGAGATTTTACCACTGACTAAAAGCATTCGGCTAACATTTTTCTTGAGTTAGGTGAACTGTTGTCTTATAATGACTGCTGGCAGATACACAAAGGACATCCAGGAAATGGAGAAGTCAAAATGGCAAGCCACAGAAGCTCTATATTGGCCAAACATAGAGAGATGAATACTGGCATTGTGAGACGTGTCAGGCACACTGGGCAGAGAGTGATGCCCACACAATACTGCTTACAATATTATTGACAGACAACGAAATGGTTGCTTCTACATTCCATTCGTTTGGTGAAAATTGCAGGTGGATTCCTAAAGAGCTGGAGAACAAGGGGATCTGTACAGTGGCTATTGTGCATGTTGTATGTAATGTCTGTCTGTATGCTACGGAGACCTTGAATTTACCCTTGGGGATCATCCATCCATCCATCCATCTATCTATCTAGACAAAGGCAAGGTAGGCTAGTGGTGAATGAATGTGCACACAAGCAGAGAACAGGCGGAAACCTGCCTTACTTAATATACTCATTAGGTTATGCAAAGGTTACACAAAGAAGTCAGAGGAAAAGGAACTGATTTGGAAATTAACTATTAAAGGAATTAACTAATAACTTAAAATCACAGGCTATTTTGGTAATCGTTTGTGTAATTTTCTATGAAAAGCACCAAAACATTTCTTTAAACTTGAATATTTTCAGTTAACTAAATGTCTGTACCATGAGATCATCAAAAGATGCTTTCTAATTGCAATTCATTTGTATAGAATATCATAACAAAGCTATAAGCATCACTGCCACTTTCACACTTGCTCCACAGATCTTTTTCACTGAAATCAATTATGGGAAACAACGAGGGGAATTGCCCACTTCACCACAAACTCTCTCTTTGGAGGAAGGCCGCACCGTGGCCAACGCCACAGGAGCTACCATCCGAGAATACGTCACCAGGGATACGATGCAGCTGGGGGACATTGGGTCTGAAGACAGCAAGGAGGATAAAAATAAAATCTGAGGATAAAACTCAAAATTCCCATAGCAGAGGTTAATTTGTAAATCATATCCCCATAGCAGAGGTTAATTTGTAGATCATATCCAATCCCCTGATACCTTATTCAGTGAGGTACACTTGAGAAATCCCCATACTGAAGTCCACTCTGAAAGGATCTTGCCATATAGCTCAAGATAAGTGCATGCGTACAGATCAATAGATAGAAGGACTGGCACTGATAACATTGATAAATGTGTACACAGAATTACAAAACCACTGATCTCTACATACAGGAAAAGACAGCTCATTTTGTCTAATAAAAGAAAATTCACATATTTAATATAAAACATTTTATTTGAATGAACAGAGGTACAGTACATCAAGCTGTAGCAATTCACAGGCATCTTTCAAATGTAACTGAGGAAAAGGAATTTTTCTTTTCCTAATTTGTTTTTCATCAATGAGACGGTTAAACCATGTTTTGAGAGTAGAAATGCAGCATACTTTAAGGAGACCATGAGGAGAACTGACAAAATAACGTTAAGGTCTGAAAACCCCACCGAACAGCTCCTCAAAGCTTGCCATGATTCAAGTACACGTTCAGAAGTGAAACAAAACGAAATCGATACATAGTAGTTGGGCAGAATCACGAATCTTAATATTGACAAGTATTCATTGACAAGTATTCATTGACTATAAAATAGCAGTGGGAAGAAGGCTTTTAAACAAGGCACAGACTGAAGAGTGAGTGGAACACCTTCCTTTGAGAGGCGGTGGGCATTATTAGAGTCATGCGTTTGGTTTAACCATCGTCTGTGCTCTCCCAACTACAGTATCTGATTGTGACGGATAACTATAACCACACCAATAATGAAATGGAATGAACTACGTTTGAATGAACAAGTGCTTGACTTGTAATAATTAAATGGTCCGTATATAGTAAGAAAAGCCAACGTGATGACGAGACATGGTGAGACTATTGAAAAATAACAAACTCCATTTTACGTTATCTACTACCACTCCAGTGCCACCTGACTGTCGTAGCAAGAGAAGAGCACAACACCTAAATGACAGCATCCTGACTGATAGCTGTAGCATATGCTAGCAGCACTACTGAGCATCCTGACTGATAGCTGTAGCATATGCTAGCAGCACTACTGAGCATCCTGACTGATAGCTGTAGCATATGCTAGCAGCACTACTCAGCATCCTGACTGATAGCTGTAGCATATGCTAGCAGCACTACTGAGCAAACAATGCTTGTGAACTGGAAAGAAAACCAAAAGTGCCAGAGGGAAAACAAGACTAACTAAATGTCCTTTCACTTTCATGATAATCTTTTCACATGGTTACAACAACTAGGTCTGAAATGCAATTCAAAGGGGAGGTCAAAAGAAGCAAATTATATTTCTTGGGAGCTACATATGTAAAAATGTGTGCACTCTTGGTCTTGCTTTCTGAGTAACAATTCTGTTACTGAGTGGAACACCGGTCTATTCTAGCAGGACAACACACATCCTTTCATGGGATAACATTTCGTTAGGATGTTAGACAGAAGGCCTGGAATTCCTCATACAGAGGGAGGAAAAACATACCATTTACCTTTTCTTTTTCTCTGTCCTATTAAAGTGATACTCCTTTCCAAAGTCCAGTGTTCAAGTGACAACCTCTAACTCAACAGCCTTAAGGAGTCTTAATGAGTTAAACTCCTCAGTATAAACCCCTTTCAGTTTGTGTAGGACACAGATGATGCTTCTGACAATGACAGCTTCATAAAAGACAAGATGACCTGATAATCTAACAACCAGTGTGTGGTGTGTATTGTTGTTATTTGTGAAAACTGTAGAAGACAGTAAACATGTTTGTACTCATATTGTGTATATATGTATGTATGTATGTATATATGTGTGTGTGTGTGTGTGTGTGTGTGTGTGTGTGTGTGTGTGTGTGTGTGTGTGTGAGTGACAGACAAGAATGGTAAAGTAGTAAGAAAATGATGTACAGGGAGATGGTGACTGTCCTTTTCCTTAAGTCCAGCACTGGTAGCCTGGCATCAGGAGTCCAAAACAGTAAAAAACAAACAAGACCAAACGATTCACTATACGAAGTGACCTAAGAGGAAACAGATGGAACACACACAGGCAATACCCTGGCCATTTAGATTCGTATGGGATTCACCGTCTTTTACACTGCCTATTTATTCTACACTTGTGTCTGTGTGCACACATCTTAACATGTATGCACACGTATGGATATATGCCCAAAGATACATCTGTTTAAATAAACAAATGTAAACACATTTAGATCAACTTCCTAGAGCCTGTGTGTCTCACTGTGTGTGTGTGTGTGTGTGACGGAGAGAGAGAGAGAGAGAGAGAGAGAGAGAGAGAGTGCATTCCATCATTGAGTTGATAAAGATCTACGTGTGTGTGTGTGTGTGTGTGTGTCAGCACTGCTGTGTCTGCCGAAGTGTGGCTGAAGTGGTGTTGTGGTCATAAACAGTACTCCTCTGCTGCAGCTCAGTGGTCCCTCTTTAGCGACTGATGACCGCTGATCCCACCCTCGCCTGCCTAATCTAATGCCCAGCCCAGCCCCAACCCAGCCCCAGCCCAGCCCCAACCTGGCCCCAACCCAGCCCCAACCTGGCCCCAACCCAGCCCCAACCCAGGGCTCCTTCTCCTCACTTGTCAATGAGGCCACCCTCCTTGAGCTTGAAGTAGAAGAACTTCTCCAGGGTGTTGGCACATTTGCAGTACTCGCTGTCGGGAGGGTTGTACTCGCGGCAGTTGGTGATGACGCGCTGCAGGTCGGCAATGAAGAGCTTCTTGGTCACGTAGTAGCGGTTCTTCAGCCGCTCCGTCATGGTCTTCAGATCTGCATGGGTTGGGGCAGGAAACATGAAGGGGAGAGGGAGTGGGGTGGGAAGGCAAGGCCATGGGTTAAGTAAGTATAAGTAAGTATAAGTATATCCCGTAGGGAATCCCGTGAGGGAAATTTGGTCTCTGCATTTATCCCAATCCGTAACGACATGAAGAACGATATCGTTGGGGATCACTTTCAGAGCGATGAAATGGTGTGTGTATATGGGGGTTAGGTGGGGTATGTGTGTGTTTGTGTGGAGAGTAATGGGGTGTGGGGGGGCAGTGTATATGAGTGTTGGGGGGATTAATGGGATGTGTGGGGGAGGGGGTGTACCTGTGTGTGTGTGTGTGTGTGTGTGTGGGGGGGGGGGGGTTGGGGACTGATGAAATGGTGTGTGTATATGGGGGTTAGGTGGGGTGTGTGTGTTTGTGTGGGGAGTAATGGGGTGTGTGTGTGTGTGTGTGGGGGGGGGGGTGTACCTGTGTGTGAATGTGGTGCACCGTTGTGTTTGTTGAGCAGGGTTATGTAGCCTATTAGCACTAGATGTTTGTGTGTGTCCACCGCTGTGTTTGTGGAGTTTTCACAACTTCATTAGACAAACAAAAAAAGGCTAGCACATGCTCACCAATGGGAAACCGGATGATCTCATAATAATCAGGAGCCTCGGACTTCTTTACTGGTTCCATGAAGGGCCAAGCATCAGGATGGGTCTGTCACACAAACACATGCTATATATATATATATATAAGTGATATGCTAAATTAAAAGTTATTTTAAACAAAATGTAAACACATTACGCATGATGAAGGCACACACCATTTGACTGGATTTGTGAATAACTGAAATGTGACATTAATCTAATTAGTGTTTCCTAGTTGTGATGTTGACTGTTGACTGTTTTTATTGAAATGAACCGTTTGAATTACATCCATTTAATTAGCACTATATACACTGACGTGATTTTGACCATGTATGTCCTTATCACTGTTAGTGTAGAGCCCTACATTATTGAGGAGATGTTCATACCTTGATCTGGGCCAGGAGATTCTTCAGCATGTTGTAAAGCAGGTCTGGGTCTTTTAGCTCCTTTCTGCAGGATCACGGATAACACGCGTAAAAGAGCTGCAACATCACATCTCAACAAACACACTGATGAATGTGCTGCTCATGCGTGTCCGAATAATTATTAAGTTTCCAAGATTTCCAACAAACCATAAATGAATGGTGGCATGAGTGGGTTAACTAGCTAGCTGTCATTCAGATCTAGGTCATATTTAAAAGTGTAATTCACAAAGGTTTTCATTCAAGGAGTCTCACCCTTTTTCTTTTGCAGGCTTCCAACCCGTCTCTCCTGGGGAAAAGGGGAGACAAGGAGCAGCATGGTTAAGGAACACTTACGCTGGGACATTACAAATGCCTCTGACTGAGTGATACTCTGGCTGAGTGATGACTCACTGACACTTATTTAATAATAGGTTTTTAATTCCATAGTTAGCGCATATGTCCACTCCAGTAACATTGCTTCTAAAGTTCACAAGATGGCACAAGACCTCTTCCTCTTGAGTCCCAGCAGGAGATTAGAAAGGAATCATCCCGTAGGCTTAATTACTATTTAGACATAGTAGGGCTATGGCTCTGGGAGTCTTTCAATAAAAAAAAAAATATATATATTATTATTTTTTTTTTAATTTTAAAGTGTTTAATAAAAAGTTTAAAGGGAGTGTACCATTTATAAATGAAAAGCATGAAGGACAAGTTGCATTGTGATTCATTTGATTTGAGAATAATTGTATTGCCAAATAACTGAGTCATTCCATGTTGGTCCATGTATCATTCGTTCATTCATTTTTCCATTTAAAAACAAAAATCAAAAAAACGAAAATGCACTTGTTTTTTCTTCATATCCGTTTCCTAAAGCAAAAATCATAGACCTTCCTGGTACACTCGCACAACCATAACACATGGGCAAAGGCTGTTAAAGGGAGATCTACTGGCAATAGAAAGCCTATACACTATGTCACGTTAAGGGAATAACTGTCCAGTCTGTGTGTCTACACCCACACACAAACATCTAGTGCTAGTAGGCTACCTAACCCTGCTCAACAAACACAGTGGTGCACCCACACACAAACATCTAGTGCTAGTAGGCTACCTAACCCTGCTCAACAAACACAGTGGTGCACCCACACACAAACATCTAGTGCTAGTAGGCTACCTAACCCTGCTCAACAAACACAGTGGTGCACCCACACACAAACATCTAGTGCTAGTAGGCTACCTAACCCTGCTCAACAAACACAGTGGTGCACCCACACACAAACATCTAGTGCTAGTAGGCTACCTAACCCTGCTCAACAAACACAGTGGTGCACCCACACACAAACATCTAGTGCTAGTAGGCTACCTAACCCTGCTCAACAAACACAGTGGTGCACCCACACACAAACATCTAGTGCTAGTAGGCTACCTAACCCTGCTCAACAAACACAGTAGTGCACCCACACACAAAATGTCAAACAGGTGCGTGCTGGTGCACAAGGTTGAAGAAACGGAAAACTATTGTTTTGTGAGGAAGGGAAGGGCGGGGGCCCCTAATAAACTATTATATCTTTAGCCTATTGAAATTTAAATAGGCTTGTGAATCTTCAAAATTAAGAGTGGTTTCGCTGTTTGTATTTCATACATGAAACCAGTGTTTGTTAATTTAAGGCCATTTCCGCAACTACGGCTATTTACATGAAACCAGTGGGAAAGATGGAAAATAATGTAAATCTTTGTTTTCCGATGTTATATCTTAACATTAAAACATTTTGTTTACTTGCCAGAACACAATTGCTGTGATCCGAAGTCACCGTTGTCCTCAAATAGAAAGCATAGCCTAGAAAGTTAATTTGCCCAATTCTCTTTTTTTTCCGCAAATCAGTTATTTTACTGATCCAAAGTTGTTTAATAACTATGTCCACATGTACGGGTTTAAAAACGGAGATTGTTCCTTCGTATTGCAAAATAATTCCATCCACACAGATACGCAAAAACAGCTGTTGAAGGCTGAGCACGTCAATCAAAGATATGGCCAATCGGAGATCTGACAACGTGTTAAAGAAAAGGGAAAAGGGAAAACTTCCCATCACAATCCAAAAACTCTGAAAAAGAGTTTCATGTGGATGAAAGGCCTTGTTATCCGTGTTTTTCATTTTGGTTTTAGAAACAGATATAGAAAAAAAACGAATTCATTTTATTTTAATCACCCTTAAATGTCTTAAAAAGCAGCCTAGTCGGACTTTAGGATGGAGGACAAACATGTTCTCAATATGACTTAATCATTAAAAAATTTTACTCCATGCCCATTGATTTTATATAAGGCCCTAGATTCAGAACAGAGCAAAAAGAGTAATTATCTATCTACAATAATATGTATGGTAAAACATTGGCATTTTGTAAAGTAAAATAATGTAAATAACCTTCTCCCACATAGATTTTCATGCCAATTATATGTGGAGACCTCAAATATATATATAAAAATTAAAGTAATGATTGATACCAAATGGGTACAAAAAAACAAAACAAATTTATAATACTATCAATGTCACTCTTTTTGTACTTCATCCCCCAAATCTACAGCATTATAGAAAACCAATAAGCATGCTGTACAAACTTTAGTGGTTCACTAATACTGAGAACATGCTCGTCTTCCGTTCAACAAAGTCTGGGCTGTGAAGAATACTTTTCAAGACATTCATGCTTACAGGCTGTAAAACTGAAATAATATCAAGGGCTTAAAAATATGAAGACATAGAATTTGAACAGATTATTTTACAGGTCTTGGTTGTGAGGCACATTCATGAAATCGACAAGGTATCGACAAGATCATGAGCCACACATACTGATGCCAGGGATGCTTTCCACAGGGATCTGCCGCACCCCCTCCTTGAAGCAGGTCAGTCCTGGGTACACCTTTCTAATCTGGCTCTGCTTTCTCTCAATCAGCTTCTTAATGATCTGCAGCAGAAAGCAAACCACACATAGATTCACTATTAATACACACTCACACACACACACAAAACTGCAGGTCAACAAACTTTAAAACAAAATGTTAAGAGTTAGTGAAGACAGGCATGCCTTTTCATAGATGTATTACCTTGACAGGCTCTGTACTGCACCAAACGAAAATATCAATTTAGAACACAAACTTGTGCTCAGGGCAATGTTATTTCATATTAGCGTTTGAATGTGCTTTGGAATTATCAAATTAAATGAATGAATGTGTATTTGATGCTTTAAGGGCATGGTGTGTGTGCGGGTGTGTGCGCACGTGTGTGTGTGTGTGAGTGTGTTTGGCCATGGGTGAAGTGTTACCTCTTTCTGCCTCTTGATGATGTGCGACAGCTCGGTGTAGGGGATTCTGGGGTTCAGCTCACACTCCATGAGGGTGGCACCCTCGTAGTCCTTGATGTAACCAAGGTAACGGCTCTTGGGCACTTTGATGTCTTTGGAAAAACCCTGCAAGAGCAACGCAAATGGAGCCACACAAAACCTGTTCAAATCAACCAAATGGCAAATTTAATTTGCTGCCCAAGCTAGTCTAGTAACTCTCCGTTGGCTTGCGAGCTTGAAAAATTTAACTTTGATAGGGCCAATCACATCGTGTATAGAGTTGTTAGGCGGGCTTAAACAATGATTGATGGCAGAGTTGAAACGGTTCGCCGTGAATTCCCTGCTACTTGAAAACAAAGAAGGTGGATGTTGCTGTTGGCGAATAGCGTGACACGAGTTAAGCTTTTTTAAGTTGGCAAAAGTCATAGCCAACTAGCTCCGCTGGTGGGAAAACGCATGGAACTCATGAGTTGTAGTGCTCTCCTATTGCGTGCAAAGGGAAATTGAAAGACTCGCCCCTCGGACTGAGCACTGCGCATGGCGAGTCGCCAGACCTTACATTTTAATGTGGGTCTGTCTCATCAGGCTGTGTGTCTGTGGCAGCATACCCTCTTAACAGCCACAGAGACACTCAAGAAGAGCTTTACAAAAGCACATCCATTTACCCACAATTCCTTATGGGAGGGAATAGGGTGAAGGAGGAAGTAAAACAGGAGGAGCATGACTGCACACTGGTTAGGGCTAGAGGGGTCTGACCCACCTGTTTCTTGAAGTAGCCGATGGCGTACTCATCTGCATATGTGAGGAAGTACAAGATGCCGTGCTTGATGTGGTACTCTTTCAGATGGTTCATTAGGTGAGTTCCATAGCCCTGCAGTGGAAGGAACACACAGAGTGTAAAATTGCATAATGCAACCTGTACTCTGTATTGGCTTTATTCAGAAGTGCAGTTTGAAGAGGATTTTAATTAGAATCCACCCTCTTCTTCAGCCATCTTGTGTCTTCCAAATTCCAAAACATAAAATTTATGTCCAAACAAACAATCTGATATGGTTTACTGAGCCATATAGAGTGCAATTGTCTTCACGCGCATCACCAAAGTGAATGTAATATTTTCCTTTACAGACTGGAAACCTTTAGAACACTTTAAACACTGTGTCCTCGTCATGTGTGGGTGTGAGTGTGTGAATACCTCACCTTGACCTGCTCGTTTGAAGTGACCGCACAAAAGACGATCTCTGTGAATCCCTGAGTGGGAAACATTCGAAAACAGATCCCTCCGATCACGCGTCCATCTTTGATCAGGGCTAAGGTCTTGTGCTTCCTGAAGGCAGCAAAATGGCACAACGCAAGTGTAACCAACACGCATTCACATTCAGAATTAATGCTCGATTCTCTGCTGGGTTTCAGTTCATGAAGGTACAATAAATTACAACACAATAAATAAATGTGCTAACATAATATGTGGGTACTCAATTGCACCAAACAAAGCATGCAAGCTGCTCTACTGCTACTGAAGCAGCGATTGACCTCAATGAACTATGTCTAACTGCTGGGTTTGCAGCCGGCAGCCATTGTCAGAACACAAGAAGAACTCAAGATAGTTGTGAACACTGATAGCAGTTGCATAGCAACTCATGCACTCCAGGAAAAAAGAGAGAGATAACATCCAAATTCTGGCTTAGTCTTATTCTGTTTACTGTATGTGTGACTGAACCGGTCAAGGTGAGCTAGTGTGTGTGCCAGACTATGGAAATCCAATTTTATAGCCACGACTGGTTTAGTGTCAGGAGTGCAGATTAGCACATCTGGTGATTCAGAGTGACAGGTCAGAGGTCAGCATGTAGACATGGGGTGGAACACTTACGGGTCGAACACAAGCCGTGTGATGTACTCTTTGGGCATGCGGGGCAGCTGGTGGGAGAAGACGTTCTGCAGGCCCACCAGCCACATGAGGATCTTCTTGCTGGACTTCTGCGACAGTGAGTTGCCGATGACGTGGAACTCGATGATGCCACGGCGCTCTTCCAGACGGGCCGTCTCGTCCCGCGCCGCGTTGGCCGACAGCAGACTGGTCTGGAGATGGACAAACATAAATGGACTTTCTGAATGTATGTGTTTGTTTTTTCTATAGAAAAAATGTAATATGACATTATGTAAATGTAATATAATATGTCAACTCATTTGAATGTCACTTAGCAAACATAGGATGCCACCAGAAAAATGTGCAGTGGTCTCTTAATTTTTTCAGAGCTGTGTATATGTGTGTGTGTGTGTGTGTGTGTGTGTGTGTGTGTGTGTATGTGTGTATACCTCTGGCCCGAGCATAGCAGCAGGGTCAGTGATGGTCATCATGACCTCGTTGACCAGCTCCATTGGGATGTCTCCCATGACCCGGATACGCTTGGCATCCTCAAGGGTCAGCGCCTCAGGAAGCTTACGCTTCTCTCCTGAACCATGACAGAGAAAGAGAGAACAAGAGAGAGACAGAAAGAAAATAGGAGGGGCAGGTTTGCATACAAAAAAGCCCACCATCAGTGACCTCCACAATGTCCTGTTGCCATACTATGATCACACACCTAGATCACATATAGAGTGATGCTGTACAAGTGCAGTTCAGCAGAAATAAAGGAGGAAGCATACCATTAGTTAAACTAAGGTGTGGGGATGCTTACCTGTGATTGGTTCAGACACAGCAGAGTCAAGCCCCATGCTCCCAAGAGAAGAGACACCACTGCTCAGGTTCTTGGTAAAAGATGGAGATCCTGAGACAGCCCCAGGACTCAACACTAAAGATGACATGGACATGCACAGTCACATGATAAAGACAGGAAACAGATCAGATTTTTGGATTTGTATGTACATTTTTTTATGTCTATGCATTTGATCGCTCACTGCTCCACTAAACCCAGAACTATGGACTGAACATTTATCTTACATTGCCTGCCCCCCCCCCCCAAAAAAAAAACAGAACAGAAAGAGCAAACCAACGAGAGTGTTTCAGAAAGCTGCAAGTTGGCACAGGATGGCTTGTGCCTGCCGTCTCACCTGTCTGATGTCCCAGCTGTGCCCCCTCTGGTGCTGGCATGGTGAAATCAGCGTCCCAGATAGGAGACTTCTCGCCGTAGATCTCCTCCTCAAGCATAGACAAGAACCTGCATCCCACAATCACAGATTATATTGCCACATTTAGATGGCAGGTGGCTTCACAGCCAAAGAATACTACAAAACTCAAATGATCATATAGAACATATTTAACATTTACACTGTACAATGATGGACACTCCACAGTTCCTTCACGTGGAAGAGTCAGATGAAGTAAACAAAATGTAAAAGAATGTATTTACATATCATAAGACAAATAAGAGGCATCTGGTACAAAGAATGTACCACATGACGTTCCACTATTGTAGCTGACTTTGGAGATGTTGTGCGTCTTACTTGGGGAAGTGGGTGAGGATGAGGGTGCGCTTCTCAGGGGGCAGCTTGTCCTTCTCCATGCGGAACTTCTCCAACAGCTGCCGCCGGGTGACCGTGAAGATCGACTTCAACAGGCTGCGGCCGAACACCTGAGTAGTTTCGTACCGCGGTAGGCTGTCGTTACTCTGAGGGACGTGGCAGTAACACAGCCACCTAAACACACAGATGCACCCACACACACACACAGACACACACAATTAAAAATTCCAGTTCTGGGCTAAAGTAGTGCAATGTAGACCCTGCTATAAAAGCAGCGATAGAGAACCTAGCTACAGACATAGTCACACAGATGAGTCATGTTGAAGACATAACCATCTCAAGATGCATCTGTATCATTTTATATCAGAACACATCCACCACACAACACATTGTTCTATGTGAAATCTATTCAGGAGTCCAATCAGAATGCATGGGCTGTTTAGGGCCAGTGTAGAAACAAATAAATAGAAATAATGAAATGCGCTAGGGCTGCAGCTATCGATTCTCTTTTGGAATTGAGATTAAAAAACTTATTTTGCGTAATTAAGTGTAATTTGCATATGCACAACAAATGCCATGCTGTAAACTAGCCATAGTCACTTCAAAGTAAAATAATATATATCTGTTTTATGTAGATTTGTGCATCTGCAGCATTTACCATTACTACCAAATAACCTCAAACCACAAAAAATAACTGCAGTTTTTAAAGTGCAGTTATATTACAATACAGTGCAGTACCAGTACAGTAGGCTACTATGCAGTACAATGCAGTTTTGTTGTGTCCAAATACTGTATTTCCGGCAAAAGAACTGCAAATATTTCCTCTTAAACAGCAGTTGACACTTAATGTAATGCTGTTTTCTTATATAATATAATATAATAATAATGACTGATGTAGGCAATTGGTGAGGTAGCCTAACCTAACACTGGGAGTGTGTGTGTGTGTGTGTGTGTGTGTGTGTGTGTGTGGGAGAGAGAGACGAGACGAGCGTGTGTGATGAATTTTTTGGTGTATTGTTCACTTGCAATTTTACATGAATTAGTTTACTAATTAAAAATGTCCACAACTTAACATCATATCGACTCATGACATTAGGCTACAGCCGTACGTTCTAACTAGCTAATACATTAAATCTGCTAAGATCAATGTTTACGCTGCCTTGTGTCGGCTACGCTTGGTGAGCTGTGGGGTATACTACGAAGCACGTTAGACATTATCTAGGCTATGTAGACATATCGAGGCTTCACAAAGCCTTGACTCAGGGGTATACGTTAAGTGATACTACGATAGCAGTTATGTGATTTTGTCAAACTAGGCTTTGAGCTCAGATCTGTGCGCGTTCTCGGTGTTGGGATGACATTGGCCAATCGTGAAATATGGAGACACAAGACCGTTTTTTTTTTATATTAAAAAAAAATTACTTCTGCATTTATGAGCGATAGTGTAATCTACACTGCGGTCATTTTTAGTGTCTAGCCTAGAACATCAAATAAATCGATTGTCATCAGATGTTGTATGGTATGCACGTCCATAGTGGCATATTTGCACACACAAAACTATTAAAGCGCAATCGAGATCCAAAGTGTTTGTAGAGGCGGAGCTCCACCTGTAAGATATATGACAGAATCCTAGACGTGAGATAACTTCGTTTTTCAAAACAATTGATTGGTCAGTGGGTGGTAGATTACACGATTTGAGCTATAACTTAGCACATAACCTCCTCCCGACCAGGTTTAGTTGCGAGCATAAGATACCATGGTGATATAGCGACGCTAAAACAGATCCACTTTCGTGTCACAGCCTACCCTGGCTTTGAGCGCAACATACCTCGCTAACCCACTAATCGAGATTCATAGTATACCCCACTGGTGTTAACAACTGGGTGCTTTCGGCTCAGATGTTGAATCATCGTTGACGTGCTGTTGTTGTACGCCAGTTCTGCTTTGCAGTGCACACATTGCACCTTGTCTTCTTTTCTAAGTTTGAAATGATCCCAAAACTTTGGACATTGTCTGCCTTTTACAGATGTTTTTTTTGCTCTGTCATTGCGCATAAACCTAATTCTGAATGTGGTGTGCGTGTCAGTAATAACAGTCCTTGTGAAGCAATAATCCCTGAGCTGAGCAGGCCACATAACACAAGTGATAGGAATTAAACAAAGCTTCAAGGCAGAGAATTTTCCAAGATAATTTTTTTTGTAATCGAATTATTCGAGTTACTCGAGTAATCGTTTCAGCCCTAAAATGAAAAAATTCATTCATGTTTTGTCAAAATAACATCTTTTCAATCAAACTTCATTGGAAATGAATATCTGAAAACAATGGCTATGAGACGCCACTATTCTGTTGAAGTTCACACACTATGCAAGTAAGCAAACATTGCACACTGCATTAATGTGCACTGACAGAAGTACGCCATATAAGACAGAGTGTATGTCTTTGCCACAGGACAATTTTGCAACACCAACAATTCAACACCAACAGACTCAAGAGCTGACAAACAGAACAAGCAAACAAAAACAAAACAAAACAAAACTCCTCGGGGCACCTTGTGTAGTCCACTTTATACGCAGAGCCGTCATCTTTCTGGGCTCGCTGCCGGAACTGGGACGGGGTTTCCAACTTCCAGTAGTTTAAGCAGAGCAGAAACATCTTACTCAGCTCAAACATGGTCTGGCGCTCCTTGGGGGGTAGATGACTAAACTTGTACTGCACAAAGTTCAACACTCCCTGAGGCCGTGGAAATAGAAGCAAAGTGACAAGCAGGGAATGAGGACCGTGCTGCACACAAAAAAAAAAACACCAAGCGATAGTGTAATCTACACTGCGGTCATTTTAAGTGTCTAGCCTATAACATCAAATAAATCGATTGTACACCATGAGAAGAATTAACGAGAAAGAAGCAATACAATACAAACCTGCTCAATATTAGGTTTCTCAAAGGGGGGGCTTCCCAGGGAGCCCTCCACGATGGGCTTCCCCATTTGAAGGATGCACTTCCTCAAGAGCTAAAAAGCAAAATGAAAACACACTGCTACACCGTACAGCACATAAACAGCAACCCGGCTTCACCACAGTTAATGCTGAGTCAACCATTCATAAAGGTGCTTGTTGTACATGTACACACACAGTCAACGTTTTCCCCAGCACAAGCCGTCAACACAATCATGACAAGTGTTTGAAGCATGTGTTGTCTGATTACCTTAAAAAGGTAAAAGTACACCTGCTTGGTGTCTGTATCTTCTTCCTTGTGCACAGACATGAAGAGGTTCTCCACATCAACCACCATCCCCAGCAGGCGGTTCATCTCCTCCTCAGAGACGTTCTCCAGGTGAGACACGTGGTCGGCTGCATCACCAGAGGGAGAAAAGTAATGTTAGACCATCACCGAACAGATTCCACCATGTGCAACCTAGACGTGACCTGGCAGAATAAAAAATGACTGAGTTCTGCAGGTGTGCCAACATGCAGCAGGTTAATTCATGTCAACATCCACTGCCAGAGAGAGATTCAAATCTTCAAGTCTTTCCTGCATCCTCCACATCTAAGACCCATTATGTAGACCATATCTATCTAGATATACTCAGTCAGCAACTTTGACTGTACATGTTGAGAAACTGACCGATGACTTGTAGGAGTGTGTGCTTGTAACTATGAGCAGAAAGATTGAAAAGATACCCAGGGCGTGGCTGCAGCTGCGACATGGCTCCGTGAGGCTTGCTGCCTGCTGCTGAACGTCCATCCGAGATGCGGTTGGAGGATGAGGATTCTTCCATCCATTGCACTTGCAAGCATCGTTTGCCTGTCGTGAAAGTAGTTTGTCATGACTACGTTTCTGCGTTATTGGATCACTTAAAGTTCAAGGCACCGCTGTGACCTGCAATGTTACTACTTAGGGAGTATTTAACATTAACGACGTAAACTGATTTTGACGTTGCAGGTGCATCAACTAGATCTCGCAACTACAAAGCCAACTGGTCATTCGCCAAAGTGCAAGGAGTAACGTTATCCTGTTAACTGTGCACTTGAACATTGCCTTTCGTGAACAATACTCGGCAACACCACACTCAATGCATAACAAAAAGGCTATAACAACAGAAATTAATATTTTCGTGATCTGTTTCGTGGACAGACAGATACCTCAAGTTCTCGACAAAATATTGTTAGCTTTGCCGTGACTGCTAGCTAGCAAACGAGCTAGAAAACATAGTTGACGATCATTATCATTTCGCCTTGACAGTCCTCCGACTAAGGTGCACATGTTCAGCGTTACCATTTCTTGACGGCCATTAATTATACAGACACGTTATTGACACGAAAGTCGTTTTAGTGGTAATGTAGTTGTTGTTTTAAGTATAATGTAGCTAGCTAATAAAACAGCTAGTCTGCTATAGCTAGTTAGCCATCTCATTCACAACAATCATGGATGCTAGCACGGCAGAATTGCAGCTAGCTTGCTAAATCTTTCAGGGATCCTGTATGTTATCCATACATGCTGTTTAAAAACATAAACGTTTGCCACACATATTAAAACGCAAACGGATTTTTGCCAAGGTAGCTAAATTGAGCACTACGTAACATTAAGCCGTTTCCCATACCTTGCAAGCTGAGAAAACTCCCAGTTTTTCAAGCTTTTTCGCTCTCGGAAAAGCCCGGACTTGAGCTTTCTTTTGACTTGCCCACTGTTGCTGACTTAGACCCGGCCTGGCTGGGTCACTATTCCCGGACGCGGACCCCGTGGTCGAATTCGACCCAGACGTCCCACCAGACTGAGCCTGCTGTAGCCGGGGTTGCATGGAGGCCTGAGACGCCGGCTCCGCCATAACAGCGCCCTCACTCCCGCAATCTGCACACTTCCCCTCCTTGTTTTGGGTACCAATAAAGTTTATTGACGCTTTCCCGATGTTCACGTCTCCACACGGCAGCTGACATTACAGCGCATGCGCACTCGCTATATTTGGATATCTGGGAATTGTAGTAGTAGCAGCCTACTTCACTCAAACGAAAAGGAGTAGGCCTATCGGAGAATCGGTTCAGGTTCTGTCAGTTTCTAAATGTTTGTCGTTGACAAAATGTTTTAAAATGCCACTGGTGATGAGGCACCCAATGCAAACAATATTAAACAACATAACAAACGTGTTTGACGTTGTTGTCTCTAGTTTGTCTCCGTTTTCCAGCGACTGTTTCATATTTTATGACATAGACCTATTTAAAAATGTATATCCAGCGACCATCACGTTGTAGTCTTCCTTGAGTCAGTGCACGCAACTATTGTGTACGAGGAAGATACAATATAAATATCAAGTGGCAGTCCTTCCTTAGTGTCATAATTTCGGAAGAATGTTTGTTTTGGCCTGTATGTATAGGACGTGACCAGATTAAGACGCGGATGGTTTTAGAGTAGCCTAAGCGAGGGGTTTAGTTCTCTAAGACGAAGTTTGTTAAACCTCTGTTTGTGGAATACCCCACAGGTAAAACCATATGGAGTACTCTTAAATTATATAAAAATGTGCGTGATTCCTAAAGATATTGAGCATAAAAGTTCACATATATCAAAACATATACACTATGCTAGACTATATGAACATATATATTAAACTCATTTAAATGTTGGTTAAGATGCATACTGAAGTGTGGTTTGTATTTTGTAAAGACACCTAATGAAAAGCGTTGTTTTCACAGAAGGCTACACGTATTCTGTGAGGTCAGATGAATCGAGAAATTCAGACTGAGAAAATAGGAAGAATGCGTCGAATTCCAGACAAGCCTTATATGGTTTTCTCTTCATTACACTGCTGTCTGTGCAGGCTTCCGGCTTAGGACGCTGTTCCTCAAATGCTGATGAGGACTTAAAAATCGGAGACACAGGATTCACTGTGTAGGCTACCAGAGAGCAAACCACACAGCTCTGGGCTGCCAGCTGGGCTTAATGTGTGATGTCAAATCGAGTCATGTGGGCTCATCCTGGACTTGATTTTCACATGCAATATTCAAGCCAAACCCATACCGGCGTCAAGGCTGAAGCTGGTCTGCTTACGTTTATACATAATGAAAAGATGCCTCCCATTTTACTCCTATAGGCCTATGCTGTC
Source organism: Alosa pseudoharengus (assembly GCF_046254945.1). Taxonomy (NCBI): domain Eukaryota; kingdom Metazoa; phylum Chordata; class Actinopteri; order Clupeiformes; family Clupeidae; genus Alosa; species Alosa pseudoharengus. Next base: position 15,192,234 of record NW_027468774.1, read on the forward strand.
ATAGGGTGCACAATGCAAGGTCCATAACAATATGGTTGGGGGAATTTGGTGTTGAAGACTGTCCCGCATAGAGCGGTCAACCCGACCTTAACCCCATCGAACACCTTTAGGATGAACTAAAGCAGGTTGCGAGCCAGGCCTTTTCAACCAGCATCAGTGCCTGACCTCACAAATGTTACTCTGGATGAATGGGCAAAACACATTTCAAAATGTTGTGGAAAAGATTACACAGAAGACTGGAAGCTGTTATAGCTATGTATGCCAACAGATTTCTAAAGGGATGTCTTAAACGTTGATGCAGGTGTAATGGCCAGGTGTCCCAATACTTTTGTCCATATAGCGTATGTTAGTGACCAGACAGAGCCACAGTGACTTACCTTCCCCCATGTTTATTGGTAAAATTACAATTAGCTGTTTTTATGACATCTCCCATACCCCTTCTCTGCCACACCCCCACCCCCCCCCCAAAAAAAAATAAACAAACAACAAATAGCTGTCCATCTGGCAGCAGACTCTGTGTTAGTCTGAGATGCCTAAAGAGACAGACAACACCATTCAGAAGAAACCCTACAGATAACCAAAGTAAAAAAAAGACAAACAGAAAAATCAAAACAAAACCATGGCGGGACTGATAGACCAAGACCACTCAATACCATAGACCTCAAAAGTAGAGGAATCTTTTCTCCATAGGAAAAAAAGTTGAGGATGACAGTATTTTATATTGGGAAGGTACTGTATTGACAATTACTACTGATTGGTTACATGTATGAAGAGGAGAAAGAAAATACAGTAGCACTTTACTTGAAGGGCGTCTCCGACACAAAAGCTATGCTATATATTGTCAAGCAATAACGTGCATGTTCATTGGTAGAACATGAACAATGGTGGCTACGTCAAACTGCACTGGCAAAAAGGGCCTTATTTTCCTGACATTAAAAATGTCCTGGCACCCCATGTCCATAGTCAGTCATCACTGTTTTAATGATTAAGTAGATCTTATGAAGGTGCGGGGTGAAGCTCAACAATGGAGGCCTCAGTACTCTGTGGCTGGGCCCTTCAGGTGTAAAGTGCTTTTCAAAAATACATTGTACAAATACAACATCATATTTTTTTTCTCAATACACATAATCGTGATTTTGGTCAAAGAGAGATGAAATCTGGTCTGACTATGTTATTTCAATTTCACATCTGTAATTTCATATCTGAATGATTAAAAAAAGATTCATTAATGCTAAAATGCCATTTGTGTAATAACAACTGTTAATGCACTATGCATATAGTTTCATATCTGGTACATGATTGGGGAAAAAACAGAACACACAAAAATATAAAGAGGGTCTAGCCTATGAAATCATATTCCAAATTTTTGTGCCAGAAATGTAGTAGTAGTAGTAATAATATGACAAAGATAATCATTATAACAACATTAATAAAGACAATGAAATAATACAGAATCTACAAGACCTGAAAGGAAAAAAAACCAACCCCCACCATCGTCCATCCCTCTCTCAAGAATAATCATATACACAAAAACAAAACAAAACAAACAAACAAAAGATAAACCTCATTCTACTCATCCCGCATGAGAAAGTATAGAAAAAGAAAAAGAGGAGAGGGTCAAGGAAGGGAAAGCGCAATCATTTTGGCTACATGCACCCACCCAGGAGAAACGAGGGATGGGTGGGAAGATCTTAGGGTAGCTTAAAATATCATTGAAATACTGTGGCAAAATGGAAGCTGAACCAATGAAAGAAGGCCAAGAGACTGAGATGGAGAAAGAAAGAGCAAGGGAGGGAGGGAGGAAGGAAGGGAGGGTGTCTGTTATTCCTTTCAGCTGTGTTGTTTGTGATTTTCTTTTCTCTTTAAAAGGAAAGACACAGACAATGGAGAAGACCAGGAGGCCCTGAAGTGCGACTGGTTCCAATTATTCACATACCCAGTGGAGCAGGACTTGTGTTTCATTTTTGTTTGTTTGTTTGTTGATGGTCTATATCTAGTGCACATGTATGTGTGTGTGTGTGTGAGGGGAGTATGAAAGTGTGTGTGTGTGTGTGCTCTGTACAGACAGTCAGCTGGCTTGGTTTATGTGTTTGTTTCCTGGACAGTCACAGACTATGCAGACACTGTCACTTTCGATATCAAAAGATCAATTCATAAGCCCAGTCGTTTAGTTTATTGGTTTATATCCCACTGCACATGGAGAAATTTGGGTTTGGAATAAATGGCCATTAAGTGGGTACAGATATGTGTTTTACTCTACAAAATGGTAATTTTTTTGTGGACTCGATTGACAGTCATTTCAAACTGATGATTCACACGGATGCGTGTATGTATGTGTTTATCCACTGATACTGTCTGTTGGTGTGCCTCTTGATACTCTCGGTCATTTTGTTTATCGCTGGCCTGTTATTGGTCGAGGAGTTAGTTCCCACTGCTGCAGCATTGGCCACTTCTGCTCTGAGGGGCCGCCTCCTGAAGGTCGACTCCACCCTTGGCGCGTCCTCCAGCTCCGGCACCGCCCTGTGGTTCATTCTTCGGCAGTTTCTTTGCTGGAGGGGAGGGAAACATGGTCCGTCTCAGAACGATGCACAGAAAGCATCCCACCCCAATAGAAACAATCTTTCTGCTGTCTTTCTTTAGTCAAAGTCAAAGTTATAAGTGTTCTCAGACCTGCAACCTGAAGCCTTCTCTGCACCATGCATGTATCCCTGTCCAGCGTACTTGCTTAGCTACACACATAATCAATTAAGCTAAAACCGGAGCCTCAGAACAGACTTAAATCAGATCCAAGAGCCTGTTGCTTTACCCGCTTACTGCCCCCAGGTCAGATTTCTTTGAGATTATAGCAAGACGAAATGATGAACCAACCAATCAGCAATCTGGGGGTGGTAAAGTATGAGGACATTGTTGAAATGTAGTTTCAACAATGGCAGCAGTGCTAGAGCCAGACGAAGCGTTACAAACAGTATTAGCAGTGCTACTGAAGCCAGGGCTAATAGAATGTGAAAATTATTCAGAGAGCAAAGACATTGTTGTCTCGCTGCCAACTAGGTTTGGGAAAGGCCTACTAGATCAGCTTGCACTGTTGGTGGCGAAGTAAGAGGTATAGCCTTAGGTTAGAATAGACCCCCGTACTGATACTTGACTGAAATACTGACAACCTGTCGCACACGCATGACTGTTGGTGGCGAAGTAAGAGGTATAGCCTTAGGTTAGCATAGACCCTCGTACTGATACTTGACTGAAATACTGACAACCTGTTGCACACGCATGACTGGCATACTGCTTCAGTTCCATCCTGCTATCTGCACACGTGTGAAGCGCAGTGCTCCACTTGAGAAGGCTATACTGCCTGTTGCAAAGACCCCTGACAGCAACCTTGTCAACATCACCTCCGTTTTAGTAAGAGTAAAACAAAATCGCTGTACTTTAACAGAGTAATTACTGTAGCTGTGCAGCCAGATGATACAATCAAGGGTAATGTCCAGGCTTACGCAAAAAATATAATTTTATTAGGTTGATGCAACAAGCGAGTAGTAGCATGAGAAGTTTCTTAAAGGCTGCTCTGAATAGCGGACTTTTTATTTTAATTTACTGTCTATGGAGAAAAATGAGCGGCTCTAAAAGCCGTGGGACCCGGAAAGAGATTTATTATCCCATTATTCCATCATCACTTAATAACCGAATACCAGCGAGCTTAGATATCGGCAATGTTTTTGTGTGCCTTACCTATGGCCATGAAAATCTCATTGACGTTCATCGCAGTTTTTGCAGAAGTTTCCATGAAGAGCAGGCTATTGTCGTCTGCGTAGGCTTGTGCTTCCTGCGGTCGAGAAGGCCAAAAATAAAAAAGAAGAAAAAAAATGGAGGTGAGGCAAACAGAGCAAGTGTCAGGTAGGCAAAAGGGCAAGAGAAAGATAAGGTCATAGAAAGCACAGAGAGAAAAGGAAAAGAGTAACTGTACCTGGAAATCTACAGCTCTCTTGTTAGCGAGGTCGGCCTTGTTCCCCGCCAGGGCGATGACTATGTTGGGACTAGCCTGTCTCTGCAGCTCCTTCACCCAGTTCTTTGCACGAGTGAATGTGTCCTGGGAACATCAACCACACATCGTGTACATGACCACACCAGAAATGAAATATTTTGTCCACCTGCCACTGTGGCTGGTGGATTCCAAAATCTACCAGCCACTCAACTTTTGATGTAATATGTGATATTGTGATTATAGTAACCAAAATGGTCACGCTTATCAGAATTATTGTGAAAACAATTCATTGTGCTGATTGTGCTCTATGCACAGTAGCAACAAAACTGAAGGTCAACAGAACCACATTCATGCCATACTGTCTTGTCATAAAAGTGGTGTGGCTCCTTTAAAACTCTGTTTGTGTGAGTTCTGGAGCATCCTATAATCCAACTATCCAACATGATCTAGCTACTATGCATCATCTGATTTAAATATTTACAGATATCTAGGCTACATTTAACATTTAGCATTTATTTTCTATTAGGTCTGTTATGAAATCATGCATTGAACAATAAGTACAGCTCAGCTTTAATACATGCATATAGCATTTTGTGGAAATAAATCATTAAGGTTACATTGACAAACTCTTGTATATCCTCTGATTTTAATATTTACTGTTATCTAGGTGATATTTTTAACATTTATTTGGTATTTGGCCTTTTATGAAATCATGTAGGCTATTACAAAAGCCTAAAGTTGGAGACCATGTAGAAATTTGCTACAATTTCAAAACCAGATTACTCTGGAATGGCTAATTGTACAGGGAAATGCTTTATACCTTTGTGTTCAGTAAGTTCTGCTGTTTATTCTGACGGTTTATAATGAATCGAGTGAAGAGTCTGAGAGATATTCCACAACGACGAATGGGTGTGGAGATGTGTGTCCGCCTGCCTCATAGGTCTAAATAGCTGCGTGTCACAGTTTTCCGTGAAGGTGTTGCAGGCCAGATTAAAATAGTAGCCTAGGCTATGTGGGCCACTTCAAAAGAGAACTATTCGCGTGAAAATATCAGCCTGTGAAGATACAACGCAAATCCACAGATCTCGCTAGGTTTATGCTTATGCAGTCATCCTGAAATAAGCGTATCAGTGGCACATGAAAGCATAGCAACAGATAGTGGTAGAAAGTGAAGCTCTGTGCCAGTGCCTATATTCTGCGGGTGGCGGCTCCCTCACTGGTAGCTATTGTAGATAACTCCAAATCAGTGTGATTTACCCTTATAGGCTGGTAACGTTACATGACATCCCTACAGACACTTTCTTATTTTTAACAGTCAATACCTATGACAATTCGACTGGACTGACTGTATATTTGTGGTATGCTAGCTTGCGGCTAGATTGTTGAATTTATTGGCTGGAAAGTTTACCAAATGGTGGCAGGTGCTCATTTCCATCCCTAGACCACACACACAACTTCAGGCAGATTAAAACCCTAGTGTCAAATGGCAAAACAACATTGACTGAGTAGGACAGTGGGCATCCATGCTTGTCTTGCCACGAATCCATATTGCACCAACATGTAGTCTGTTGACACCTAAATCTCTGGTAAATGACATTAATTATTTTGATACAGGTAGCGCAGTGTAAAGATAACTAGCAACCTCCACCAAGGAGGCCATGTTTTCAGTGTGGTGTGTTGACTTTAACACAGAGAGAGCACTGTGTTCAGTGTGGTGTGTTGACTTTAACAGAGGAGAGAGCACTATGTTTTCAGTGTGGTGTGTTAACTTTAACACAGGAGAGCACTATGTTTTTTTAGTGTGGTTTGTTGCTGTGTCACAGGAGAAAGCACTCATGATACACATGTGCTGAGAGCGCTGCGGTAGCAAGGTCATTTACAAGGAGCAAAGGCCAGTCTGAGATGTAGCTATTAAAACAATCATCAACTTTAACTACCAGCTGTAGTCAGTGCACTAAAGAATCACATTCCTGCAGGTGACTGATATGCATCTGTGTACAAGAGTTGGTTTTAACAAGCCTATGGCTAAATAGTCTGTGTGTGAATATGTGTGTGACAAGAGGCCAAATGCTCCATAAAAATAAAGGGATTGCAGATCTGAACACATGGGGGTAGGTCATATTATTATAGTTTTGACCTACCCCCAATATTATGGTTGCTTAACAGCTGCTTAAGCTCCACTGACTAGTTGTCTACCTCACACCTGTCACACCTGCAGGAGTCTTGCTCAGTTATGTCGCACACTGTGGCTGCTTACAATTCTTGCATTCCTCTATATAATAAGGTGTGTGTGTGTGTGTGTGTGTGTTTTTTCCTTACTGTGTTGGTGATGTCGTAGACTACGATGGCTGCTTGTGCACCTCTGTAGTACATTGGGGCCAGACTGTGGTAGCGCTCCTGTCCTGCTGTGTCCCAAATCTCAAACTTTACCGTTGTGTCATCCAAACAAACAGTCTGTGTGAGAAACGCAGCTGGAATGGACAGAAAAAGAGAGATCAAGAAAGAAAGAAGGGACAGAGAGAAGAAAGAGATATATTACATGTATGCTCATGCAACATGCAAAGAAAGAAAAAAAAAATAACAGTGACCTGGTCATTTCCACACACATACACTGAAAAGCACTTCTGATACTTTACAACACTACACGCTTAATAGCATGTGTACATACAGACCTCCAGAAATCATGAGACAACTAACTGTAGACTAAAGCTACAAGTTGAAGATTCCCAAGCACTATGGAAATCTAATTAATGCAGCCCCCCACAAAAATATAGGGTACACATAATAAGCTTACCCATACACACACACTTATGCAAAATACTGCTGCTCATCTCTTGACCATTTTCTCTTGTTGACATGGCAACAGTGAAACACATAACACATGATATTACTAGTGTATCTTCTCAAACAGTCAATGCATACATAGCATGCAGTCATTTCTAAAGCAAACAAGCACCTCATAGCCTGGGTGAACCCAGACAAAACAGTCAAAACAATTTCCAATATACCTGAAAAGCCAGGAATTAATCACAACTGCTTATCCAGTATGGGGCAGTCAGACTTTATACGAGGACAGTCAGGGAAGTACGCTTAGGAGTGCTATGATCGCTTTGGCTAATGTAATGTATGTAGTAACAATGTAATGTAACAAAACCAAGGGTTGTGCTACTGATGGCTCAGTATTACAGAACAGACTTAGATTTTAAGGAATTGAGTAAACAGCTGCTTTTTAAAGACCTTCATTCACAAGAAAGATGTATTTGCTAGACTTCCGAAAAGATTTGGTAAGAGTTAAGGCCTTAATTTAAGTTAATGGAAGTTTAATTTCCCTGCTGGTTACACTCCTTGGAAATTGGAACTAAACGAAGCCTCCCCAGCTCAATTGTCTTCTAAGGATCAGTCTGGTGTTAGGCAGGCTAAGCACCTCAGTCCAGTCCAGGGGCCAAAGAGAGGACCAGTTGGCCTAAAGACAAACTAGAAACAGCAGGCAACCCACCGTAGAGCACTGGTATTATACAAGTCCGACAGATAGGGAGAGTGAGAGAGACAGAGGGAGGGGGTGGGAGGTGTAAAGGGAGAGAATTATGGAGTAATCCTGCAGACTTGAGAGTTTTGTGCTTGCTCAGCCCTCAGAGTCACATGATTTCGCCCCTCTTTCTGTCTAACCAATAAAGCCTCATGGCCTTTGACCAGCCCACTGACGACGGCACATTGAAGAAACAACCACAGCGAGAGGGAGGAAGAGGGGAAAAAAGGAAACCTGCTGACGCTTTCCTTCAGCCATGCTGCTGTAAGCATCCCATATCCTGCCTCTCAGAGCCAAGCCCATACCCCCCCCCCCCCCCATCTCTCTCTCACACACACACACACTGTAGCCCTTGTCGCTCTCGCCCCATCCATCCATCCTATGGGTCACACATTTCCCCCTCACTCACAGTATTGCACACTTTGTCTTGCTAACATTCACTCACACACACACACGCGCGCACGCACGCAGCACGCGTGCGCACCCCAGAAGTTATCAGACTTGCACTCTGCTCTTTTTAGCAATCTCGTATACTGTGGTTGTTCTGCTGCGTTTTGTCCAGGAAGCCGCAGGTAGAAACCAGACACACACACACACACTTTGGCCTAATGACAGTGGCTGACGCTGGTCGACTGGATCGAGGAAGCCACCATTGTTAGTCAGTTTCCTTCCTTTGTACAGAGAAGACTATTGACACCAATGTCCTCCATACTCCTTGTGTGCACATGTGTGTGTGCTCAAGTTGCAGTCATGTGATAGGCAGCTCAGACATGCATATCGGAACTGTGGCTGACGTGGGCAGAGATGACGTTATCGGCCTGGACCACCCTCAAAGACTTCAGCAAATATTACAGTTCCTCTTTTGAGAGCACTGCTGAGAAAGTGAACTGAACTAACCCTCATCTGACATGAGAAATGCTCACATACCACAGAGAACAAGCACACCATTCCCGCCTCGCTCTCTCTCACACACACACACACACACACACACACACACACACACACACACACACACACACACACACACACACACACACACACACACACACACACACACACACACACACACACACACACACACACACACACACACACACACACAAACAAACACAAACACACACAGTACCTCCGATGGTGCTCTCCTGGTATTCGTGGAACTGTCCTTTGACAAAGCGCAACACCAGGCTGGATTTGCCCACCGCCGACTCCCCTAGTAGCACCAGCTTGAACTGACAGATCTTGTTGCCTGCGGCTGCCCCATTGGTCCGTGCTGGTCCTCCGCGACCCGCCATGCTGTGCAGACAGGGCTAACCCCAGGAGAGGAGAGGGGAGGCTGGGCTAACTCCGGCGGAAGGGTGGGTCCGAGGGATCTGGAAGAGTGTGTGTGTGGAGAGAAGAGCCGCGTGGGTGAGAAAGAAGGGTCTCTCGTCTGGACAGGACAGGTCTGGGCTGGACTAGGCTGTACTGTGCCAAGCTGGACCGGGCCAATGGAGTCTTAAGAGAAGAAGGGCAGTGCAAGGCCGTCTGGAAGGGAAGGAGAGAACACAGGATGATGTTAATATCATATAAACAGGTTGTCATCTTTCAAAGTGTTATGACTGAAAACATGCATTGAGCTATTTTCTTTTATTCTGCAAATGGATGAGTATGAATTTACTTAATATATGCAAATCTTGGCGGTATAATTTCCTTTCTAGGTGGAGACAAAAATGTGAGAAGAGTACAGTATTATGTTATCCACATCATTGTCATCCTAATTATCATGTTGCTCCACATTCTCCAAAGCATTCTATCAACTCTGCACTAGCCATTTCATACTCTTGTAATAAACACAAATCCGGTTGGCTAAATGCCCCTCGGTACCCATGGTCTTATCTGGAATGAGGCGACCTCATAAGCTCCTGATGGATACAACCTGACAACCCCCGCGCCATTCCTAGGACATATGCCCTGTTCTGTTTGCAATAACAGACTTCTGATGACACAGAAACCTACATTAACCAGCTTCACTTAGGACAGGTAGGTTGGCGGGGAATAAGAGGCCTTATCATTTGATTATATTTACCTGAGATAAAAGGTAAACATAGCCTGGGGGGAAGGGGGGGGGGGGTGCCGCAGGGTTTACTTCCTGATTGACCACTAAACGGTCTATAGGCCAGTGCAGATAACATACCCACACAGACCTCAGGAGTGTGAGTTCTACACAACAGATGAAATGAAAAGAGGAGGAGAGGAGAATGAGGAGGAGGGGAAGGAGGGAGAGATCAGGGAACAGAGGAGGAAAGAGAGGGAAAACTATTTACTAAAACTGAGGGGTAAAGAAAAATGACAAGCATGGTGTGGAAACAGGGATCGGAGGGATGTGTGGAGTGACACGGCGGACGAGGGCAGGAGAGAAGAAAGGGAGAGATGGAGGGAGGGAGGGAGGAAGGGAGGGAGGGAGGGAGGAAGAGAAAAGGAGTGTAGAACAGACTTGCTTTTGGCAGCAAGCCTTTAGGCCAGGTCTAATCCACTGCATGTGACAGATCAGGAGTATCAGACAATGCACACACACATTCACACATACACACATTCACACACATTCACAGACACACACATTCACACATACACACATTCACACATACACACATTCACACACAAACACATTCACACACATTCACACACATTCACACATACACACATTCACAGACACATTCACACACACACACATTCACACACACTTAAATGGATTTGATGGATTGAAAAATGTAAAATGGGTTCTGAACTGGAACTTGATTCTCATTCCTACCCATGACCAACCCATCTGAAGGAACTTGATGATGTCCAGTGTTTCCCAGAGAATTGAATTCCATTTGTGGTGGTTGGTTTGCAGAATTAACTTAAATGCAACAGTTTTTGACAAATTAGCATAGCGTGGTTATGATGCTAACCAGATTTAAGCACAATTTAGTACAACCTGGAAAATCATTGTGTGGTGGTCAATGTTGATATTGTGGTGGGCCGCCACAAATAAGTCAATGTATGGGAAACACTGATGTCATTCAACATTTGCGTCACCTTTTCAAAAGTAAGTTGTAAGTAAAATCGTCAATGTGTTTCTTTAAAGATCTCAAGAAGGGAAAAAAACAGATTGCCTCTGCTGTCTCATAATTTTTCTCACTCCGTAGAGAAGGACACAATGGAATGTGTGACTTGTGTATGCAAGTGTGTGTGCCCTGCCTGAAGGTACAACACAAATGAGCAGGTGCGCTACTTTGAAATGCGCTGCCACTATTTAAAGGGGGAAGCCAGGAACCACAGAAAAAAGGGATGAAGATAAAAAGGGAAAAAAAGAGAAATGGAACATATGCTTTGGACCAATCCTGTACCTGTTGTTGTCAGGTCAGTGCTTCTTCATTGCAGTAATGAGACGAGGTGTGTGTGTGTGTGTGTGTGTGTGTGTGTGTGTGTGTGTGTGTGTGTGTGTCTTTTAGAGGTTGACTTCACATCAGTGTGATTCTGCAGTGCCCTCAGCACAGAACTGAAAAGAATGGACACTGGGCCAGGGTCGAGCAATAGTCTCCCAACAACAAACGTCCGTCCATGATTCGCCCTAATGATAATCTCAAGACTGAAACGGTGGGGCCATTACAGACAGGAACGCTCAGTCAAAGGATTCAATCAGTCCTCCATAGGCCCAGCAAGCACCACAGCACAGCTCCGCTGAAGAATTAATGGCATACCACTGAAAGTGGGTCAAAAGAGACAGAGAGAGAGAGAGAGAATGAAAAATGTATGCTCAGCTCCCCTACTACTTAGTGAGGCACTTAGCGGAGACAAACACAGACAGACGAACAAATTAATGTTTGGCTCCTCCTCCGCTGAGGACTGTGGACATTGTGTGAGCCTGTGGGTGAAGACTGAAGATACACACAAATAAGGACTCATGTGGCATGTGTGTCATTTCAGCAGTCCAGTGGCAACACTCAGGTTCTGGCGGCGAGTTTATCTGAAAATGTAAGCGCTTTCAGACACACGTGTAAGACCGGAGGTTCTGCCGATGTTAAAGGGACACCAGGCAACGTTTTCGTGTTAATTAATCATCTTCCTAAGTCGGTATATGGTTAAATGACTCATTACGGGACGAATGAAGGCTCTCTCGCCCGCCCCAACTGCCTGTAGGAAGAATATCCCACTTGCAAGTTCGGTGTATCCTACCCGCCGACTGAAGCAGGATCAGTTTACAGCACAGAGGCAGGCTAACGAAACGCTAGAGATTGTTGCAAACGTGTGTATAATGGCAGAGCCGGCGAATAAGCAGCGAAAACCCTTGACGGAAGACGCAAAGAAAAGGAAAAGAGCTTCAGACCGAGCGAGGGGGAGTTTCGTAGAGAAAAAGCATCAGGCTTGCCTGGTGTCCCTTTAAACGGTGGGGCCGTATATTTGAACGACATAACCAGTCATATGGAAGTCAGAATTTAGCCGGTTGTTCTACTACTCCCCCCCATTTCCTCCGGACATTATGTAAATGCGCTGTGTCTGAACAAGGTGTAGAACATGCGGTTAAAATTCACACCTAGTGAGAGGGCGTGTTGGTGACGTTTCTTTCGTGCGTCCATGTGGTTAGATCTGACTTAAATGCCAGTGTTATGATGGAGTGGCATAATGCTGTCCAGAAAATCTCCGACCTGGAAAGATGCAGACATCACGGAGCTACTGTCCATGAGGGCATACAACATTTTGATAGAACACATGAAGGGAACGGCAAGAGACGTTGTAGCCTACAACTGCATGGCAAGGCCAAACGAATTCAAAAGACTGAATCACCATAAGCAGAAGGCGCTGAAAAGGTAGCCTGACGTAGTCATACTCAATTCTAGTCAGAATTTGAGTCTGATACTGCTCCATAGAGCTGTGATTATGGGGCGTGTTTCAAACGAACCAGGAAAAAAAATGCCTCTGCACTCAATTGGATAGACCTACAACCAATCAGAGCAACGGAGTGTGTGACGTATGTTAAGCGACGCATAGTTGATGTCAACAGAACTCAACTGCACACTAGAAGAAGAAAATGTGAGCGATTTTCGCAGGTGTTGTAAAAATAATGTAAGGATACACGGAGTTCTTCAACACACGAACCTCATTTTTGAGAGAAACAGTAAAGGTGAATGCATATACGATCAAGTTATCCGTTTAGGATTACAACTCCACAACACTGCAAACAAATCGCATCGCATTTGTCGGTCCTGTCAGAACTTTATAACACGGTTGGAACGCGACATGCCCGTGTTTAAAAAATGGACAGAAGACGAAGGAGACCAGCCTGAAGAACCGTGTTCATCTGAGGCATCAGAGACGCCCCGGACTCTGAAGAAGTTCTGCCCCAATCCGTCAACTCCAACCGGTACAAAAACGCGAAGAAGCATTACAGAGGTAAGCTTGTTAATACATTTCTACTTCTTATGATATGACTATGAGAATAACCTCGATTGCCACGTTTCACATGAGTTAATAGTGAGTCGTGATTATTGTCCAATGTGATAAACACTGTGCATTCCCACACTCCTCATTTCCGTGAAATCTATCTATGATTAAATCATCTAGTCATATTTTGAGATGCCTAGTATTCTGGAAGCCAGCCCGAATTTCAGTGTAGTGTGAGCAAATGTTACCAGGATAAACTTGTACCTGATGTGTAAGTTGGCCTCTGTCACTTTGTCAATATGTAGAAACTTCATTTTGTAATGGACTAGCATGTTATCCAACCCCCACTTCTGTGCTCTGCACCTCTGTGGGGGGTGGGCAGTGTTTCTCTGACCTGCTCAGCAATTGCATCTGGTGTCACCATATTTAACAGTCTGTATTTTCCAATGTATTGTCAATGCACGTTATACTTATTAGGCTATACTGTAATTCTTCACACTGATGTGTTCACTTATATTTCAGGTTGTCACCCATTTTCCATCCACTTGACCTCCACCTGGAACACCTAAACAATTTTCTCAAATCATTTATGAGAGGATTGGGACCAAACATGTCAGAAATGTCAGCAGCCAGAATCAGTAGGTCCATTGGCATCGTCAAAGAGCTAATGGACAAAACGGACACAGAGCTGGAGCTGACAAGGCCGGCTGGCATTCATCATGTGGCCCGAGAACAGGACGTTTTAACACTGGTAAACGTTTTCAGGGAGACACAACTTTCCCAACAAAAATCACCCAGGCAGGCAGTCTCATGCATTCCCGAATTTCAAGAGAAACTTATTGGCAACGCTGAATTACCAGGAGAAAATAATGGACTGGCAAAATGTGCCTATTTAAATAATTAAGTAAATGTGAAATGTAAATGGTGATGGTAATTTGTAAATATTGTTTTCGTAAATGACAATGTAAATAATTGTTTTCATATAATAGTTTAGTAGTATCCACATTCTTGAAAACATTTTTGTGTTTTCTTATTGGTTGTATGTTCAAAGTTCAGCGTATATCTTCAAACATTACCTATTATGTGTAGATATTAAAAATCTTTATTGAAATGTCTTATTGTTTGTCTTTAAATGCAGAAACATCACCAACCAGTAGAGAAGTATAAACCATTTTAATTTTATTCAAAAATATTAATGTAACAGAGGTAAAAAAAAAGGCATTTGCACAACAACAGGACCCTGAAGCTACAAATTTGAGCCTGAATTTGAAGCTAGCCTGAGATCTTCAACATTGACAAGCCTGATTCCAAGTTACTTGGGGATGATTGTATCTTATCATCCTCATCCTCGTCATCAAAGTAACCAGTGTAATCCATGTCAACCTGAACACGGTCATCCTGAACAACACAGTCATCAAACAAATTAGTTTGACTCTGTTCGATGTCATCAAAAACCTCATGCATAATTCATAGTATCTCTTTTGCATGTTCCAGCTTGTATGTAGGGAGATTATGGATAATGAAGTCCAGGTCAAATATCTGTGTGCACTGTTCTAAAACTGATCAATGAGTTCATCTCCAAAACCAGTGCAGGCTGTGTCGACTGTGTAAAGTGGTATGTTTTTATGGTCCTGAAGTAAACTACTCCTGTAAGTTTGTAACAGTTCCCTGATCAAAAGTGTGCCCTTAGGTGTGACTATTCTGTGTTTGTGGTGTGATGAAACCTCCCCTTCAAAGTGTTCATATTTGGGGATTAGCTCCCCACAACCTTCAGGTTCACAAGAACAAACAGAATGGCAGTGAGTGCAGCACAGATGTCCTAGATCAACAGATGTGGTGTGTTCCTCAAAATGGCAGTACAAAGCTTTCCGCAGACAACTAGTGACTCCATTAAAGTACCGTCTTAACTGCTGGGTCAAGCTTTGTACTAACATCCCTCACAATCCAGTGTAGGCACTCCAGTGTATGGCCAGGTACTTTAATCAGACCCACTCTGATGTTTGTTCTGTTTGGGCTTAGGGCCAAATTTATTGGATTGTCCATCTGAAGCTGTTTCATAACCCTGGCTCTGAATTCCCGATCAGCAGAAGCGGTCAATGTCAGCACAGGTGTACCTGGAATATATAGCAGTACAAAAAGCAACCAATAAGTAACAGTAAAAATAAGAAATTATGAGTAGTATCATTTAGTACTTTTTAATGACTGTACTGACATCTAAAAAGAATACAT
This sequence comes from Alosa pseudoharengus, assembly GCF_046254945.1. Taxonomy (NCBI): domain Eukaryota; kingdom Metazoa; phylum Chordata; class Actinopteri; order Clupeiformes; family Clupeidae; genus Alosa; species Alosa pseudoharengus. The sequence goes on from NW_027468774.1 coordinate 15,207,374, forward strand.
CACTTATAAGGGGTACAGTGACTAGCCTACCAATATGGGTATGGTGCTTGAGTACATAAAGCAACACCCAAATGCCCTTCTGCCCTTTTGCAGCCTGACCACTGATAGAAATAAAACAGTAACCTACATTAGAATGTTTTAACAGGTAGTTCGCTACAATCACACTAACGTTATGATTGTACCAAGTCTGAGTTAGCGAACGTACAACGATACCTAGGCTACTATGTTTACAACATGGGATTCATATCACGACATTGGGAGTTATTTACTAAGTCAGACAGTTAGACTCTCTTACCATTTGTAAGTTAGATGAACTTCGTCCATGACGATACCCATTACGTTGGCTTGAAAAACATCGGAGCCTAGCATGTCCCTCCACTTGTTGTTCAGCAGCCAGGATTCCGGGCTTCAAAAAAGGATCTGGCAACGACCGCTGGCTATATCCACCTCGTCGTGCACGCCGAGTTGCATCGCCATGATGCCCATTTCAGTTGCTTCGGCAAAAAACATCTTTCTTATCAACAAATGCCTTGATCCCGTTACTCTGTTCCTCTTTTAAAATTAATTCGCTGTCGATATCTTCTAGAACAGACCTGATAGCAGAATCTACACATCTCAATTCTCCAGCGGCAGCCATCGTTGTTGTAAACGAATTCAACCCAAGCGCTCTTTGGTGACGTGGTGGATTACGTTACTGTTGAGCATCTGTCCATCATCGTATAAAGCCCGCCCTGACCATTTGATTGGCCCGCCAGTATTTGGGCGAGCATACTCGTGCCACTATTGATCAATGCCAGACCGAACTTCCCGACCTCAAACGTTGTGGGCGGGACTAAGTTCGGAATGGCACCCAGGCTACTGAAAAGGCAGTAGCCTACACCGACGTCGTTGACGACAATAACACGTTGAAAACAGATAAATGTGTTTATTCGAAGCACACATACAAATACTGTTTGCTTACTTGACTAGCCTACTTCAAGTATTAGCCTACACACAATAGATTTCTCTTCTTTAGCCTACATAATGCATAGGCTACACTTTGTAAACAAAATTCAGCTGTGACAGGCAGCGGCCGCATATATTCTGCGTCATATCTCGCATCTTGTGAACTCTACAAGCCCCCACCCCTCACTCGACAACCACACAGATTCTGTAATGTGCGTGTATGTCGTTCACACATACGTCCGTATAAGGTCAGTATTAGGTCGAAATTAGGTCTAATCGAAAAATTAGTCGTTAGAAAATTAGCCGTTAGTGGCAGCACTAGAAATGTTCATATCTGCCGAATCCGATAATACAATTACTTTTTTAAAGTATAGTTTTGGGCTTTTGACCTTCAATCAGATAGTACAGCGAAGAGTGACAGAAAGCAAAAACCCTGCCAGCAATTATCTGAAATCAAAAGATGCAGAGGTGCAGCCAGCATTGCAAGTGATATAGGCCTGCTGGGGAGTATTTGAACTGGGAATAGACATCACAACAATGCAGATTTCCATAGTCCAACCAACTAGGATGACCAATTTCAACACACGTACTCTGCAAGTGTGTAGAATAGGTGTTCAATTAAAGGTTGGTTGGAATAACGTAAACCACACAAAATGATCGTTATTGTGGTCTCTAAACCCCAGTTAAAATGCTCAGTAGATTGTGGTAAAACTGGTCTGGGTACTGCTTCTTGAGGCCTTCCCCCTCTTTTTGAGCCAGGCAGAAAACAGTAAAATATATATATATTTTAGATATCCAAAAAAATGCCATTGCTGGCAAAGGTTGAGCCAGGGGGGGAAAGTACAGAAGAAAATATTTCCTTTGTGTGTGTGTGTGTGTGTGTGTACATACACGTGAGTTAGTGAAAGAGAGAGTGGCTTAAATTATATCTGGTAACACACAGGCTTGGCTCAAGGTGATAAGAGAATGCATCTTCAAGGATCAAAAATGGTCTGCGTGGCATTAGTCACTCACACACACACAAACCGCCAAGTCAGGGTGTGGTCTCTGCTGGGCTTAAGGCTATTATTAAAAGAATGAAGGCGCTTCTGCCATGTATCTATTATCTGACTCAATAAGGATATTAAAGCAGCGGTGAGGTTTCTATGGTGTTGTCTGTCTAGCTGACTGCTATACAAGATTATTTTTGATATTTCCTGTTTCTGAAAATGGTCACCCTATCTGTTTATCTCAGTCGGAAAGGCATGTAAACGTGCAGCCTGACCCTAAAGTCACAGAACATAATCGAAAACAAAGTGGTCATTAAATGTCCACTTTGGCTCCATCATAGGAGTGTGTGTGTGTGCCTGCCTGTCTGTCAGTGTGTGCATGCAAAAGATAGCAAGTGATAAAAAGAGGATGCTTGCCAAGCTCAGATCATTAACAAGTAACTCAACTCAGTTGCAGGTACTTTTAACTACAATTCTATGGAACATGAGCAGCAGCATTAATCTGGCAGATGCGGCCATATATGCACACATGCATAGGCACGCAAAGTAGATTAGATTTTTTTGTTTCTCATCTACTTTTCTATTTTACTGCACACACTGTATTTGTTGTCACTATTATACTCTTATAGACCCTCTGCTAAATTCATAACCTTAACAGATAGATCTTACACCTTTTGCTACCATTTAATCATACTTAGCACTCAAATGTTTTAAGCTACCTTTCCCACACATTGGAGTCCCAATGCTATCTTTATGATTCACAGATGACGATTGCGCTAGTTCAGTAGCTTTCCCATTCAGGCTCCATTCACTCCAGCTCTGACTCACCTCTGAACGTCCCTGCCTGGCCTGCTGACACTGGACGTACTACCGAGAGGAAACGACAGAGGAAGAAAATGGAAGCTGGAAAGAACCACGAGAGTTGGGAAAAGTGAGATAATGCTGTCCATCATCACGGAGCGCATATTGACCACACCGTTCTCTTGCTAGCCTCTTGCTCATGCTTGTAACTTGCGGAGCAATTATTTCTCTAGGCCAAAGTCCAACACAGTCAGTCCTCTGTCTGAGGCAGTTGAGGTTCATGCTTTACAAAACCTTTTCATCTCAAAGGTTAAACTTAGGATAAACCTATAGACACAAATTCTCATATTTTCACACGAGCTATGGAAAAAAAAAAAAAAAAAAAAAAAAAATATATATATATATATATATATATATATATATATATATATATATGTATATATATATATATATAAGGCCTACAGTCTGCCATACATTTCGGAAATGTCCCCCCACTACTGTGAACGAGAGATGTTTCAATAGTTTGAATTATCCCATCTACAAAAATCAGAGAAAACCCGGCCGATGACTAAGCTGTGTGAGAATGCACGCAACCAACTGCTAACGTTAACGGGAATGTGGAATAGTTTCGCTTGAAAAGTGGCGTGATGTGACAGGTTTCTCACCCACATTGACGTAAACCCTTTTCATAACGAACGCTTAATCTAATGATGAAAACGTGTAATAATGTATCCCGCTGTCAAGACTTACTCATAACAATAAAAATGGTTAACAAAGGTAAGCTCTTCCGAATTTGTAAGAAACTTGAATATGATAACGTTAAGGAATATGTCAGTCAAAGACGCGTATTGTAATGTTTGGACAACGTGCCTTGCCCAAGTTCAAAGTAAAGTTAACGGCTTGAGTACAAGTGTAAAGTTTTAAGATTGCTGACATCGACATCACCTGACAGTCAACTAGTTTGCAAGCTTCCATAAAATTTGTAGTCTACCTAACTGGCTAACGTTACGCCGTCCACGACACATATAATGTAGCTATATCAAGATAAGAGTGATTATGATCATAACATGAACACACGACTATCGTAGCCAATGGATCACTTTCTAAATTGATAACTATGATGTAGACTGCCTAAAGCGGTGGTAAAGTCATTCCTACCTGGTGTGCCAAACCCATTTATGGACAGGTCAGTGCTAGCTATCATTAACACAATGGGACAGATATGTGACATATAAGCTTACAAAATGCAACATGTCTTTTATGTTAAAGTCCGTTGAGCACTGACACAGTTATCATTATTTAATCAACTGGAAAGCATCACATACATCAAACGTAAACGTAGGTAACTTAGAGCTAACATTTGTTAATGTTAGGGAGGCTTTCGCCTATCTAAACGTTAACGTCAACGCTACCGCTGCGCATAATTCAGGGACAACTCATTGAGCCTTGTACAACAAAATAGGCAATACTCACTACCTTAAGATAATCCTTTAATAAGAAAACTCAGATCAGATAAGGACACCAAAAGCCTTCACCATCGAAACTGCAATAACTATTGCGAGCATTAGCAGGCCAGTGGCCACCAGCTAAACTAACATTGGCTAGCAATTCCTGCTCTCTACACTCAATATTCTAAGACAATTCAGTAATGGGTCCAGTTTCATTCACGAGCTCCAATGCAATCTGTTTCACTTTCCAAAGACCGATATTCTGAGAATATCTGTCATCTGATTTTCACATCTACTCGTTTTCCTACCGAAAATAAATCGAAGTTTTGCTTGACGAGTGGTCTAGCAGTCAGAGAGCACCACCAGCCTAGTCGCTTGACGCTAGCTGGCTAGAATGCTATACAACTAACGTTACATTCAGGCGACATGGAAAAACACTGGACAACATACGTTTAGAAGTAAATAGACATGTTGCTTACCTCTTGTTAGAGACAATATGAGCGTTTTTTATTGGCGCGTCAGAGTGTTCTCTGTAAACCCAAATCTCCACAGATCCAGCCCTGGTCAAAATTTCCCTTTCGCAGTTCTCAGCTACTCTCTGCATCAGAGGCCCAGGCCTTCTCTTCCGCCTACACCAAGCCGACTTCCGTGATCCTTCTACTTCCTCATAGGTGGGATTAATTTTTGATAGACATTTTCAGTGATCAATAGTAAACCATATGCTATGTGACCACCATTCACACAGTTATTGGGAAATGTAGGCAAATTGGACCTACCTCGGAGTATTATGTAGGGACATCAGCAAAATATTCCAACTCTTTGACAAGACGTGTTATGAACAAAGTCCCAAGATTGAAAGATTGAAACTATTTTGAGAATTCCAGAGGGCAGGCCAAATAGTAGCCTAGGATATAGGAAACAGAGCCTTCAAAAGTTGAGGTAGACCTACCTCTACCCGAGGTAGTATAAAAAACAACATGGTCTTTATATGATTATTTAGCTTATGAAATGGATTGTTGTATATAAATATTTTACTGTACAAATATTTTTTTTTATGTCCCCCAAAATGGAAATTCGGTAAAAAGCTATTTATGGAGTGTAGAAATAATGATAAGAAACTCAACAAATTTGGACTGTATGTCCACAGGCTATTGGTAGAACGATAAATTAATCAAATTATATTTAGCAAATACAGTAGGCCTACAGGCCACACTGTTTGGACACACCTTCTCATTCAGTGCGTTTCCTTTATTTTCAAGACGATTTACATTGTAGATTCATCAAAACTATTAATGAACACATGTGGAATTATGTAGGCTACTTAACAAAAAAGTATGAAATAACTGAAAACATGTCTTATTTTTTTCAGAGTTGCTATTTAAAAAAAACAAAAAACATATTTAGCAAGCCATAACTTCACAAATATTCATCTGTGGGCCAAATAACTTTGCATTCATTCATAGTTTTGATGGCTTCATATTTATCTACATTGTAAATAGTCATGTAAATAAAGAAAACGCATTCAAATGAGAAGGTGTGTCCAAACTTTTGGCCTGTACTGTACACATTCAACATGGGATATGCTATAGACGGAAATTGAAAAGGTAGTCCTAATTAAAAAAAAAGACATAATATAGGCTAGCCATTTTGTGTGAATGTTTTTTTTATTATGATATAGAGTGAGGACTTGTTATTTGTGTAAATGCGTAAATGATTCAGGACTGGCTGATTTTACAACCCAAGACCCAACCAGCCACCTCGTATAGAACAGAAATCGCCATTAACAAGTGTGTCTTTCTTTATAGTATCATGTTAGCCTTGGTAGGATACAATTGTGTATGACGATGATGGTTATTTTAAAGGATTTAATTAATGTGTGTTATTTTAAAGAATTATCATACAAGTCACCCTTCATTGTTTTATTCATGGCCTGTGCCATCAATGCTACTCACTCATCAGGATGCACATTGTCACTTTTACCCATGGCCTAGGCTACTGGCAAATTGACACTTTGGTTTGTTTGTGTGCAATTTTTAACTTCGGGTTTGGTGCAATTTATTGTAATTTTTAAAATGTAGTGTTTGTCTGTATTTAAGTTTTTAATACAATACATTTCATTAGCCAACACGGTCGGTTTTCTGTGCATTGGAATATACTCTTCATGAGCTCACTGCCAAATAAAACAAAGAAAATGTTGCCATAATGCTTGATGTCACAAGCCATCGGGTTGAGAATGAATAAGGCCTTCAAATAAAATGAAGAAAATATTCATTGCCATTAAGGCTTGTCACAGAGCGTCAGGTGGAGAATGAATAAGACCTAGCCAAATAAAATGAAAATGAAGAAAATCCTGAACGCTTGGGCCATCTGTACTTTGCTTCAACTAGGCTTAAATGCAATATGCACAGCATATTTGACTAGTTTGCAGGAGGCTAAAATGCAAATAGTCTATGAACCTCCATGCCAGGCACACATTTGATGAGCTATAGTTAGCAGGAGCGTACTGTATACTACTAAAGGCACCTGTCATTGCCAAATCTGATGCTTTTATCACAAAATGTAAGTGCTTAACTGCCCCAATATAAGAAGGGCAGCATATTAAGTTCATTTCATCAGGCAAAATTGTCTCATTATGAATTAAAAAGTAAAACATCTTTCTCAGTGTTAAACGTACATTGAGTTAGCCTACATTGTGTGTGTGTACCTCAGCTGTCAGGTGCTTCAGCTTCTGCACCCCCTCAACCCAGCCTGCCCCCCAAATCAACCAGCTATCACAACTTTTACAGTAACTGGGAACTATATTCAAAGTCATAGCTGTCAAATATTTTATGAAAGTCAATAATGAAATAGAGTAGACCTATCTAATTTCCCCAATTACCATCTTCAATGTTTATAGACCCTGTAGGTACCCGATTAATGCTGCCTGCACAATCCAGTCTGCGCAGGCAGCATGTATCGGGTACCTACAGACCCTTTCAACAATAAAAACAAAAACAATGCTTGAAAATTGTATTTGGTTCCCAATCTACTTCCTCTGCATTAAGATAACATATGTTAAAACGGAAGCCTTGTGGGGCCAACTATGATGCTGATAATGGAACTCTCTTGAAAGGGACCAGAATGGAAAACATTAAACTATGTTTTCTTATATAAAATAATAAGGCATATTTGTTTATAACATATTTTTATTTAACCAAAGACATAAAAAACAGAATTATTTTTACCCCATAATATTATTTATGTTTTCCAAAAAGTAAAACAAAGTATCGTATCATATCCACCCGTTGCCCACAGCACAGGCAACATTGTACCATTGTGGAACACTATCATAAAACAAATCATACTATCTTCAAATCATCATGTAGATCATCAAAATCATTACAATAACTAAAAAATCCCCTACATTCCTTAAATTATATCACGTATGGCCTATTCTGATTCCATCATGGTACAATGTTGCCTGTGGGCAACATGCAGATTTTTGCTATTGTTTAAAATATTACATTATTATACATTATTAATATACATTAATATACATTATTATTATATATACATAAATAAATGATTGAAAATACATCTTTACTTATCAGTGAAGGTTGTCAATTTTTTTGAAGAATGTAAATTTGAGGGAAATTATTGAAATTCACACTTTTCTAGGGAGAAAATATGATACCCAGCCAAACGTGTGCATCTGCTGAAAGAAGGGTCAAAATAGCCGCCTGTGGGGCATGTGACCACTATTTTGCATTTTCATTGGTTAGTATTGAGTTGTCTAGTTCTTAAAGTGGTATTTATTTCTTTAAGGGATGTCTCATTTTATTTCAACAAGGCAAAATAGGCTGTTGCCTACAGGCAACACCGTACCATATGGATATATATATATATATATACTAAAATGCAAATATTGACATAGCCTTCATCTTAGTGATTAATGATTGAACAGCATGGACATCTAATGTGATGTGATTGTTTTCTTCTTTCAGCCTTATTGATTATATGATTATATAATTATAATCATTATGATCATTAAGATCATGTCTAAAGGAAGCTGGGTGTTTCATATCATGTTCACACCAAAGGGTGGCACCAAAAGCATAGAAAAGAATAACAAGGATAGTGGATTTTTCTAATTAATCCTCATGCATCAATGTAACTCCATGTTACATCTATTTTTGAACTGTAGCTTATTTGATTTCTTATTTTGATTGTAGGCTAATGATTTTGTAAACAAGACAAAAAAACAGGCTCCAATCACACACACTGAATGGAATTTTATTTCATTATTCACAAATTATACTTGAAGTATAGGCCTGTGAAACCATAAATCATATCACACTTTAGTTTTTAGACTTGTTGTTGGCTGTTGGATTCTTGTGAATCAAAATGATAGCAGTTACTGCTCTGAAACAGACCACACTAGATGTGAATTAGAAGGCACAATCAGACTATGTGAAGTATCAGCATATTGCAACACGTCTTGAGTTTGGCTAAATGCCCATGGGGTGTACACACCCTTATGTTCTATTTCTTTTAATTTCTTCCTTTTGTTTTCAATAAATGATTAGAGGACTCTGTTCCATCACTGCACATTTTTTACAGTGAGCCTACAACAGAGATATGTGTATTGTTTGTGGACTATACTGATGAATTTCCAAAAGGACAAACAAATATCTATCTAATCTATCAAACATGAGATAAACAACATCAATTAATAATTCTTATTTTCAGCATAAATTCTTATTTTACACTTTAAATTTAAAAAGTATTTCTGTATGAAAAGAACCAGAGAAAAAATACGGGAACAGCATATTATTCATTTAAAAGTGAATATAGAAATGAAGAACAGGACATCCAAGAACTGTATTGTCATGTCAATGAAAGTTCTTATTTGGACAACTGAGACAATACCATTGAAAATACTGATTTATTTGATATGAACTTTGTGATCATTTGTGTGGTCAGGGGTTTGTAATAAAGGAGTGGAGAGTAAAGTGCGTATATCCTTAATAAACCTACCAACAACAACTGTATAGCTCTTCATTGGTCCCAGAACAATTGATTTTGTTGGGGACAGAGTGAACACAGCAAGGACACTTTAATATTTCACATGCTGTCTCCGGTTGAGATCAAAATGAGACAGTGTCATGTTCTAGATTTACCTGGCAAACTCTGGTCTCATGGTCTCTCCCCATTGTTTGCATACAAGACATAATCTATTGTATTTTCATTCAGTTTTTCATATCCCTAATATTCAGAGAATAACCTGAAACAACATGATAACAACTATTTGTCATTGATTAACATATTCATTTCATTTCATTCTTTTTTTGGTGATCTACAGATTTAGCTTTTATAATGGAGCCTATCTACCCAACATAAAGTATCACAAGTTGTAATTACCACATTACAAAATACAGGCTTTAAACACAACATAGTACAATCACTTGGTAAAATACACACATGAAGTAAAAACCCAATGGGCCCTATCGTACACCTGGCGCAGGAGAGTGCAAAGCACAACGCAAGGCTTATTCTTATCTTACACTCAATAAAGTGAGGAATTTTTGGACATGCGCTTAATTTTTATTAAACCTTCCACCCAGGGGTTTAGCAATTAACGGCATAAGGTGTGGTCTGGTGCATGATCCAAAAATCGCTATTTTACACCCTTTAAAAATCATTAGAGCCACTGACCAAGAAAAACCTGGTCGAAAGGTGCATATAAAGCACAGCTGAAGATGCACTGTCACAATATCCTGTATTTCTTTCAGTCATACGAACATTATTGGGTTAAATGTTGCTTTTTTCAGGCTATGTTTTCGATGGTAACCCCTTGACAGTCAATAGTGAATGTAGTTTAATTAACTGTGTAGAACTGTTTTGTCGTTGACAATGAGACCACGGTGAAGTTAGTTTCACTTAGCCTATGAGTTCAAATAATAGGTGAGTGCAGATGAATGTAGGCTATACCCTGCTAGTCACAAACAGGTTAAAAAAGCAAGGTTTAGTGAAATCCCTGTTCTGATCTTGCGTGCAAGCAGATTTGTTCAAATGCGCTGCTGACTATCAAGATAGGAAATTACAGATGTCATTCTCATTGGTTTAAAGGATGTTACTCCAAAAGCACACCTATGACTGATTAAGAAACATAAGAACAACCCTTTTGTGCCCAGCGTTTGATCACAAAATCACGCCATTAAATTAGTGATTGTGGACAGGCCACACCTTTAATGTCTATAAACTTTGCGCCTCTGACCAGCTGTGTCTGATCGCCAAAACAGGGCCCAATGTCACATCTGCATGTCTGTCAAGCAAATATCGGCATAATCTTAGATTTGGTACCTTTTGGAAAGTATAGATTTGGTCTTCTGAATAGTCTTTCACATCAGCTTAATATAGCTGATTATCACTCTTATGTCTCCATAAAGAGATACTGTCACTCAGCAAATTTATAAAGGAAGCTCTGTGGGCAAAATAAATACAGGTCTTGAATTTGCCCTGAATCAAAAATTAGAAACATTTATGCACAAAGATGCATTTCCTTTTAGATACATTACCAATGAAACAGTTTTTAGAATATTAACTCATGCATATGTCAGAAAACAAGAATGCATGCAAATGTACTGCAGTTATTTTTCTACAAATATACTTTTGCAAGTATATTTCATTTCAGACAGGAATAGTGTTCCTGTAATACATTCCTTGTGCTATAGGTAGGTGATTTCCCACAGTGGTCCATCAATAACCAAGCCTATTTTTACATTGCCCAGCGTGACGTGAGATTCAATGACAATGTGCAAAAATGTGTAAGATTTTATGACTGTGTGATTATATGACAACATATAGATAACATCCCACCGGACCCCTGATCTTGTGTTTTCAGCTTTCAGTTCTTATTAACTAGACAACTGAAGATACTTTTTTTGTGGTGATTCACATCATGCCTAACAAAACACTAAGACATAATTTTATAGGTGCAGTCCAATACTTTATACAATCCAACATACTTTTTGTCAGATTTTGCAAATTGCTCCTCGTGTGTGTTCTGTATGTGCACTCATGTGATGGGGTGTAATTTGATTGGTTGCTGAGCTATCAACATCCTTTCACCTAAACCATGAGCTCTGCCTGTAAAGCCTGCTCCATTGTGCTCAGCACCTGCAGTGGAGAGCCTTGGCCATGGTAGAAAATCTGACCAGACAAACTTGTAGACAGTGAATCGCCACTGACACTGTTAAATTCCAGAGAGTGGCTCAGGAACCTGGGAAATCCTATTGTACCCTATTGTATACTGTTAGCATGTTGTCAACAAATGTGCTTCAGTTTAGATAATCCATGTTAACATGTTCCTCGTAGACGAAACACAAAACAATTAGTGAACAGTATCTTGTTAATACCACTAGTTAATGGTACCACTAGGCTAGTTAATAGTTAACTATATAATACCACCAATATTCTTTGTGGCTGTCCAGAGATCTCAAATAGTTTTCAACATATTTTCAGATCATTATTATTTTCATTATAGTTACATTCCAGATGCTCCATTGTTCTCTGATGTAGGTGGTTCTGCTGTGGAGGAGGGCGGGGCGTCATGTGTGTGGACTGGACTAGAGCCCACAAGGTTGTTTTGTCTGGACCCAGCTGGGTGTCCATAGCCCAGCAGCAGCTTAAGACTAGAACCAGGACTACAAATCCCAGTGTGCATCAGAGGGCTGACGACAGTATGGAGCTGAGACTGCCCCATCGGTGTAAGGGAGGTGTGGATCGGCGTAGGGATTCCGGAGTGTGGTCTCAAGAGTTCGGAGGTCACCGGAAAACTAAGGGATGGGTGGGACCGACTGAGGTTGCCATGGGAGTAAATGGGATGTGAAGGGCTTGGGGTTGCCACTGAGCCACCAAAACCGATTGGCTGCATCAGTCCAGAGCTGCAGAGGCTGAGACCCAGTCGGGTAGGTGCCGGCTGGGCATGTTGCTGGCTCATACAGGGAGAATTCTGTGTTGTCCTGGAGGTCTGGAAGGGACTCTGCTGGGTGTCCGCTCCAAGCCCCGCAGCTTTGTCCCTGTCCGAGTAGCAAGAGGAGTGTGGGCAGGGGGCCTGCGGACTGTTGGGTGGGTGCTGGCTAGCCGTCTCTCCTTCCTGGCCCACCACAGACGCCCTGACCTGGGCAGTGTTTCCACCACAGCCCCACACATTCCTGTGGGCCAGGCTATCCCTGGTCAAAGAGTCGGGGTGAACACATGCGGAACCAGTGGGCATGTTCACTGGCATCCGGGGATGCCAGTCGGGAGCTGTGGCAGCCAGGGTGCTGCTCACCGAGGGAGTGGGCACCACTTGGAGTCCCAAGGAAGGAAAGGAGGACAGGGACGAGTGGAAGTGCGGCAGGGTGACATGGGTCTGGAGGAAGTGCATCATCTCATGGAGCTCCTTAGTCAAATTTGACACCTCCTGATTCATATGACTTATCTGGAACAGGAGGAATAAAGCCATCAAGTTATGAACAAGTGTGCATGCTGACATCTGTGTGTTCATATAGGTCTACTTGATACAAGCCCTCATGAATAGCTACCTCTTTGTTGAGTTGGTTGACACTCTGTCTGACATCCTCAGTTTCCAGGAGCAGGTTGGCACTCACCTGGTAAGGGTCTGGGGATGGAAGTCAGAGCAGGAAGATTTGACATAGTCAGTTCATCAGCAAAAAGATTGATAATAAACTCAGTCAGCATTACAAGTTCTATTACACATACACGATATATATATATATATATATGCACTATTTATTATGACTGAATATTTAGGTTTTGTCAACAATTTCTATTCAGCAACTTTTCGTTGATGATTCCCGGGACACCGACACCAGGGCACATGGTTTTGGTATTTGGCAGACACTTTTGTCCAAAGCGACTTACAGGATATGAACACTACATTAGTTGAAACAAATTTATGAATTGCAAATTTAAGAACCACCTGGCTCGACACCCCCATTTACAAGGCGAGAGATAGAAAGATGAAGCACAAGCAGGGCTATCACCCACTCACAAATTGACACACACACACACACACACACACACACACACACACATTACCTATGCATTGCATGAGTAGGGAATGGAGTAGGATGGAGAGAAATTGAAAAGCTTGATTTATTATCTGTGGATAGAACATGCAGGACTGAGTGACGGTCATATGATGTACTAGATATTATGCATGTAGTTGTATTGCTAATCTCACCTTTGACTCCTGTGTTGGTAGAGCCTACAGACTGCTCCATATTGAAGTGAAAAGCTCTCTCATTATCCTCAATGCCATCAACAACTCTGTTTGGAGCGTAAAGTCAGCAGTGAACACAATGGGTTCCAATTATTATCCAGGCTGGTTATGAGACCGCACACACATTCTTACAGCACATTATACAACTCACTATGCCAAAGGCTTTGCCACACAAAATGCAACGATTCAAGGGTATTCAATCAATACCATTAAGTTCATTCCTATAGGTCTTTAGGTCAAATATAGCTGTTGCCATACTCTCATCAGCAAAGGAGGCTAAATATGCCCTATTATATAAACATTGAAAATACTAAAAATATCTATGTAAGCATCTATTAACAGGAAGTCTGGATGTCTTTATGACAACATGCTTGGTTTGTTCTGTGTTTGTATCGCACCTGGGGCTCAGGTCCAGTGGGCTCACACAGGTCAGGGATGGGATGAGCAGTTTAGCTGGCCTATGGCAGTAGCTGCTGTTGGTGGTGTGGGTGGGCCCATGGTTGGGGGACAGCTCCTCTTTGGCTGGCTGTGGGGAGGGGCTTCGGCCTCGGAAGCCCTGAGTGGGCGAGCGGCAGAGGCGGAGCATGTTGATGTGGCGTAGCTCCTCCCCCAACATGGTGGTCAGGGAGGACTGTCGGCAGGGGCTTCCCAAACTGGAGTGCAGGGGCGGTCGGCCAGGGGAGGATGAGAAACTAGTGTCCTTGATGAGGTCATCCTCTTCCTCAGACTTAATGATAAAGGGGAGCTTTGAGTCCCTGGACAGTGACGACTCTGCACGATCCTTTAAAAACATAGTGGACGAGAGAAGAGAAAGAGAAGAGATGTTTGCTTGTGGAGTGAAGAGAGAAGGATAAGCTGGCTGAGATCCACTGATGTGTCCTTCAGAACCCAGACGCGCAGCATTTATTTCCAAAAGATTCAAATGGCAATGGAAAAAAAAAATGTAGGCAGACAGACAGACAGACAAATAAAGACAGACAGACTGACGGACATGCACACACACACACACACACACACACACACACACACACACACACACACACACACACACACACACACACACACACACACAGATAATTAAGTTCCGAGTTTCCCATGACAGCGAGAGGACAGCAAGTATGATACACCAGCAGACTGACTGTCCTGTAGATGAATGTGGGTTTCCTGTGGGGCAGGTGGCACAGCTGGTTGTGAGCTGTTGTTATGCTCGTAATTGTCTGTGTGTGACTGAGGGGTCAGTCTGAATACTAATTTCCATTTTTCTCTTTCCAGATTGGCTCTGTGCTCACTCTGGGTGCAGATACGGACTGTTCCCAGCCCACCTTCCCAGAATCACAGTCAGCATGTTACATAAGCTGTTCTGTCTCAGTGCTTTTCATGTTGGGATGAAAGACGAGGACAGCACACACAGCGTGCAAACACATTCATTTTGTGACGTGTGTGTGTGTGTGTGTGTGTGTGTGTGTGTGCGTGTGTGTTTTTTGACTGGGTTTATTGAGGCAGTTAGTACCTGTGAAAGTCGAGGAGAGCGAGAGAACCTCGTCATACCCTACAAATGAAAACCAGAAAACAGAAGAGGATTTACTAAGAGGTGTGCAACTGTGCATATGTGTGTCTGTGTGTGTGTGTGTGTGTGTGAAGGGGACAGAAATTGATGTGACACATGAGCTCTTCATTTTTTGGTCAAGGAGTTCTTCAAACTCTGCACCCAATTTCTTTCCCCAGTCATGACTCACACAAAAAAAACCACTCAGTCCATCAGCGGCCACATTACACACTACAGGCCAGAGAGAGTGGTGACTGCCCACACAGCCAGCGAGGTGTACCTCTCTCAGGTTGTACGTCAGGTTGTCGTGAATGTCTGAGGTGAAGCGGTGGCTGTACTCCGGGTACAGCTCCAGCACCTCCTGCAGAGCTCGAATGCTGATGTACTGCAGGTCGCAGTAGGTGAGCGCCTTCACGTCTGCGTTCGTTTTGATCACCTGGTCCTGCCCAGGGATGTCTGCGCCGATCAGATCTCCCTTACCTGGACATGAAACACACAGAGAGAGAGTGTCTCATCACAAATCACATGAAACACACAGAGAGAGAGTGTCTCATCACAAATCACATGAAACACACAGAGAGAGAGTGTCTCATCACAAATCACAGTTACAAAAAAGATTAGCACACTCAACATAACCATGTTAGCACAATAATACTGTAATACAGTAATACATATCTACAACTACCAACTCTAATTTTGCCAAACCTTTGTTTCTGGCACCTATGAAGAAGTCCAAGCCCAAGTTATTTGGCATGTACACAACCCGCCACTGACCTAATATGGCAAGCACCATTCCATCCTTCAGCACCTCGAGCGACCCTGAGCAGACGAAGTGCTGAGCATGGAGCGCGTCACCATGGCGAATGAGGTACTCTCCGGGGGCGCAGAAGGATGTCTTGATGTGGAGCGAGAGGGAGCGCAAGCACCCCCTGCTGGCTGAGGAGAAGAGCGGCAGCTGCAGGATGTCCTTGTTCAGGTGCATGGCGATGTCGGCGCGCAGCTCATCCGGGAAGTCATGCAGCAGCTGCACAGAACCAAACAAGCTTTATTGATCAAAGCAGATCTGTGAGAACCAGTCGACCAATCATGCACCAACTTGGTAGCCTGGAAAATCCAGACCCTGGTAATCTAGAAAGATTAAGGGTCTGGCCACGAACAATGTAATGACCCAATTCGAGGGGCGGCACCAAGCATGCATTTGAAAATCTCACTGCACGCAATTGGATAATGTTTACTGACCTCCAATGTTGCAGCGCTGTCGTCATCAGTTTAGCTTGCCTCTGGCCCGCCTATATCAGATACGCCGATTTGATTGGTTCCCCGGGATGCAAGGGGTAAAAGTAACGTGCATCATTGCTCATTGCCAGAGTGTCTGGCAGAGATAATTCCATTGGGCTCTCGCGAGAACTCTGGATTTCCAGGGTACCAACTTGGAACAACAATGGGAAATTCACTACTCAAGATTGAGCATGGTGAACCAATCAAGAGCCTATCCATGGTACACTAAATCAAGCTTTCAGGAGGATACCAAGGATAAAGCTCATCAAGTCAAAGGACAAAAGATGTACAAAAATTAGGTCATTACTTTTCTGGAGTAATGGCATTTTAATTAGTCCCAAAAAGTCATCCTGACTCATAACTTCACAGGAATGTGCTGCTCTCTTTTTAAACGTTTATCAGCACACCGCACTGATCTAATGGAAAACTTTCCCAAATCACATGGTGCTGCATGTTTACACAAAAAATGGCTGAGTGCCAACAACTTATTAGGGGGCGTTAAATTCAGAGAGTTCCTGTGAACTGTCTTGTTGAGAGTGTGTTGAGCGTGGGCTCACATTTGTGTGTGTGTGTCCATGTGTGTATGATCGTGACTGTGTTTTTATCAGTGCATAAATCTAGCTGGTGTTAAATGGGGGTGTGGGTGAATGAGTCCACCCTCTGCGGCTTTGCTGTCGCTGAACCACTTATTAGCTGCAGCTCTTTTTACTGGGCCAAATGGCCACCATCATCATCATCATCAAAAACAAAGGCTTTTTTCACTCTGTATGGAGATGCTAGCAATTTTCTGGAAAAGGTGTACATGACACAGACTTCAAATTCTATTTTTGGGTTATTAGACGCCTACATAATTTCTACATCTGCAGCAGTGCGGCCCGTGACCACCCACACACATAATATTTTTATATGCCGGAGAATAAGTTTGCCTGTTTTTTTGTTTGTTTGTAAGCCATTTCAGCCAGTTTAAGAGACAATACAGGAATCATACATATGGTATTCTTCATGTGCCCTGCTGTGCAATATATATGGATCCACAAAACCATGCAAGTCCTGCATTGGGTCCTCAAACTTGGATTCTTAAATGAATAGTCCCGGTCCTTGATTATGATTGGTAGAATCATGTTCGATGCCATCAAAAAAAACGCAACCCTTCACAATGACTGCATTTCATTCCATATTAATGCGCCATGAATTGATACAAAAGTTGGAGTTGCTGAGTCTCATCGTTGCTTGGCAACCTTTCTGACAGAAGAAATATATTTCTAAGTGGAAGAATCTATGAATAAATCATTACATTTGTTGTTGTGCTGTTATTTTATGAAATCTTGTCAGGTATATGTAGCAACCATTTTAGAAAGGCAATAGGCTCCATCATGCTGTGCCCTTTAGCTGTTCTAAAATCTCTGGAACCTGCAGCCTTGCGGGCTAAAAGCTTCATTGTGCTCTCAAACTTAAAAGTGCAAATCTAGAGATCAGATTATTATGGGATATGCTGAGAATGTTCCCAAGTGTAATGGTATTGCTTATTAAGGGTGTACTGTATAACCAATACTGATTTAGTCAAGTGCAATTCTAGAGATCAGATTATTATGGGATATGCTGAGAATGTTCCCAAATGTAATAGTAGTGCTTATTAAGGGTGTATAACCAATACTGACTTAGTCAAGAAACTTCTTTATGAAGAAACCAACCGCTACTTGCAGCAGCAAGGTAAAAGTGAGACACATTGATTGTTCCATTTCCACCCTGCAGCCCCTTCCCACCCTTCCTTCAAGCCACCATGTTGGTCAGCTTTGAGTCATTACCCCCAAATAAGGCAATCCTGGCTGTTTCCAGGGGAGTAGGGCAGATCCGGTGGAATCATTAGGGAGGCTGTTTTTATACCTCGTTGGCATTGATTCCATTGTTGACGGACCAGGTGGCCTGGAAGTACTCGAGCATGCGCTGCTTGAGCTGTTGAGGCAGCCGGTGCACGCGGATGAAGTCCTTCAGGTCCTTCATGCGCGTGTGGTACTGCGAGCGCCGTGAGTACATGCGCTGGATGATGGCCGTCACGTTCCCAAACACCACCGCATGCATCAGAGCTGCCAGAAAGAGATGGAGAGAGGGGGGTGGGGGGCGGGGGGTATTATTATGGTTCCTAATCATCTCTTTCTGTATCTCACCTCATGGTGTCAATTGGGAAGTCCATACAAGTCTCGACATGATTGATTTTATGGTGACAAGGATTTTTGTTTCCCAGTAGTTCCTATAGTCCCTGTTATTTCTTAAGAGCCATATGAGTGTCCGTGTGTGTGTGTCTGGTGTGTGTGTGTGTGTGTGTGTGTGTGTGTGTGTGTGTGTGTGTGTGTGTGTGTGTGTGTGTGTGTGTGTGTGTGTGAGTGTGTGTGTGTGTGTGTGCGTGTGAGTGTATGTGTGACTCTGTCAGGCTCACCCCCAATCAACATGGTGCAAATGGAGAAGACCTTCTCGGCGTCTGTGTTGGCACACACGTTGCCAAAGCCCACGCTGGTCAGACTGCTCAGAGTAAAGTAGAGCGAGGCAATGTAGGCGCTCTGCATTGATGGACCCCCCGTGGTGCCATTAGTGTATGGGGACTCCAAACGCTTCCCCAACTCCTGCAGCCAGCCTAGCAGACAACAGGGCACGGACACAGACAGAACATGAATAGATCATACACATCTATCTGTTTATCTATTTACTGTACATGTCTAGTTTTCTTTATGAATGACACATACAGTACGTAGCATACAGGGCTGTTATACACAGACCGGGAACAGACCCACGCACATGTGCATGCACACACACAGTGGCACATTAAAAACATACCTATATCCCAGGTTAGTGGGTCATTGCTCTCTAGCTGCTTGTAGCCGATGACGTACCACACGCAGGCCAGCCAGTGGGCCAGCAGGGCAAAGACACACATGAGCAGGGTCAGCACCACAGAGCTGTACTGGGAGTAGCGGTCAAGCTTCTGGAGCAGACGCAGCAGACGCAGCAAACGCACCGTCTTCAGGAGGTGCACCAAAGACGTCTGCAACACACACACACACACACACAAACACGCAGACACACACACAGACACACACACACACATTCACACACACACTCACACACACACACACAAACACAACAATCCCCCACAAAAAAGGTCTCTAGACATGTTCCATAGGCACTGACATACAGTATTCTACAAAGCAAGACAAATAAATGCACTCACAAACATAGAAATCTACTCCAAAATTGGTAGAACAATTATATTAAAACGTTTATCAAGAGCTAAACCTCAGGCATATACATTTGAATAGACTGAATTACACATAAAGAGAGAGAGAGAGGGGGGGGGGGGGTCAGAAGAGTTCCTATAGTGCCTGCAGTTTTTCTGTCCATTTTTATGCTACAGTGGCTCTTTACAATGAAAATAAGTGATGTTTTCAGAAACAGAAGTGGACTTCAGCGCCTGTAGCCGATATAAGTGAATTCATTCACCACCATTGCCTCAGGAAAGAACACTTTCACTACAGCGAAAAAGGGAAACAGTGTGTGTGTGTGTGTGTGTGTGTACACTTGCTGTGTGTAATTAAAAGAGAACGAGTGCAAAAGGGAGATTGAATGAAAAACAGATCTCTGCTCTTTCCTCTAAAAACAGGACTCCATCGGTCCATAGATAATGGTGTTCTAAGTATATAAGTATAAGTATAAGTATATATACTCTTTTGATCCCGTGAGGGACATTTGGTCTCTGCATTTATCCCAATCCGTGAATTAGTGAAACACACTCAGCGAACACACAGTGAGGTGAAGCACACACTAATCCCGACGCAGTGAGCTGCCTGCAACAACAGCGGCGCTCGGGGAGCAGTGAGGGGTTAGGTCAAGGCACTTCAGCCACTTCCTACTGGTCGGGGTTCGAACCGGCAACCCTCCGGTTACCAGTCTGAAGCGCTAACCAGTAGGCCACGGCTGCCCTGGTTAGCACTGCACTGTGCAGTTCTGGAAGAAAAAAAATCTAACCACTTTCTTTCTAATTTCCATTCTTCAATCTATCTGTCTGTCTTTCTTTTTTCTCCTTTTCTTTTTCCCACTCTTTCTCTCTCACATACACGCACTTCCCACAAAAGCACACAAACATAAAAGCAGTGACACTCTGAAGATCAAACTTACAACAGTGATGTTCAGAGCATAGAGCAGGTCAAACGGTAGGGCAGCGATGACGTCCAGGATGAACCAGGTGGCTAAATAATGCAGGCAGATGGAGCGGGCGTCGTAGACCACCTGACCGGACTGACTCACATAGGTGGTGCGAAAGTTCAGCACAATGTCTGTGGAGGCAGAGAAGCAACCTAATCAGTCTCTCACTCATTAGGACAGTGGGCCTAATGGGTCGTTAGATCGACTAAGTCAGTTCCACAGCTCGTTCTTATCTGACATATTGAACAGCTAAACTGACCTCTTCAGTTGTTTTTGTGTGGCTTATCTCAATATGAAGGGGTTATTGACCCACTTCAATCAAGAAGTAATTATTGATCCACCCCCACCATCAATTACCCTTAACATTAGAGAATGCAGGAAAGGTATGAGGAAAAAGTGAAGACAAGATTCATTTCTGCAATGCATTACTCATGTATCATGACTTCACTGTTAGAGATAAAAGTGCTTTTTATAAAATGGATTGTGTGAACGTAACATGTATCTGAACTATATTGTTTAATCTATGTCATGTACTGTAAAAGCCATCTATTACATGTTGATTCAGAGAGTGTTTCCTAACTTCTTAAGTAGTTACGAAAGCTCACTGTCCTCTACCTCTTTGACACCATGGCACAAGACAAAATTGTGGGATGGACCATCCAGTGCAGCACAGTGTTGCCTATGTTTAATCATTTGTACAATGCATTGTTATTCTTATGGTTATTCTTGGAGTTCTTGGGAGGAAGTGGAGGGTCTGTTCAGGGGGCTTTGCTCCACTGGCAGACAGCTGGGTTGCTAAGATTAAATAGTGTTGGTGCCATTGGCACCTCCGGAGCTGAGGAAAGTGCCACTTCTCTCATGTAGGTCACACATTTAATCTGAGACCAAGTGAAGAAGGAAATTGGGAAACTGGAGAGAATGAGATCCTAATAAAAAAAAAAATCCTCAATGCCGACATGTGGCGCACTGCCATATTAAAGCTGCATATATGCGATTACACACAATTTTGTCAAATTTAGTTTAAAAAGCTGTCTGTCCTGCATGTGTGGTCAACCACTGTTCATCCACAGTCCTGGTTCTGTACATCTGAATATTACAAAGTGGCTTGGACCAAGCTACTGGTCCAGCTTATCAACACCTTGCTTCAGATGACATTTTTCTCTATATTGTCCATATAATTATACTATAACTGCTATATTACTGTGCTTACATTTTTCTCTTATATTGTCCATATCTAATACTGGTCGCTAGACTTTAACTCTGCACTGTTGCACTGTTGGACTTATACATCCTTAATACATTCATGTGGATCCTTGTTTTAGTATCTTCAGTATCTTTTACTGTTCTTTTTAGTCATGTGGATTTGTTATTTTATCATCCTGTTTATGTTGTTGTGTGTGGTGTCTTAAGCTACTGGGACCTTGAATTTCTCCTTGGGGATCAATAAAGTATCTATCTATCTATCTATCTATCTATCTATCTATCTATCTATATCTCAATTGTCTGTTGTGCTCAAATATCAACAACCGTGGGCACGGATGCAGTGGGCAGTGATACAGAAAAGTAATGTGTTTTTTCTACCTTCCCCTTTTCTGCCTATCTTTCTTTTCTCATTCTTTCTTTCTTTCTTTCTTTCTTTCTTTCTTTCTTTCTTTCTTGTTCTTTACTCCTTCGCACTCTCCACACACACACCTTCACATAATCACCTAGTATGAAGAGCAACTCCACAGCAATGTCACTGACTATGGTGCTCCGGGAAGTGGAATCACAGTCGTCGTTGCCATGGTCACTGTCTTCAGGCGTTGAGAAGCACACATTGTACGGTACAGTCACGGCCACATAGAAGGTGGCGAAGAGGATCAGCCAGTCCCACAACGCCTTGCTCAGGCTGTAGTGTAGCAGGATAAAACGTGATTTCTTCACTGAAGCCACCTTGTACTCTGGAAGGGATGGTCCGCGGAACACATTCTTGAAAGGATTCATGGAGAAGATTGTAAATAAGAGGGAAAAAGGCTAGACAATAATATTACATTGTGGTTGTGGTTAAGCTATGTGACAGTTACAGTCTTTTGTGTGCAATGCACATATTTAGCTTGGCCTGTTCATGCAGTATACCACAAGAACTCACATATTCATATTCACCTTCATACTCCCTCTCTGACACTCTGACATACTCCTTCTCACTCACTCACTCACTCACTCACTCACTCCCTCCCTCAGACATTAGCACTAATTAGTGCACTCACTAATTCATTACTCTATCTTTACGGATCAGTACAAGGCGTATTCTGACGCCCGTACTCCACCTCATACCAGTGAGCTTCCACTCAACAGGAGGAGCTGGGAGGAGAAGGCTGCATGGGGGAACAATTAGCATGGCCACACCAAGATGAAGTGAAGACGTGTAACCTGGTAACTGACACATCTAACAACACCTTCGCAAGACAAAGTGCAAATAAGCTGTCTTAAAACAGCCCCTGCAGCATATGTAACCATTGGCAACCAGTTCCTCACTGTGCTAACAGCCATCACTAAGTCTAGAGGGAAGAAAGCTATAGGGAAGAGAATCTGAGCAGCAGACATCTTACTGCAGGTGTCAGCTGATGGTGTCATCTCTCTGAAGCTCATTAAATTTTAAAGGTTGGGCCAATTTCAAAAGGCACCATAGAAGACCCCTGTTAAAAGACATTTTTTTAACACATGACCTTTCAAAAAAAACACTGACTAGCAGCCTTTTCCTGCATCCTCATGTGACTTCACTAAGAGTATTTCCTGGCAATTGGAACAATGCCCGAGAATACAGAACAGTGCCATTTCAAAGGTGTTGTGAAGAAGCAATGAGGTAATTGACCAGAGGGAATGTCTGTGGTGGTTCAGATGCAAGCAAACGAACCACTCATTCCATCTCTGCATACTACTTCTACGATGCCCTTGATGCACTGCAACACCCACCAACACAATAAACCACCAACGTAATAAAAATCTGCACAAAATCAGCACATTTTAAACGTAATATTACTGCCAACGTAATAATTTCCCACCAACGTTTGCAGGAAGTTATTACGTTGGTGGGAAGATTAACAAAAATATTACATTAACTTCCCACCAATGTAATAAATCACTGATTTAGTGATATTATATCGGTTTTATCAGTTGTAAGGGTAAAGTTGTCAAAAATTGTCACCATCTAAACCATCTCATGATCATAAAACGTTGCAAAAATGAAAAAGCTAAAATCAGGATCATTATAAGACCCTCTGAATACATACCAAGTTTCGTGGAATTCCGTTTATGGGGGGCCATATCAGCTACACACGTGTGCACACACACACACACACACACACACACACACACACACACTAATGCATGCACACACACAAGCAAGCACACACACGCACACACACACATGCACAGACACACACACACACACACACACACACACACACACACACACACACACACACACACACACACACACACACACACACACACACACACAGACACACACACACACACACACATAAACACACACACACACATAAACACACACACACACACACACACACACACACACACACACACACACACACACACACACACACACACACACACACACAGTAACCTACACATGCATGCATGCACATATTTATTAATTTGACAGCTTAGTGATCAATAGGCCACTCATTTAAAGAAGCAATCAACACATCAAAGAAAAACGTCTAATTTTCTAAAGTCATCTAAGTTATCGGATAGGCCTTGCGCCCACACGACCCCGGCATTTTAGGAGTCCGTAACCGATCTTTTTTGAAACCGGGTTCCAAAGTGTTTTTTTTTTTAACCTTCCCACCAACGTAATAACTTCCTAACGTTGGTGGGAAATTGAGTTATTACATTGGCAGTAGGCAACAGTTATTACGTTGGTGGGAAATGATTACGTTGGCAGGATTATTACGTTTAAAATGTGCTGATTTTGTGCAGATTTTTATTACGTTGGTGGTTTATTACGTTGGTGGGAAGTTATTACGTTGGTGGGTGTTACAATGCACATTTAGCATTCTGGGCTTATTTAGGATTGCTTGTGTAAGTATTGCCTGTTGAAGGACAATTCTTATTTGTTATTCTCTGCATCTTCTGTTAAACTCTTTTAAATATTCAAAGATGAATAAAGAAACACAATGGCACAAATGTCAGACTTCTGCGTTCTTAAAATCTGCAAAATGATCAACACATCTTTGGCTCCTTCAATACCTCCACCCAGATAGAAATACAGCATGAATTGTACATTTGGCTAAATCAATCTGACCAAAACTTAATCCTGCAATTACACCTGTCAGAGTCCAGAAATCAATCATCTAATGGAGGCCTCCGGCCACTTAACTTGGACAAAGCACATGTTTTCTGCAGATGCTGCTGCCAAGCTGAACCAATTCACAGTTCATTAAATTTCCAGCTCTTGCCTGCAGTTACATAACCCCATCATTATTTTTCACAAAGATCTGGCAAAATTGTCACTCATTTCTACAAGCTAGTTTTCAGTCAATTTCAATTATTTCAATTAATTCAATTTATTGATATTTATAGTGTGATATCACCATGACCATGGTCTCAAGACACTTCAACAACATGCACAGTTAGGAGTAGGAGTATACCCCTAATAACATAAAAATAATAAAAACACACATTGATTTGTACAGTAAATAAAACAAAGCATTGTAAAACAAATAAAAAACCTAGATAAAACAATAAATAGACATAAATATAGTAAATAAATAAAAGCAATAATCACATCAGGTCAATGGACAAGGGGATCAGGTAGCTGATGACTGATCATAGTGTTGAGAGAAAAGATATGTTTTCAGTCTAGATTTAAAAATGTCCACAGAACCAGCCTCTACGTATAGTGGAAGGCTATTCCAGAGAGTGGGTGCCCGGAAAGCAAAGGATCTATGCCCTGCTGATTTCTTCTTTATGTGTGGAACAGTCAAAAGGCCAGCACTCATGGAACGCAATTTGCATGCTGGTACATATGGCTTAAGAAGCTCACTTAGATAAGCAGGGGCAAGATTGTTTATGGCCTTGTAAGTAAGAAGAAGGATTTTAAAATCAGCTCTAGCTTGTATAGGTAGCCAGTGAAGAGCAGCTAAAACAGGTGTAATGTGACTACATTTCTTAACTCTCATTAAGACTCTGGCTGCTGTATTTTGGACAAGCTGAAGGCTCCGTGTCGTGCTTGCTGGAAGGCCAGAGAAAAGGGTATTACAGTAATCTAACCTTGATGACACAAAAGCATGAACCAGTGTTTCAGCATCACGGAGTAATAGCATGGGTCTAATCTTTGCAATATTGCCTAGATGGTAGTATGCAGTTCTAGTGACAGCTTTAACATGGGGCTGAAAAGTTAGGTTAGAGTCAAATATAACACCAAGGTTTTTAACAGTTGAGCTCTCTAAGATTGCACAGTCATCAATTTCCACTGACAGTTCGTCGGGGAGCTTATAACTCTTCGTTGGTCTCACTATGAGTAGCTCAGTTTTGTCAGAGTTTAGCAGTAAGAAGTTCTTAGACATCCATTTCTTAATTCCAGACAGGCAAGTTTGTAGCTTAAGGATATTAGAGTGGTCATTGTGGTGTATAGGGACATATAATTGTGTGTCATCAGCGTAACAATGAAAGTTCACCTTGAACTGTCTAATTAGAGTGCCTAATGGCAGAATATAGGGAGAAGAGGATGGGGCCCAGAACTGACCCCTGTGGAACGCCGAAATTTACATCACACTGTTTGGATTTGGTGTTATTAAAAATTACACTCTGGGTTCTGTCTGATAAATAAGAATAAAACCAGGAGAGGACTGACCCTTTAAGTCCAATGAGGTTCTCAAGGCGGCTAAGGAGTATGCTGTGGTCAATAGTGTTGAAGGCTGCACTCAGGTCGAGAAGAAGCAGAAGAGATACTTGGCCAGCGTCACTTGCAAGTAATAAGTCACTCGTAACTCTGGTCAAAGCTGATTCTGTCGAGTGACCGGACCGGAATCCAGACTGAAATTTGTTTTGAGATAAATGGGTTGTAAGTTGCTCCACAACAGCCCTCTCCAGCACCTTAGACATAAAGGACAGGTTGGAGCCTGGTCTGTAGTTCTGCAGGACTTCAGGGTCCATATTTGGCTTTTTAAGTAGTGGTTTGATAACAGCAGACTTGAATGCCAGAGGTACAATGCCAAGTGTGAGTGACTTATTAAAAAGGAGGAGGCAGGAGTTACTTAAAATAGGGAGCAGTTCTTCAAACAAAGTAGATGGTATTGGATCCAACTGGCAGGTTGTAGACTTTGATATTTTGACTAGTTTCATAAAAGCCTCAAAGGAGATAGATTCAAACTGCGAGAGAGTGCAACTGGGGGTGAGAGATAAACTTTGGTCCTCTGTATTCAGAACATCTGGAACTGTGACAATTTTGTCTCTAATCAAGTGGATTTTTGACATGAAAAAGGTCATTAAGTCGTCAGCGGTGAATTCTGTACTAGATACAGGAACATGTGGTCGTGTGAGTTGGCTGACAGTATTAAACAGGAACTGTGGGTTGTCTCTATTGGAATTTATAAGGTTCGAGAAATATGCTGTTCTTGCAGCGGAAAGAGAGTCTTTGTAGCTTTCTACAAAGCTAGTCTGCTAGTCTGGTTTCTCGCCATTTGCGCTCAAGTTTACGACAAGTCCTTTTTTGCGCTCGGATGTTGTCCGTATACCACGGCACTGATTTTGTACGAGTGCGTCTACGTAATGACATAGGAGCAGCATAGTCAAGCGCATGGGCCAAAGCAGTACTTATGCTGTCTGTCAGATTGTCCTAATTTGTGTAATGACTGCATAGAGTGATTATAAGTACTGCATTTCAAGGACAAGGGGATTGGTGTTTTTGAGATTTGTAGAGTTGATGGGTTTTGAGATAGCTGAAGCCCTTTTACATGTGCCTGTGACAACTCACATATCAAATTTGTTTTGGGAGGACCAACACACAGGCATTTTTGGCCATTAGATTTTGAACATTTGTGTTGCAGTTTCTAATGACAGTTGATGACTTACATTTGCTAGCTTTCCTTTGTTCTTGCTGGTGAAGTGGCTGGTGAGCTGACACAGGACGGTCCTCCCACGTTCACGTGCCCGGCTGAGGGGCGAGCTGCCAGCCTTCATGCTCTGACACTCGTCCTCAGATATACTTGCTGAAAAGTAAAAAAGAAACATCCTATGAGATTCCTTATTCTAAGATACACTATATTGCCAAAAGTATTGGGTCACCTGCCTTGACCCGCATATGAACTTAAGTGATATCCTATTCTTAATCCATAGGGTTTAATATGATTCTGAGAAATAGCACCCTTTGCAGCTATAGCAGCTTCAACTCTTCTGGGAAGGAAAAGGGTGGACTGACGTCATAATAAGCCCTATGGATTAAGAATGGGATGTCACTTAAGTTCATATGCGAGTCAAGGCAGGTGACCCAATACTTTTGGCAATATAGTGTATCTTTGTTCAGTAGAAAGATCTGAAATCTAACATAGAAACACATTTATTAATTTGACAAGATTTATGACATACGAGTGTGCTTTTAAAGTGCAACAAAAAAATACAACCTTCTAAATGTTGTTATTGTAGTAAAAAGTAGTAAAAGTAACAGAGACTATTTCCAACATGAAGTTACTCATTGCTTTCTGTTGATATAATTTCCATAGAGCCCAGGATTAGAATCATAAAGGATTTCAGATATAGTATGGATCTAGAAATCTAGGAAATGTCAGCATGTGTGTGAGGTACAGTCGTGCCAGGGTTGTGGTGTGCATCTCCTTACCATCTCTATGGCTACTGTGATGAGTATTCCCATATGAGTCACTGATGTCCTTGAAGGAAAACAGGAAGAGAACCACTTCTCCTTTCTCATTCTTTATTGGCACTATGTCCAAGAGACACCAGAATGGGCTTCCTGACGGAACATGCAGAAAAAGACTTTTAGGATGTGCTCAAAATGTCTAACACAATTAGCCGATCACCACTAACAACCTCTAAATAACAAGTCTCTCATTCAAAGTGGCACTCACACAAAGAAAGTAAGACCATCACCCACATAATATACTCACAAGGGGAATCAGCTTTAATTTGGGAGGTAGCCTAGTCCTCCCAAGCCCAACACACATATGGACATTTCTGGCTGCCACTATGTGCAGTGCGTCAGCTTCGCACAGAATGACTAACCTAAATGAGGGTTCTAATATTAGGGCTTTGGTGGGCAGCCATACCAGTTTGTTCTCACTAAGGGCAGGACCATATAACCATATCAGAATATCGTATCAGGTGTATCGTATCAGGTGCTTGTGATATACCATGATGCCAGAGATATCTGAATTGCAGTAGAGATTCCTCAACCCATTTGGCTTGAGTTACTACTAACTACTTGACTTCTCGTGCTGGGAAGCTACTTATCAAATGTATGAGGAAAAAAAGAAGAAACTCACAGGGAGAAAATGGCAGACAGTACAAGGGCTTAGTGTACTTTGTTGTATTTGAAATAAATACATAATTCCTGTTTTTGCCTTTTAGGAGTACTTGTTGTCTTCAGTTAGACACATATTACCTACAGTATCTGTTAGATACATAAAGTGATAGATTATATTATTTTCTGTATCAGGAATTGCAGATTTCTCTGTATATTGTGATACTATTGTTATCATGAGGGCAATGTATCATGACAACATCGTATCACCAGGTACTCTGGCACCCTCATTCTCACCGGTCTTCCTGTAGAAGCGGACCTCGGCCTGGTACTCTCGCTGGCCCTCCAGAATCTTCTCCAGCTGCTGGGTGACCCGCTCGCTGGTCTCTGGCCCGTACAGGAAGTGGCACTTGCATGTCTTCTGCATGACCTCTGTCCGCCCGAACCCCGTGAGCTCGCAGAAGCCATCGGAGCAGTACACGATGGGGTATCCACGGCAACCCTGTGCATTTCCCAACAGGAAGTTGCTGTCTAGAAGCCCCAGTAGAGATAAATTAATATACAAAACAAATAAAGAAATGTATTAAGAATTTTAACATATAAGAAGAAGATATAGAAGAATCAGCATTTATCTTTAGTTAATTGTAGCCTTTGTGTCAGTTGTAAAAATGTTTGTTGAAATTGTCTACCAGTAATTCAAATCAGAAGCTATGGAAATCAGACTAACCCCCTCCTCAATTAACCAAGTAGAATGGGGTGAGGCTTGTTATTTGCTTTTTCAGCAGACAACCTGCAGAAAAATACTTCACAACACAGGCTACAGTATGCATCAAATAAATGCAGTAGTTGTGTTGGCTCCTAAATCTAATGTGCCTGCACTATGCAAACACTGCCTGCCATCCATTGCTGATATAACAGCAGACTGAACTGCCATTCCTGTGCTGCTGGCTGCCAGTACACAGTTGCATTCAGGTTCTCCCCTGTGGTAATTATCTCCTCGTCTGACATACTGGCATCCGTGGAACACAAGGTAAAAATGTCACTGTTACTTTTATTTTTTTTCTGCCTCTTTCTTTACCTCTTCGGCAAGCATGTATCTCACCTCCCTGACACGTTTTTTTTTTTTCAATCTCCGCCTGCTTGCTTTTGTTCCTCCTACGCGTTCATTGCTTGTCCCAATTTAGAGGTTCTCTCCCACTCCTTTTGCCCTTTCTCCTCTATATGAATAATAGGCAATGGCTCATAATGGCAATTCATTAAAGTTTAAACGTTGTGGTGACTCTGTGGAATAAATCTGTTTTTTTTCATGTAATTTCAGACTATGCATCAGGCCGAATGGAATTTGTCTGTATCATGCAGATGAACTGAATGATACAGACAAAGTACAGACCAAGTATGCATATCCATCAACTAGTTTTGATAGAATCTTTGGGGGACAGAAAATAAAAAAATGTGACAGAATGACCTTTACATTGTTTCACAAGCACTTACATAAATTGAGATACTGCCCATTACTTTAAAGCCCTGAACATGTTTTCACTCTTAAGACATTTCAATTACCAATGACAAAAAATGGCCATGTAAGAATCGTTTGTGAATCATTAAACTCACAGCCTTTGTAATTCTTTATTCAGACATTTTTCAAAAGAATGTGTTTGACTGACGATCGTTCAGCCTTGCATCCTTGAAAGCCTTAGCTTTCTAAAAACCAGTACCACCACAAAAGTGCTTGTGTTCTTTCTTGTCTTCTTTGGTGTTAATGGCTCTGAAGGCTAATGAATGAATTAATTAAATAATGAATTAATTATTAACTTTATTTTTCACCATACCAGCAGTACAATGAAAATTTGTGTGACTCTCTTTGGAGCTGTGCACAATAAACAGCGTTGGGAAGTAACTGAATACATGTATTTGGGATTACGTATTCAGAATACAAAATATGAGTGACTGTATTTAGTTATAGTTACATTTTCAATGAGTGGTATTCAGAATACAGTTACTTTGGCCATTTTAAGAGGTTACTTTTAGAATCCTTCTCATATGAATTTCTGGGCTTTTTGAACTGAAATTCTAATATTTCTATGAGATGATCTTGTGCCAAAATGTATAGTGTTTCAGTTTATCCTATAAAGTTAAGTTGTGGGTTTTTGCTGACATTACCTGTGGGTCTTAAAAACTGAAATAACAGCTTGATTCACACTTGATAAAATGTAAAATAGCGCTTATGTAATCCAAGTATTTAGAATACGGTACTTAGATAGAGTAATGTAACGGAATACGTTACAAATTACATTTTAAGGCATGTATCCTGTATTATGTAACTGATTACATTTAAAAGTATTCTTCCCAACACTGACAATAAATAGAATAAAATAGAATAAAATACATAAATTAGATTAAGAATCACCATCAGGGTAGCCTTAGACTACCAGCAATTTATAAGCCTCTAATTTCATTTGTCTGTGAGGTGGGGAGTAATGGATACCATCGGCTTTCGAGTAAAAACTGTTCCCGAGTCTGTTTTTGATTTTATTACTCTGACCCTTGTGTCGGATGGCAGAGGTTCGAACAGAGAGTGTCCAGGGTGAGTGCAGTCTTTGTATATACTGTGTGCTTTCTTCCTGATCCTGTTGGCATACATTGAGTCCAGTCTTAGGAGGTCCATGCCCACAGTGCGCTGTGCCACCTTCACCACTCGGTTTAGGTCATGTCTCTCAGCAGCAGTGTAGGTGCCAGATTGTGGCCCCGTGTGTGAGGATGGATTCAACTGTAGAAGTTCAACAGCAGGGGAGGTTGACCTGCTTCAGCTTTCTCAGAAAAAGTCTTTGCTGGTTCTTTTCACAAGCTGATCGGTGTTGGCAGTCCATGTCAGCTGTTTGGAGATGGTGACACAGAGGAACTTCAAGGATTCCACAATCTCCACGGTCTCCCTGTATGTGGAGTGGAGAGTAGTCCTTGACCTTTGACCTTCTGTAGTCTATGACCAGTTCTTTTGTCTTTGATGTGTTGAGTACTAGGTCGTTATTTTTGCACAACACAATCAGATGGTCCACCTCTCGTCTGTAGTCAGTCTCGTCCCCACTGGAGATCAGGCCGACAATGGTGGTATCATCCGCAAATTTAATTGGCGAATTTGATGGACAGATTGGGGTGCAGTCATATGTGAAAATGTGTGTAGAGCATGGGGCTTAATTGTGGGGTTCCTGTGCTTAGTGTAAGGTTGGAGGAGGTATGCTTGCCAATTCTGACGCTCTCTGGCCAGTTCGTCAGGAAGTCCAAAATCCATGCACACAGAGAGGAGCTGATGCCCAGGGGGTTTAGTTCGCAGACCACCTTGTGAGGAATGATCCTGTTGAAAGTGGAACTGAAGTCCACGAATAACATCCTCACATAGCTGTCGGGCTCATCTAGGTGGGTCAATGCTCTGTGGAGTGCTGTTGAAATGTTATCCTCTGTTGAACGTTGAACGGTTTGACTAGTAGGCCAACTGGTGGTAATGGATTTATTGATGAACTTTCAATGGTCATTCCTCTCATTAAGGCTTTGCTTATAGCAAAGTCTGTGACCGATTTCAATAAATGTGTCCTTGTAAATGTAAAGTGCTTTGTTTGCTTAAAGTGTAACTCTGGCGAAAACTTGCCCCAGGGTCTTTTTCTGCATTAAAACACATCAAATAAGCGGAGACAGTATTTTTCGTTGATCAACCACTACGGAGCTTGCCCCGGTATAAGCTATAGCCCCAAATCGCAAATAATAGATTAGCTATGAGCAAAGCGGTGAGCAAACACTTCCCATATAGCATTTTTTAACCAGTAATATTGTTCAAAACAGCACCAAACCTCGTCAGTAGCTTGCTCAGGGTCCCTACACATAAAACAAAGCACCAACAACGTAGTAAACGAACCCGGAGTTTATTACAGAAGACTGTTAAGAACACCTAAAAACAGAAGACTGTTAAGAACACTTGTTAAGAACTGTGCCCCTACCAGCTCCTCCAACCCAGTATTGCAAGGATTCCGTACTGTTATGTTTGGTTAATTTATTATTCGTGCTGGGGTCCATTTTCGCCAGAGTTACACTTTAAGTGTCCTCTAAAATACAATTTAGTTCATTTAGTGTAAATGTAATGTTTTAGGCTTCATTAGGCTACTGAGAGACAGCTTTGGTGCTGCCATGACAACTCACACTGACCATTCTGACAGGGTGCCAAAGGGGTTAAAGTTCCTCTAGATACAGTGCATTTGTGCATATACTGTAGAATGTCTATGTGTCCTCATCTATGTGTGTAGCCTATGGGAGAGTGTTTGTGTTCACGCTGCTGAAGCTTAAAGGAGAATTCCGGTGTGATATTGACCTAAAGTGTGTTGAAACATGATACCGAGTGTGAATGTATGTCTCATAGCCCATCTCGGCTTGTCCCCTCGGCATCGGGCTAGCCATGCAAATAAATCACGGTTTTACACCATTTACGAGGCTCAATGTATCTCCACACTTCATTGGTAGACTTCCGAGGGCCCTGACATTTAAAACGAGACATTGAGCCTCGTAAATGGTGTAAAACAGTGATTTATTTGCATGGCTAGCCCGATGCCGAAGCACCACCATTGAAAAAGCTGTTGGTAGCATCGGCTAACTAGCGCCAGATTTTGGAGTGCAGGGGACAAGCCGAGATGGGCTATGAGACATACGTTCACACTCGGTATCATGTTTCAACAAACTTTAGGTCAATATCACACCGGAATTCTCCTTTAAGGTCATGATGGTGTGGGAGAAGACTGGGCGAGTACATGCATTCTATTAGTGAGACACTTTTGATATGGTCCCTTTGACTAACCATTTTATGCATCATGTTACACCAAAAAACTCAGAGCAACAAGGAATTTAAAATATTGAGGTGTGACGTCAGTTTATATCATATTGCTTTTTGATATTTAGGATTTCTTCACTATCACTATTGAATTTATTAATGATCAACAAGCGTTAAACTTTGTATTCGCAAACTCTAAGCAGGTTTGAACATTTACTTTTATTGTGATAATATAAATAATTTAAATATCATGTTAAAGATTGCTAATAAAAGTAAGTAAATCAATAATTCACTATAATTCAACTAAAGTATTGCGGAACTTTGTATTTGGATCTGCTGGGCTGTAATATATGCAATACTCTATATATGCATAATATATAGCCGCCCGTGTGTGTGTTGTACTGTATGTGTATCTATGCATGTCTCAGAATGTGTATTTGCAACTGCAAATTAATTTTAAGGTGCACTGTATTACCAGCCTCTAGCTCATATCCTAAATATATCTAACCCATTTTGGTGTGTGTGATGTGTGTGTGTGATGCGTGTGTGTGTATGTGTGTGCTTTTCACAGCCTATCACTCCACTTCTTTCTTCTTCAGCTCCTCTAGAAGCATCTTCAGGTGTCAAAGAGAAAGTGGAGACACACACACACACACACACACACACACACACACACAGCCACAAGTGCTCACAATGCATAGTCGTAAACACACTGTGAACATTTGTTCACTAGGCCAACACGCAGACATGTGCCTATACTCACATGGCCATGTTTTCAAGTAGCATGCATCTGTTATATTACCAAACAGAGGCATTAAACATTCACTCACACAGTGCAGCTCTCTCCATTCAGTGACAAGTAGAGCTTTAATGTACCCCAGGTCTTGACAAACTCAAAAATGATGTAGTGTGAGAG
This sequence comes from Alosa pseudoharengus, assembly GCF_046254945.1. Lineage (NCBI taxonomy): Eukaryota > Metazoa > Chordata > Actinopteri > Clupeiformes > Clupeidae > Alosa > Alosa pseudoharengus. The sequence goes on from NW_027468774.1 coordinate 15,242,042, forward strand.
GAAATGGCTGGGCAGGTGATAAAGGACTACAGGTGGGTGGCAGACTCGTGTCTGTCTCTATCTGTCTCTCTAGCGTTTTACTAAGAGAGGTCTGTGAATTGATGGAGTTCATTGTTCAGAGGGAGAAAGGCTTAGATTCTCTGTTTCACAACACACCACTTTGTTCCATTAAACGGCGACCCTGCAAGACCTCTTTGCAAACAACAGGACATTTCGAGGAACTCGCTCTGTCAAATCACAAATAGATAAGCACTATGAGTGGGGTTTAATAACCATCAGGTGATGCTTAGCTGATATGTTTCCTCTTATTTTCATCTTACTAATTGTTTGCATGCTGTGTTTCTGCTGATGTTCATTCATTCTCTCTCTCTCTCCCTTTGTGTGAGTGTGTGTGTTTGTGTGTACGTGTGTGTGCACCTATATGAGTCGGGAGTGTTATGGGCTTATTCTTTGTAATCTGAGACTCTAATGAGTTCAATAGCATCACTAAGGATCACTAGGATGAGGATAATAAGGATAAGGATTATTATCGGAATTGTTGCTCAGCAACTTTGAATTTGAACCATTATGCATTCTAAGCGCATTAAAGGTCCAGTATGTAGGAAATAATGGAAAATAAACTGTAACCATTCCAAAAATGAGCACCATATGTTGTCAGAGAGTAAGGAAACACGATGAATTGAAGTAATGGCTTATTTGACAACATTACTCTAACCCGTAAAACCCTGTAAAACCCATGAAAAAAAATGAGTTACGGGGCGGAATCTCTTGGAATTTTCGTTTATGTTTTGAACGATTAATTCTAGAATAGTGTATTAATAATGGGCTAGCGCATCCTCCTATTTGGGTTGCCAAATTAGCAAAGGCCAACTGTCAACAGCTGTCAGTTGTAGTCATGAACGCCTACGAGAGCCGAGAGGCAGGCAAATTTCCAAAATTAAAACAAGAAACAAATTAAGTGGACATCGGAGGAGCTTCCTGAGATGGTGACGTTTTCGTCAAACGAAGAATATCAAGTCTGACTCAGAGCTGGCCATATTTCTCCACAACAGGTAGCCTAGGCTAAACTTCATCTGCATCGCTAACTTCAGCTAAATATGTTACGTTGGTTAGAGAGGTATTTTTTGTTTTCACTGTTTCCGTAATGTGTAGCTGTCATGGTTGGAGAAACGTTAAAGCAGCTGCAGGTCAACTAACGTTAGCTAAGTCTTCATTACATCTGGCAACCCAGAAGAGGCTCGCGTCTGGTAGTCTTGAGAACGTTCACCAGTGTTTTATTTTTGCCCTACAGAACGTTCGGTAACAATCCTACAAATCGCACCTTTAATATAGAACGAAATGCAGTCTCAGCCGTGCTATATCGGGAAAATATACAACAGCATCGAACACGATTCAACCAATCATAATCAAGGATGCTAGGGGGAGCTTTGTAGAGAAAAAGCACTCAGGCTTGCCTGGTGTCCCTTTAAGGTTTTTTGTGTGTCTGTTAGCACAAAAGACTGAACAACACACAGTAAATCTCCATCACTACACCACAACAATACGGACAAAGGACAGTATTAATAGACACATGGAGAGTAAGGTGAGCCTTAGTCAAGAGCAGATACAAGAAGGATACATTCAGGGTTGCAAAGAGGCGGAAAATTTCCAGTAAATTTCCGGAAACTTTCCGGAAACTTACCATGGGAAGTTAAGCTGGAGAATTTTGGAAATATTCCAAATTGGACACTTTCATGGAATTAAAGGAAATTATTAGCCTGACGTAGTCATACTCAATTCTAGTCAGAATATGAGTCTGATACTGCTCCATTGGGACTTAATTATGGGGCGTGTTTCAACCGATACAGGGGGGGAATGCCTCTGCACTCAATTGGCTAGACCTAACCAATCAGAGCAACAAAATAGCTTACCGTGAGGTGTAGGAAGAAAACACACGAACCATCCTTCTCCTATATACCCTCCGTTTTTAAAAATAATTCTGTTGAACACTGATATGCTACAAACATGTTAAACAGCTGGGAAAGGCTGTCGCAAATCCCTCGAACAGGTGGTCAATCAGAGATTTCAAATGAACGAGGAAACATGTCGCAATGCAACAGCGCTGTTTTCCCTTGATGAAAGTGAACCCACGAGTTTTCCCACATCTCAACTTTGGCCAAAGTTTTCAGAAATAATTGTTTTCAGTGATACAACCTCATTAAATAATATTAATTTTCAATATGGGGTCTTAAAAGCCATGTATCCTTCTAGCCACAGCGTTTTTGTTTCAAACATAAGCCTAATATAAGCGTGCTCAGATGACATGATAGACCAGGCGCTGTTTCTCACCTGTCCATCATCGTAGGGCGAGCATACTTCCACCACAATGAAGCAATGCCAGACCGAACTTCCCGACCTTAAATGTTGTGGGCGGGACTAAGTTCGGAATGGCACCCAGGCTAGGAAATTATGGGAATTAATGGGAATTTACGGGAATTAACTGGGAATTTTGGGTAATTCATACAAACTGTTTCATATACAAACATTAACATTTTGTTTCGTAATAAGCAATATGATTTGTATGTTTGTATTTTCGCTTAGCTTAGCATACAAAGCTAGCTAGCATGCTAGCGAGAATCCCATTCTCTGCCTATGGTTTACTAGTGTGCTAAACTAGCAACACTGAACTGCCCAAGATACACCACACCACTCAATAACAAAATCCGATTGGTTGGAAAAAAAATTCCCCATGCATATGAACGCACTATAGGTTTCCTTTATGTCTAGCAGCCTATGCCGATTGCTGTGTGCATGTGATTGATTGTGCAGGGTAGAAATTTGACTGAAATAGCATTAAATCAGGTTGTTTTAACTAATATTAGACTGCAAGATGGGGTTTTGTCCACTACATTTAAGTCCCCTGTTATAGACTAACTTGCCATATTAAAAATTCCCATTTTATTCCCATTAATTCCCGTTTATTCCTGTTAATTCACATATTTTCCCATTAATTCCCATGGAAAGTTTCCAATTTTGAAAATTCCCGGAATTTTGCAACCCTATTCATGTGAGCCACATACAAAGGTGGAAATGTTTATGTATGAATATTTTGTAAAAAAAAAAAAAAAAAGTATGAATAAGATTTTGTGAAAAAAAGGTGCAATCATAATAATGCTGTATTGGAAAAATCACAAAATAAAACTGAAACCAATAAAGCCATCTTCCCCCTACAGAGCAACCCTTCCAAGACACTAAAGATGACAGCATATGACAATAATGCTCTTTCTAATACAACTGAGTGAGCTGCTTCACCTGACACTGAAGATAATCCATAGGGGTCCAGATGGTGATTTGGAGATGGGTAATGACAGGTAATATATAATGTGACCTTTCCTATATTTAGCCCATGACCTGTCAATAAAACACCCAGCTGCGCTTTCCAGAGTCCAAATGGAAATGTAATTGACAGCCATCTTTTTTTTTTCTTTTCAAATGACATATTGATTGAATGGATTATTGTATGTAAATATTCTTGCACATATATGTTTACATGTCCGAAACCTATTTTCACAAATGTACATGCTTTATATGTTATTATTTAAATAAGAGGTTATTATTTCAAAAGTAATTTTATATAATTTACTGTATCTAACTGATTTACTTAATTGTTTTATTAATGCCACCCTTGGTTGTAAACATTTGAGAAAATGTATTTAAATGTTTACATACAGTATTTACATAGCAAAACTAATATTATTATTATTATTATTATTATTATTATTAATAATAATAATAATAATAATAATAATAATAAGGGTTACACAATCTGGTCACAGTCTACTCACGGGTGCCGTCAAAACGCTTAGCAATGGCATCCAGGAAGGTGTTCTGTGGGGCAAGAAGCCCTTTCATGATTGGCATCTTTGCAAGTTCCACTTCTTTGACCGCACACTTACTGCATCACCTCATCAGAGAGAGGGAAAGGGTTTGCACTTTGCAGTTAGTTCAGTGGGGAAAAGGCACAGTGTCAGAGTCCACATCAAAGTAAAGTGATCCAAATTAGCATAGCTACTGAAAGAAATGAACAGAACACGGATAGCACAACCCAGCAGCGCATCATTCATATCATACTGCACAGGAAACAGCACAGAAGCACTCACTGTTCAACACAATGCGGTAAACTCCACCATATTTTATCACTGGTAATAGCATGACTCAAAACAGCATTTCTGATGTTGATAAGATCATTTAAGCATGCATGGCTTCCAGTAAAGCAAATAACTAAATTGCTACATTACATTTCAGATCTTAATAAATGTAACACAAGACAGTTGATAGTTCTGTTCGGCTAGGATACACTTCAATATAACAAGGGAACTTTGTCATAAATATGATTCTTTAATCGACATTGCTGGACTTATCTAAGAATAAAAAAATATATATATTTACCTTCAGTTTCTAAATGTCATTTCTGTTCACTGGAGCTGGCTGTGGTTTCAGCTCCATATCTTCTATACTTCATGTCAGATGTAGGTCTGAGTGTACAGTCTCAGTCTACAGGATGAGTCTGCAGTCTACAGATGTAGGTGAGTCCTTTTAAAACGGGCTTCACATCCAAAATAAACGAGCAGCTGTTGCCTTGTACAGTGCTTCACCTCAGCTCTTCAGTCAGGCGTGCATGTCAGTCAGTAGAGTTTGGCACCTCTCCTCTCCTCTCCTGTTCACTCCTCTACACTGCTGACGCTCCAGAAGGGAGGTCTGTGGTCTTCCCAGAAGACGCTTAGTTTCTCCACATGGCTCCGGAGAAGACCGCTGTGCTTCCAGTAAACTGTTGAATATTCATCTCAACTGTGTATGAAGCTCTTTCTCTTTGTCTTTCAATAAGTCCTTTCTTTCACCAGTTTTTATTCTTGCATTTGCTTACAGCCATCCTTGATACACTGTTCATCTCCACAGTGTTTCCTTCCTGTGAAGCTCCTCAGGGTGAGAGAGTGAATCAATGTCCTCTGTTCAGATGGATATGTGGTTCTATCAGATGCTCTCCTTCTATCAGATGCTGTGCAGTCCCTCTCCACCAATCTCTGACTCCCATGAAGTGCTGTCAGCTCAGTTCAGCCCACCTTTACTCACCATCTGCCTCCCTCCCTCCTCTCTCATGATTATTATCTCCTCTCTCTGTGCAGGGGGTTGGGTCCTTCAAGAAGCGCTTCCAATTTATAGTCTTTTTCTCTCTGTGAAATTACTGATCCCCCACCTGATTTTCTTATAATTCACATCTGTCCCCTCTGATTCCTCTCTCTCTCTCTCGCTCTCTCTCTCTCTCACACACACACACACACAGCCTCTCTCTCTCTTTTTCTCTCTCAGTATAGGTCATGTTATCAAAGACAGATCATTAACTCTAACATTTTGTCTCCTCCCACCTAATTGCCCCCCCCCCCCCCCCCCCCCCCAGTGCTCCCCTATCAAGCTGTTCACATGCATAATCAAGGACTCACACACTTGTGCTATACTGTACCTAAAGCACACACATAATATAACTTCTATAATAATTAGAAATGAATGAACTTCATTTATGCTTTCACAAACTGTTCTACCTAAAGACCTCATGAAAGATGAATTGGTTGCTTGTATGTCAACATCTAATTATGAGGGACAACTCATTGTGGGTGTGGCAACCCGAGACTTGTGGCAATGCAGATATATTTGGCAAGCAATGAGAGATATAGGCTACAATTAATGTGGTTATAATGCTACTCTGTGAATTGTTGAGTGTGCACAATGCCTAAATTATTAATGGTACCAGGGGTTATTGGGTCTAGGGCTGTCCAGGGCTCAGGACTGTGTCTGAGCCAGTCATTCTTGCATATCTTCGGCAATACACTTTTTTATTAATAATAATTCAAAGTAAAAACAGGTTTTCGCAGTTTGTTTTTAGCTGTAGATAACATATTGAGTCGAGAACTTGCGAACATTACAAGTTTCACAGGGTTTTCTTTTTTTTCTGTCAGTGGGTTGAAGCTACATCCTACATTTTCATTCTCCTTAAACAATGTTTCAATTATAGGCTATTAAACATACCTGTTGAATTAAGATATTTGACGCTTTTGTTCAAATAAGCAAGTCAGCACATATTGAAATCAAGCATAGCCTAGGCTACTGTGGTTTGAGAAGTAATATCAGAGCAACTCAGTTTGTCTAGGTAATATGAACCATTTTTATAGCTATATCATAAACTGTTGGTGTAATCTTGATGTATACAAGAACAAGGCTTTATTTCATTTACTCAAGATTATTTGGCCTCAGTTACGAATGTTGCTTAGACATGCTGATCTATACTCATAAATCTATTTAACTTAGGTTTGAAGTTTCAGAGGTACAGTTTACATGACATGAAATGTAATGCAAATAACCAGAAAACTACAGGGAGAGGACTTCAAAAGTAGACCGCCATGAAAATAATATTTTATCGCCCTATGATAGAAATATAGGCTACCCAGTGACCATCCCAGTTTGGACAGCTCTGCCACATAACAAATCTTAGTTTAACCTCTGAATGGTACATTCATAGATCCAGTGGCTGAAATAACATGTAGCCTATGATATGACACGATTTTCAGCTCAGAAACGTTTAGTTTATTCACCTGTTTGGTGCGCTATATTAACTTTTTTACATTAGCTAAGTTAAACATGAGGCATGATTTATGTACAAAAATGTACACAAATCTGCCATCTAGTGGCCATAACTTCACCATACAAGTAGTTGGGATGATGCTCATTTCAACATAAATGTAGACGATAATGAAAACATCAGAATTCATTCAGGTCGTTTAATACTCGTCTACACAATTAATTAACACAATATTAACGTGCATGATAACTGTCACATTACAACCTCATTATTCTTAGTTGGTTGAGTCCAAATTCTAAGTTGCTCCGAGCCAGTCGTAGAGGTGTCATGCATTTCCTGAAAGATTCCGTCGCTTTCACTGCTTTCCAATCGTTTCCCCATGGTCAGTATTCCGGCCGCCTGGTTCCGCGAGCCATGCAGGAGTTGTTGTAGTCGATTTTGAAGGCGACGCTCACCTGTCCTTCGTTTTCCGAGCGTCAAAATTCCCGCAGCTGCGTTACCTGGGAAGCGAACGCCTTGCACTGTGCCGTTACCGTCTCCCCGTCGGCACAGCAACTCGTAAAGGCTGCAGGGTCGATGTTTTCGCGTGCAGCAACTGGTTGCGCCCTCAGCATCACAGGCCAGGTGCACGAGGACCGCGAGGAAGAGAAGCATTTGAACTCTCTGTATGGATGGAGGCAAGTTACAAAACGTCAGATAGCAGCTATTACTTACATGAAGCACACATTTTACAACGTAAACTGGAACTTTAGATAGGCTACTTTTAATATGACCCCCACCCCCTCCACCCATTCTTACCAAAATGTTTTAGAACCAGTAACAGCCCCACCAGTAGGCCCACTTAATCTACTGAGCACTCTATGTAGACTTTTAGTACTTAATCTAGTGAGCACAACTGTCCTACACTTGATGCATGGGTTATGCTAAGGCATGTCTTACAAATCAGTTCAACCGATTTTCCAGCTTGTTCCAGGAGATGTTAGAATTTAGGTTATTGTGCCTACCTTATCAGAGGTGACATACATCAGAGTTTCACAGTGCGTTGCAGAAGTCCTCATTCTTGTGACACTTGCTGGATACTTTGTTGGTTATATGTCCAACTCAGACCTGATTTTATACCATCTCAACCCAATCTGAACACATCTGGATGGGTAGGGCCAGACTAAAAGGTCTGTGGGCATTGGGTGATGACCAACAATGACACACAGTCCAGCCATCTAAGGGGTTGACCTTTTTGGGCTTGTGTTGCTCACTTGGAAGAATGGTTGCAATCTAATTGTCAGTATTTTTTTTAGTCATTAGGGTGATTAGCTGCTTGTCTGTCAGGAAAACTACCTCATGCGTGGATGTAACCACGGATACTGTGTGCCGGACTCCACGAGAGCTCAGGACTGGCATTGTTGTGGTTCATATGTCTGCACCTTGTTAGCAAATGCCGTTGTGCTGAGTGTGTGTGGTGGTCAAAAGTAATTAAGGGTCTGTGTGTAAACAACTCAATACCCTCAAGGATTTCTCAAAGGTGACAGAAGGTGACACAAAGCCAGGATCATAGAGGGCTCCAAATAAGAGACAGGGGGGGGGGCTGTTTGCTATTCCTTTAGAATTCTGTTACATTAATGATTTGCGTAATCAGACAAATACACACACAGTGTGTGTGTTGGAATTCATCCCATTTCATGTTGCATTTAAATTGCATTTAAAGTTACCTTCACTTTAAATGCAGCTACTGTGACCATATACAGTACAGGTGCATTTTAAAAAAATAGAATATAATAGAATATAATGTAATAATATAAAGTCAATTGCCCTGCCCAGACTTGAGAGATTAGGCTACACGCTCAAGAAACCATTGTCGGTCTTTTGACGTAATTATCTGGTTAGAGCTCTTCTCAGGTCGACATTTCTCATAAATTCTTTATTCTAATATTTTGAGATACTGGATTTTTGATTTCCATGAGCTGTAAACTGTAATCATCAAGATTAAAACAAAGAGGCTTGAAATATTTAAATTATAGAAACATTTTTTACTTTTCCATGATATTCTATTATTTTGAGATGCACCTGTCATTTGAGTTCATTAACATAATGCAACACACTTTTCTAATTCAACAAATTGGTCATCGTGGTCCTCTAGCTATCCATACTGTTTATATTCAGAAAAAAGAACATGTTCCTGGCACTATGCAAAGCAAACTATTTTTGACAGGGCCATAGAACATGAACAAAGTTGGAGGTGCAGTAGATGTGTTCTGTGGTTAGGATGTATCATGAAAGACACCTTTTTCACTACCGTAAGGCATAAGACGGTAAGAGAAGTCTTAAATGATTTACGGACAATCACATGCAGACATGCTAACAGATTGCATGTTAATCAATGAGATTACTTTATTGTGGTATTGTTCATAGTACTGGGATGTGTATAGGGTATAGGCATAGTCAAATGATAGGCAGATAACAAAAGATTTCTCTGAGGGTGTGCTGCAGTAGGCTACTATTCACTAGAGGTATTCACATTAGTCTGATGCATCAGATAGAGTGAGAGATTCCTCATTGAGAGACTCCTTATTTATGGAAAGTGATCCACTAGGGGGCACAATTGATCTAAACAAGAGCTCCAGTGTCAACATTCTCCAGTTTCAAGACTGTTGTAGGATATGCCATTGCTGGATATCATTCCTAATGGAAAAGTGGAAAAGTGCTGTGAGAATCATGTTCTTTGACTTCTCAAGTGCTTTTAACACCATTCAACCCCGCCTCTGACTGGGAGACAAGCTCTTGCAGATGGGTGTGGACGCTCACCTAGTATCCTGGACTACAGATTACCTGACCGAGCAGCCACAGTTTGTCAGACTGAAGAACTGTCTCTCTGACACTGATCAGCAGCACCGGAGCTCCACAGGGAACTGTGCTCTCTTCAGTCCTGTTCACCCTGTACACCTCTGACTTCTGCCACTGAGTCATGCCACATGCAGAAGTTTTTGGACGATACTGCAATTGTGGGGTTTATCAGGGACGAGCAAGAGGAGGAGTACAGGAGCCTGGTGGAGGACTTTGTGCAATGGTGCAAACTCAACCACCTTCAACTCAACACTGCGAAGACCAAGGAGATGGTGGTCGATTTCCGCAGGTCTAAGCCCGCTCTGCTACCAGTGTCCATTGATGGGGTCAATGTGGAGGTGGTAAACACTTACAAGTATCTGGGTTTACACCTGGACAATAAACTGGACTGGTCAGCCAATACTGAAGCACTCTACAAGAAAGGGCAGAGCAGGCTGTACTTCCTGAGGAGGCTGCGGTCCTCCAATGTCTGCAGCAATCTCCTCAGAATGTTTTACCAGTCTGTTGTTGCCAGCGTCCTCTTCTGCTGTGGTATGCTAGGGAGGAAGCACAAAGAAGAGGGATGCTGGGAGAATAGACAAGCTGGTAAGGAAAGCTGGCTCTGTCGTGGGAGCTGAACTGGAGTGCATCACTTCAATATCAGATAAAAGGACCCTAAACAAACTGATCAATGACTGTCATCCACTCCACAGCACTATAACAAAGCAGAAGAGCTTGATCAGCTGGAGACTTCGCTCACTGTCATGCACAACTGACAGACTGAGGAAGTCATTTGTCCCCAGGGTCATTGAACTGTTCAATGCTTCACTAAAAGGAAAGGAGAGATAGACTTCTCTGCATTGTCTGTCTGCCTCTCCAACTTCTCCATGTTTGTGTACCGACTGTCCACTGGCCTACTGTTTTTACTGCTACACTGTTTAAAGGCTATATTAGCACATATGCACAACCCCTCCCTCCCTCCCACAGCCTGGACTGTGGCCTTACTTAATACTTAATATTTGACCAATGGCTGTAACCTCAACCTATTCTTGCACTGCTATAGTTTTTTATATTACTTTGTCTACATTATTGTCTTATATGTCCATATTTATTTTATGCTGGTCTCTAGACTTTATTCTTGCACTGTTGGACTTACTTATTTGCACCTTGAATTTCCCCTTGGGGATCTATAAAGTATCTATCTATCTATCTATCTATCTCTATCTATCTAGTTGATAAAAAGAATTTTCCTATCCAACACTAACTGACTAACTAACTAACTAAGTATGTAGCCTAAATTACTGAAACATTTTGTGAAATAGCATAGGCTACTAGAGACACTAGGACAATATCTATAGGCCTGTCATGCAGTTGGTAGGACCACATAGGTTAGGCTATTGCAGGGCTTAAAGCAAGGACATTTTCTGTGCCTGAAGATAGGATATCAGACATTTTTTAAGATCTAATATTATACTGTGATCAAACAAAAACTCTGTGCTTTATACCTGAGCTTTGAGCTACAACTGCTCCCATACACGCACACACACACACACACACACACACACACACACAGAAAACCAAAAAAAAGGAGAAAACACTTGTTCCAGTTGAATACTCCCAAATGTATTTTAATTACAAAAGAGACTACGTCTCCTCCTGGACCAGAGACAGACTGACTGTTTGAACATCATCATCACACACATCACAGACATTTTGAGAACATCAATCAAACCTGTCGATACCCTGCTCCTCAAACAGGCCGCCAGGGACATTCACCTTTAGGCCTGCATAATGGTCACATCATGATGGAAGTCCACTGATGTAAAAACACCTCCTTTAAGTAGGTTACCTGGTAGCAGCAGCTTCAACCAGCCTGCTCGAGAGAAAGAAAGCCTTTACCAATGCCATGGCTGTGCTCAACACCTTTGTGTAGGCCTTTCCAGAGCCTTCTAGAAGTGCCACTCCTGTTACCACAGTACTTCAGTCAGTCAGTTCCCCTGTAATTTATCCATCTGAGAGGAACCATCACACAATAGACAGGACTCCTGACAGCATTTGCTTCACGTGAATTTATATAAAATAATTGGAATATTAATATATCTAAGGACAATAATAATAGTAATAATTAAAATAATCATATTAATCATTATTAGCAGAGCATTTGTAAAGGACAGTGTTCCAATAGAGTAGTGCCCATGTACTAGTCCTGGTGGAAGTCTATTTTATATCACTTATTGGTCAGAGGAAATTGGTGGTCAGTACATTCCTGTTGTTGATACTACGGCTGAGTTTGTTTGTGATGGACAGCAGAACTAGAACGGCCCTCTCCTAAAACATCCCAGAATTGTGTTTGTCTTCCCAGTCCTGATGCATAATTAATAGCAGTTTGCGTTCCAGTTTGTAAAGACATCTTTAAGATTTTATCTGAGCACTGACAACAATATATCTCTTTCTCTCATATACACTCTCCTACTCTCTCTTATTTAGAAACATGTGCACACACACACACACACACATGCATGCACGCACGCACGCGCAAACACACACACACACACACGCACGCACACACACACACACGCACACACACACACACACACACACCTCTTATAGGGCCCCACAAGCCTACTGCAGAGGGGTAAAATTGGTTTGTGAAATTAAAAACACATTTTTAAAAAAGAGGCAAAAATGACAAATAGGTGAGCTAACACCACTCTCCACTAAATCTCCATCCTAGGCCATCCCAGTGAGGTTACACTGCACTCTCAGCTTCCTCCCTGCTGATTCTTCCCTAGAGCTAAAGTTCCAATACGTGTGCCAAAGTTTGCGTTGGTGAGAAGTGTGTTCCTGACTAAGCACAGTCAGATTTGAGCAAAGTGTCTCAGCATCTCTGTCCTCTCCAAAATGTATTTTGTGCAATAGAGGTTGGAGAGAGATAGAGGTTGGAGAGAGAGAGAGAGAGAGAGAGAGAGAGAGAGAGAGAGAGAGAGAGAGAGAGAGTTCACATGTCCCACTGGTGTTGCACTCAAGAGTCAAAATGGCTGCCTCCTCCACAAACAGGAGTGAGATGAGACGATGCAGATGACACCCGGGGCAGGAGGGGAAATGCTTTAAAAGTAAACAAGGGAAAAAAGAACGCACTTCTTCAAGAGAGCTGGACGAAGGAGAGAGGGCGGGGGCCGGGGGGTGGGGGGGGGGGGGTGGAAAGTACAGGGTGAGAGCATTCAAAGAAAGAGGCTCACTCCTGTTCCTGTGTGTGTCTGTGCGTACATCTGTGTGCACATATTAATGTGTGTCTGTATACAGTATATGTGTGTGTGTGTGTACATCTGTGTGTGCATATACTGTATGTATGTGTATGTGTGTCTGCATACTGTATAACTGTGTATGTGTGTATATATCTGTGTGTGTGTGTGTGTGTGAGAGAGAGAGAATGTATCTATGTGTATGTGTGCGGTGTAGTTCAGTATGCTGGGGAGTGGTCGTAATTCGGGGTCTCGCTCTCGGGGATGGTGTGCAGAGAGGCGAGGCGCGGCAGGTGCAGGACGTGGGGCGATGGTGGAGGAGGGGGCAGCGGAGAGGGCAGCGGAGAGGCTGGTGAGGGGGCGGCGCCGGCGGCGGCAGGTGGCGTGGCTGTAGACGCCGCTCCATTCTTCACCAGGCCGCAGGACTGGGCCGCACAGTGGATCTGTCTCAGCGTGTCCACTGCCTCACTCTTGGCATGCTTCAGCAGGTCAGCCTGACCCTGAGGGAGATAGAGAGGGAGAGAGAGAGAGAGAGATAGGGAGGGAGTAAGAGAGAGAGAGAGAGAGAGAGATAGGGAGGGAGTAAGAGAGAGAGAGAGAGAGAGAGAGAGAGATAGGGAGGGAGTAAGAGAGAGAGGGAGAGAGAGAGAGAGATAGGGAGGGAGTAAGAGAGAGAGAGAGAGAGAGAGAGAGAGATAGGGAGGGAGTAAGAGAGAGAGAGAGAGAGAGAGAGAGAGATAGGGAGGGAGACAGAAGGAGAAAAAAAGAGGGGAAAGGAGAAAGGAAGAAGAAATGGGAAGGTGTAAATTAGATCATTTTCAAAAGTGCCCCAGCCTGTTCGCAGAGATACTGAAGGGGCATGACACCAATTAGCATCAGACATGACCTTAACCTTTGGAGAGGAAGAGGAGGAGGAAGAGGAGGAGGAAGAGGTTTGTTTTCCAGGGATGTTGCCACCACTCGTGGCCACTCGACCACTCGTTCACAAAACCACATGGCACAGCTGACACAGAAGCCATCCAGCCATCCAGTTATAGTCTTCATCAATATAACATCCAGTCATCAGCAGTCCTAGTCTTCATCAATATTACATCCAGTCATCAGCAGTCCTAGTCTTCATCAATATTACATCCAGTCATCAGCAGTCCTAGTCTTCATCAATATAACATTCAGTCATCAGCAGTCCTAGTCTTGGTGCTAGAACTGCCCCGACTAGGGGTGGGCATCACAGCATAGTTCAGAATATGTTGAGTATGATAATGATGGTATCATGACACAGTGATTCTTCTGCTAGGCTCAATGCATTGCAAGACAATCATCTACAATACATCACGATACCTGTATAACTGAGAGGGAAAAATACAGAAGGGATAGATTTTAGTTCAGCTTTTAATACGGTCAAGACTGACATTCTTTTAAAACGACTATCAAAACTTGACACAAATGGACACCTTGTATTATGGATTAAGGACTTTTTAACTGATCGTCCTCAAAGAGTCTACAGGGTACCATGTCTGATGAGGTAATTTTAAAGGGGACCTTGGCAACTATTTCAACGTAATAAACCCGTTTAGAAATCATTTTGATGGTTAAATGACCTGTTCTGGTAAAAATGGTGACTTTCCCCGCTGCGCCTAGCGTCCCCAGGCGGAAAACTAACCTTGCAACATTGAGACTACAGTCCCGGAAAGAGAAGTGAGAAACAAGAAACTCGTTTTAAATCGTGTTTCTTACCTTGTAGCCTAACATCCACATAGTTCTGTCAAACTTATGCTAACCGTTTGTTAGCTTGTAAACAAATCCATGTGCTTTATCGTTACCTTTTTCCACAGTTTGAAATAGCATAATGCGCAATTTCTCCAGCAGAGGGGGAAATCCTGTCAAGCTTCCCTTTAAACACTGGAGTGCCTCAAGGCTGTGTTCTATCCCCAGTATATTTTCCATGTATATAAATGAATTGCAGATCTGTGATAGTCATTTTAGCCTACTTAAATATGCCGATGCAATGGTTGGTTTAATGGTCAGGGGAAATGGGGATCTGGAGAGGGCCTACTTTGATCACATCACTGCCTTGAGGCCTGGTGTGAGGAAAGTGCTCTTGTCCTAAACCCCACAAAGACCAAAGAACTTGTGGTCAATACCAGGGGTGGAATACCTACATGTCAGCCAGTTACAATTGGGGGCCAACACGTTGAGGTTGTCTGCAGTTTTAAATATCTAGGTACTATCCTAGTTCATAATCTAAATTTTAGTGAACATACAGATCATATTTTTAAAAGGGCAACCCAACGATTATTTCTTTTAAGGAACCTAAAGGTAGTAGAGAGGTCCTGAGGATGGTCTACACCAGTCTGCTGGAAAGTGTCATCTCATACAACATCACATGCTGGTATGGGAATCTAGGGGCTAGAAGCAAAGTAAACTCACAAAAATTATAAATATGGCCAGTAAAATCATACTGAACCACCAGAGGCAGCTGGTGGAACTGTACACAACACACACTAAGAGGAAAGCCCTACAGATAGCTCAGGGTCCTTTACATCCACTACATCACACTTTTGAAAGACTCCCTTAAGGAAGAAGATATAGAGTACCTACATCAAGCAGAAACATTTTTAAGAAATCTTTTATACCATCATCTATTATTTTGCTAAATCAATATAATCTATGAGTTTTATGATAAACTGATTAACTTATATTATTTACTGCTTTTATGGACATCAACCTCTTTTGCACATTTCCATGTCTCCATATGTTGTACCATGCTGTGTAGACTTGCTTGTGTGTGCTATATGTTGTACCTGCTTTGAAGTCTTGTTTGTGCTTGCTATATGTTGTACCTGCTGTATAGTCTTTGTGTGTGTTTGCATTATGTTGTACCTGCTGTGTAGTCTTTGTTTGTGTCTGTTTTATGTTGTACCTGTTGTGTAGTCTTGCTTGTGTTTGTTACATGTTTGTGGGGCCAAAGACGAATTTGTACAGTAGTGGACAATAAATACTTCTATTCTATTCTATTCTATTTGCGTTTATTCACTGAATTGTGGTGTCAGTTTCCAAGTACATACGGTCAACCCTGGTCTTTAAGGTAGAGGGCAGTGATTCTCTGGAAAACCAGAATGGTTAGGTAAATAAATTAGCTTTTAACTGAACTTTTCAACAGAAATAGTATTGATAGTTGACACTGTCATGACACTGTATTGCATGCAGGGATATTGTTAAATACTGTACATCACCAACCCCTAGTCCTGACCTCAAACGTTATGGCCTCTGAGAGCATGCATACTCTAATGAGAGTATGATCCACTGCTGCAAGATATTCTCAAAGTGTTTCTCTCTCACCTGGCTAAACTAGCCTATAACTAACTATGAGTCTAGCAGTGACTGTTGAGTCTGACAATGGGATTTTTTTTCTCTTCAAAATGATGTCTCACAGGCATCTTTAGCCCAGAGCCTCCTTGCCCACAGGGAAGCATACTGCTTTCCATGTTTACACCCCGCAACCTGTTAGCAGACGCTTTAACCAAACAAACCTTACACGACACCACAGGGAAACCAGCCCCTGGCATTGTGTATTGCTATTCCTGCTCCAGACTTAATGCTAACGTCATACGGCTGGCCAGACAAGTGCTTGCATCATGGGTAATATGATATTCATAAGCACATATTTCCTGTCCCCAAAAATAAACTGCATCTCTGTGTACAAAAGGCAGTACGAGAGTGCAGGGCAAGAAAAGAGCCAGTTCAGGTGACAGCAGTACCACTACCAGGCCAGCAGGGGTCAGCCTCCTACTGATTCTCTGTCTCTACTGCTCTACCATACACACACTCCACCAGCTCTACACAGGAGAGCAAAAGAGAATGCGTGTGAACACGTGGGAGGAAGAGGAGACAGAGAAAGAGAGACAGAGAGCTACAGGCATTTAAAAGAGACAACTGCTCTCTCTCTCGCTCTCTACGGAGGAAGAAGGAAGTGGTCAGAGCAGGCATGGCACTTTATGGAGCAGTAACGAGAGTAAGAGAGGGAGGGGATGAAAGGAGAGGAAAGAGAGAAGGAGAAGAGAGAGGAAGAGGGACGACTCAGGCTAGTGAAATTTGGTGGTATGCGGGTGTCTGGGAGAGAAGTGTGTGGGTGGGTGTCTGGTGTGTGTGTGTGTGTGTGTGTGTGTGTGTGTTTGTGGTGTGTGTTTGTGGTGTGTGTGTAAACCAGATTGGGTTTGTGTCACTCTATAACCATTTTAAAAGAGGGGTTAATTACTGTGATGGCGCCTCAGAGCCTAACCAGTACACATGCTGTGCACACTCACTCACACACACACAGACACACACACACACTCACACACACACACACACCGACACACACACTCATACACGCACACACACACACACACACACACACACACTCACGCGTGCGTCCAACACAGTCCACCCACGCATGCCTGTCCCCTCTGAAGTACACATCCACCCATACACACCAAAACACATCACACCACACCACACCACACCACAACACAACACAACACTCACACACAAACTCTGTCATGTTGCTGCTCACACACACACACCACACACAATCCAGCCGCCTTGATCGTGCGCTTCATAGGGGGCCATTGTGTTGCGTTGTTTTGTGTGTGTGTGTGTGTGTGTGTGTGTGTGTGTGTGTGTGTGTAGGTATACTGCAGTACCTCAGCTCCCCTGTGCGATCGCTCGACCTGAATAGCAGCGGTGCAGTGCCGAGCAAACGTGCCTTCAGATATAAATAAATGATACACTTTAAATCCCATGAATTAATCACGAGGGCTGTTGATGACGTTGAACCAGGGCCTCTGAGAACCAGAACCGCCAGGAACACACGGAGGACACGGAACACACGGAGGACACGGAACACACGGAGGACACGGAACACACGGAGGACACGGAGACAAAGTTCCTGGAACTCGCAGAAATGTTGGTGAGAAGTCAATGTGGTTACATTCACAGGAACCTGATTACATATCAGTGTGTTAAACCACACCACTATGCATTACCAATCAAGATTACTGTCTCAACAACAATCAATCTAGATAGTGCCAGACTGTTTGTTGTCACAAAAGGCGAGATTGTTCATGCTTGTGATAAAATACAACAGCTTTGCCAGTATATCCGTAACTAAGGGAAAATGGTGGAGATGGTGGTTAAGAGATTCTTAACACAGTAATCTTTCATTTGCAGCTACTTTATGCATGACCCATGTAGTCCTATGAGTCTGACACAAAACTTCACTGATGCAAGTTCACGAAGTATAAATCTCCTGAACGTATGCGTATATAGTTGACCATCCATTTTTTTCTCCTGTGTTGCCAATACAGAAATTCCTGTAACAGTGCAAGTGTGTTTAAGCTAGGTCAGCCTGCTGAGTGGGCAAATGGAGTAAACGACCTGGTAACGCTTTTACTTTCTGACCCTGGGCCAACCTCTAGTTCGCACTAAACCTTTTCTTAGATGGCAAGGATAACCTTGAAAAAGGTTCATCACTTTTTAAAGTCCTTTCAGTCCCAGCTCTGTTTTAAGTGGAGTAACTGTAGCCAACGGCCTCTCTCTCTCTCTCTCTCTCTCTCCCTCTTCCCTCTCTCTCTCCTTCTATCCGCATGCCTCTCTGCGCCTGTCCTGCCTGAGTCCCACCTCCACAACTGGGCCAGAGGACGGAGCAGAAGTAGGGCTTCTATGGGAGAGTTGTGTCCAGCAGTGGACTCACTCTATCTGGGGCTGCTGGGGCGGGTAAGTGGATGGGGGTGGGTGGAATGAAGGTCTTCCCTTCCCCTGAGGAGTGGCGTGGGGCGATGAGCTTCCTATGTTTGAGGCAGATGTAGCTCTGCCTGTGTGTGTGCGTGTACTGTACGTGTGTGTCGAGGTGGTGTGGGGGAGTGTGTGTGTGTGTGTGTGTGGGGGGGGGGGGGGTCTGGTTGGAGAGCTAAAGGAGGCTTTGGGGTCAGTGGACCAAGTGAAAGTCATTGTGGAAGAATTGGAACATGGAATGACTGGAACATGGAACGTTGCACTGCTTTTGTGGCTGTGCTGGTGTAGAAAGTAGTGGGTTCAGTAGTGGGTTCAGTTGAGTGCGTAGTGTGTAGGCATGTGTAGGCATTGCCATGTGTTAAGCCCACTGTAGAGGTGGTGGGTGGGGATGGTGGGTGGTGCTGGGTAGGTACGGCCAATAGAATAGGCTCTACCTGCTGTGGCAACGCCTCTACATTGGAGGTGTGAATGGAGCATGAGGTCCAAGCCAGATCCTTTTTACACTTGGTTTTAGAATCCTTTTTGGATGACTGGATGATCGATCAAAGTAGACAGCGCCACACACCGACGGAAATGACCACCAAGACACGTTGTGATCCAATCACTCAAACCACTTGCTGAGGTGGTTGAGGATGCATTTGACCACATACTATAAACATTAATATGTCCTGATGCGTCCCCGACAAGGAGACCTCTAGTGGAAGTGATGTACGTGATGATGAAATCTGAAGTGGTCAGCGATATCCATGGCTGTACACCTCGCATCCTCGTGATCCGGGACACCTTCTCAAACCAAACGTAAACAGAGCCTTGCACAGAGCCTGAGAGCTTTGTGGTGCCCCTCTGTGTTGCTCATCTATTTAATATGAGCCGAGAAAATTAAGACTGGAGAACAGGGGGAAAATGACGGCAAGCTTACTGTATGCACTCTGACACTGAATGCACTAAGTATGCATGAGTGTGTGGATGCATGTGAGCCTGTGTGTATACTTTCTCACATTGTCAGTACAATGTTAAGCTTCTTAAGTGCTTAAATCTGGCGATTGAATTAAGAATTAATTAAGACAGCGGCACATTTACTTTCGCACACCCATGCATGTGGACACACACACACACACACATAACATCTCTACACAATCACGGACAGACAGACGCGCGCGCGCACACACACACACACACACACACACACACACACACACACACATACACACACAGACACACCTAATCTGAAAAGTACACAATCTTGATGCACCTAGGAGCTGTGGACTTAGCTGGGCCAGCTGTCTTGTCACCTCACTGTCTTGTCTGAGTGAATTTCAGCATGAAATGTCTTCAGGCAAACCATCTTATTATACATTCAATGCAACACTGCATTTATACAGAGAGAGAGAGAGAGAGAGAGAGAGAGAAAGAGCGAGAGAGAGGGGGGGGGGAAGGAAGGAAGTTGCAAACCAAGACTGATATGACAAAAAAAATGTAGAATAATAGTGATGAGGTGCAGGTGTGTGTGTATGTCCATGATTGTGTAGTGATGTTTTTATGTGTTTTAAAACGTCTTTGCATTTGTATTAATGTTTGTGTGTGTGTGTGTGTGTGTGTGTGTGCGTGCGTGTGTGTGTGTGTGTGTGTGTGTGTGCGTGCATGTGTGTGCGTGTGTGTGCGTGCGTGCGTGTGTGTGTGTGTGTGTGTGCGTGCGTGGGGACGAAAGAGAGCGTGACAGGAAGCGAGCGTGATGAGGGACTGCCGAGAGAGTGCACCATCACGCCAAAGCTGGCATTTTCTGTTGTGCAATCGAGTCTCTGAATAATGCCTCCTAACGATGTAATTAACAATCAGGCCCCCGTTAATTACGGAGAAGAGGCAGGGGGGATGAGAGGGGAGGGGCGCCACTTTATTTATTTTCTTGCTACCGCCGGCGGCCTCGTCTCTCACTCCCCCCCCACCCCTCTCCTCCTCCTCCAACCCCTCCCCCCCTCCCCTCTCGGCTCCGCCAGCTGCGCCTCCTCTCTCCTCCACCTGCGCACCGGAGCCTGCTGGTCGTGACGGCCAGCGCACACGGCTGAGGCAGGAGAGGAGCGGCGGCGGCGGTCGTCTGGTGAGCACGCGCGGCGCCAAGGTCGCGAGGACGACGAGACGACGAGTGTGCCAGGATAACGCCAACGGAAAAAAACCTCCACACCACTCCACTTGACTGCACTACGCTTACACCGTGGTGTAAGCCACTTTACGGAAGACAAAGGGGTCTGGCCGCGTGGCCGTGGAGGCGAGAGGTGGATTGTCTGGTTAAAGCCGGGCCGCCAACAGCCATCTTCCCTCACAGAATAAAGCCACTGCAGTATCTGGGGTGCAGTGCTGAGGTGCAGGTTCATACAGTGTCCTTGGGTACCTTGAAAGGTGCTTTTCTAAATTAAATGTATTATTATTATTATTATTATTATTATTATTATTATTATTATTATTATTATTATGCAGCTCAGACACACAACATCCTCCTCTGCCTGGCTACATAGAGGGACATCTCCCGCTACTGTCTGTGTCTGCTGCCGTGGCGTACACAATTCCATTTCAGACTGTGCCTCTGTGCACCTGTAATTGAAATACAGAAGGAAGCTCTTCGAGTCTCTCCGTGTTACTGTGCCTTTGGTGTAGCAGCTGAACCACAGCGACAAACACCTTCAAAGTTCTCTGTTCACTGCAGGAACCAAAAGTTCCCCAGAGAAAAGAACTCATCCTGCTGCTCAGTGCATATATGTGTAGGTCGAGAGACCAAGGATGGTATACACAGTATACATACCTTAATGATGTTAGAGTGGTATATGTACTATGTTATAGTAGGACTATACACTATATTTATGGATAATATGATGGAATAAACAGTATATGTGTACCTTGAGCACGGTGATATTCCAGGCATAGCTCTCCATGGCCTTCTGTAGCTTCCTGCCCTTCAGGCCCTCCTTGGCACCGATGCGATGGAGGTCCTCATGGAAGTCTAGCCCTGTGGGCAGTAATGAAGAAAGCTCCATTACCCAATGGGCTTCACAAACAGTTTATTCGCATTTATATATACTGTCAGAAGAAGGCACAGAGAAAGACACAGAGTGAAAAGGAAAAAGGATAAGAAAGAAAAAAGGGAGGACAGAAAGAACAAGAGAAAGACAGACAGACAGAGCGACAGACAGACAGACAGACAGACAGAGCGACAGACAGACAGTCTCTCAGTGACATTCAGTGCACACGGTGTGGTGAGGTGTGTGTTCAGGGAATGACCATGACAGACCATCTGAGCTGCTCTAGTTCTCAAGGCTCATTACAGAGGACACGATGAGCAGCATCTGTTGGAAGCATTGCGAGGAGGACGCACGCATTCTTAATGAGTCTCATTATTAGGGAGCACATTAGGGAGCATTAGGGAGCAGATTAGGGAGCACATACCATAATAGAGAATGCCCCCACCATACACAAAAACCACCCCCTTTAAAAAATATGCTTATTCCTACCACAACTAAACATGCTACAACTAGTCATTATATGGACACATATTAAATAAACAAATGCTTGCATCTTTTCTACACACACACAGATCTACTACCCCATGTGCTAGGACAGTGAAGCGGGGTATCTAAGACACCTGCTCAGCCACAACACCCCCCACTCTCCTGTGGCACCTGTCCCACTTTCTCCAGCCCTCTGAGACCTGTGCCAAGAGGGACAGAGAGGCCTCCCTCAGCCTCTCTTTGTCTCTCTACACTCCCCTCCTCTCTCTATCCCTCTATCCTCAACCCTCTAGGTTCTCTTCTCCTCTTTTCCCTTCTCTTTGGTTCCCTCCACCTCCCTATCCTCTCCCGCTTTCTATCTGTCCTCCCCTCCCCTCTTCATTTTCCTCTCCTTCCCTCCCCTCACCTCCCCTCTTCTCTCCTCTCCTCCATCTCCTGCCTCCTCTGTGCCACCTTGCAATGGGCCCAGTGGGTATTCTACTGGGCAGGCTGCTGCAGGCTCTACCAGCGCTAACACAGTGGAGGCAGCAAACAGGCACTTCACACCAGGCCTCACCAACACATCTTCAAAAACACACACACACACACACGCACGGACACGCACACACACGCACGGACACGCACACACACACACACACTGATCCCAGTAGACTAACACACAAACAAGGGCCAAGAGAGAGACACTCAGCGACATCTTGGCAATACACATGGATCATTGCATGCACACACACACACACACACACACACACACACACACACACACACACACACAGAAAGAGAAAGATAGAAATAGAGAGAAAACTATCTATGTGAAATTACATATTTGACTGTAACTGATTTGAGCATGAAAGGTGTTATTTGCAGGTAATCAACATTGGATGGAGAATGGTGCAGTGATAGTACAGTGATGACCGGAGTGTGTATGTGTGTCTGTGTGTGTGTATGTGCAAGTATGTTGGTGTCTTGGTTCTATGCTTTTAATGACAAATCACTATAGGATAATTCATCCAGGGAGACGGCTGCAGTCTCCATGGCGATGGCTGACGTCGGTGGCTTCGTTTGAGACGGGTTAATTTGGGATTGGGATGTGACACATTAGCATGTAATGGCAGGTGTCACGATGGACTGCAAAATGACAGGGGCGTGTGTCTGTGCGTGTGTGTGTGTGTGTGTGTGTCTGTGGAAGGGGGTCATTAGACCCGCTGTGATTGATCTGGTATTACATAAACACGGGCAGCCTCTCCGACACCAAGTGTCCTTCACCATCAATTAAATGCAAGACAATGTCCACGCAGCTTTGTCCAGGGGCTAAAACAACATGTCCGAGTCATCTCCCTGCTGAGGCACAGCTGAGTAATGCGTCTCCAAAGTTATTATAGGTGCTGGCCTAACAACACTGCCATCAATCTGATGTAGAAATTGAATAGAAAGAGAATGACACCTCTCTCTCATTTTGTACCCTCAGTGACTTACATGCACACACCACACACACGCAGACACACGCGAACAAACACACACACACACACACTCACACGCAGACAGACAGACACACACACACACAAACACTTTTAGACTCAACTATCACTTCAACTATTTGCATGGATGAAGAATTTATTGGCATAGAAGGGCTCTCTGCTGCTACAGCTAATATACACAGCAGGCAAAGACACACACACACACACACATACACACACACACACACACACACACACACACACACACACACACACACACACAATAAACAGAGAAGAGGAGGACAAGACAGACAGAGAAAGAAAGGAAGAGAGAAAGAAAGAAAGAAAGACAGATAGAGGTAGCAGGAAGAAGGTATATAGAAAGGATGATGAGACAGATTCCATCTTGCACCTCTGTGTTTGACCTGTCAAGTTGTCTGAACTGTTCACTGCATCCACTCTGCAGTTTGTGTGTGTGTCTGTGTGTGTGTGTGTGTGTGTGTGTGTGTTTATGTTTGTGAGTGTGAAATGAGAGTGGGTGATTGTGTGTGTGTGTGTGTGTGTGTGTGTGTGTGTGTGTGTGTTTGTGTGTTTGTATAGTCTCTCAGGGCAGTAGTTAACAGATGATTCAGACACACAGAGAAAGAGAACAGGGGATAGAGAGAAGAAAAGAGAGAGAGAAAGAGAAGCACAAAGACAGAAAGATGAACCCAATAAGAGGGCACAGACACACACACACACACACACACACACACACACATATATATACACACACACACATAGAGGATCTTAAGCAAGCATAAGAGGCTTCAATTCCAGATCAAATCCACAATAGAAGGAAAAACAGAGAAAGAGAGAGGAGATGAAAGGGTACAACAAAAAGGTCCAATAAGACAAGATGGAAATGATTCCACCATTACAGTTTTTCTCAGTCGCTTTGGTGTTTTTCTCAGATCAGAATGAAAATTCTCATAACTATTAGTTCAACCTCCACAACATTTAGTTATTTGTGCACATCATAGTAGCAATTTCTCCTTCCTCTGAACAAATTGCAAATGCTGTTGAACATGTATCAGTTGCTTTGTCATGTCAGTCAAAATGAACTATACTTATGGATGCTGAATAGTCGTTCCCAATAAAACTGATAGTCTTCATTTCATTGCTTGAGTCATTACATACAAAATTGGTGAACTAGTTATCAAATTCTGTCACAATGCTGTAGAATTGCAAAGAGCACAGTAAAAATGTGAAACGTACATATTCAGTGTCTTGTACTCACTCTCCTAACTACAGCAATTTCTAACTTTACTGTAGTTTTCAAATGGGTGTACAAGTAGGCTACTGTATAGTGCTGTCTTGAGCATGTTCAGGTAGTGTCACCGAGTTCTGACCTTTTTTGGATGGGAAAACACTGAGAGAATTAACTGCCATAATGAAAACATGACAAAGCCATTTGACTATCTTGGTCATAAACAATGGTGTCAAGACTTCTCATTTTGATGACACTGGCAGTTTCATTGACATAAATACTTGCTTTTGAGGAATGCACTATCCATATTGAGCAAGTGACGTGCTTTTGCAGGTTATCCCCTAGGTTTTGCAGTTTGCACTAATTGTTTTGAGAAATGCACTAACTGCTGTGCAAATGTTAATAGTGATGTGAGAAAAGCACCAAAGCGACTGAGAAAAACTGTAACTTACCACAGAGAGACAGAGAGTTAGAGGAAGCCAGAAACACAGCAGAGAGGGTTGAGAATGAGACGGAAGGATAAAGAAATATATACTGTAAGAGAGAAAGAGGAAGGACAGGATAGGCAGATACAGTAGACAGACAGATAGAGAGAGAGAGAGAGAGAGAGAGAGAGAGGGATAGGAAGATATATACAGCAGACAGATAGACAGATAGACATTTAGAGAGAGAAAGAGAAAAAGATAGGCAGATATATACAGTAGACAGACAGATAGATAGACAGAGAGAGAGAGAGAGGAAAGGATAGGCAGATATATACAGCAGACAGACAGACGGATAGACAGTTAGAGAGAGAGAGGAAAGGATAGGCAGATATATACAGCAGACAGACAGATAGACAGTTAGAGAGAGGGGGGGTTAGAGAGATGCAGGGAGAATGTCAGAGCTGCCTGGGCTTGTTTATTTACTGCTATCCTGTGTCTCCATGAAAGAGCATTCCAGCACCTTGGAGCTCTGCTCTGCTCTGCTCTTGCGCCGCTGACAGAGTGCTCCTGCTCTTCTCTTCTCCGTTCAGCTCTCGCTCAGAAGCTCACTCGTTCATCCGCTCTCACTCCTACACTGTCATCTCCACCCACTGGCATCCAGGGCCTACAGGTTTTTAGTAACCATGTTTTTTTATGATGTGTGTTTGTGTATGTGTGTATGTATTTGTTTCATTTCATTTGATCTGAATGTATTTTATTTCGGGTTGCTAGGTTACAGGTGCTTTTTTCGTAATTTATGTTTTATGTTATGTTTCATTCTATTTTTATAGTTGTCATACTTCATCACATAATATCAGTGTTATTTTCACTGCTTTTTGCCCTAATGTTACGTTAATGTTAAAATTACCTTCCTGAAGAACTGCTGATGTGAAAGCTGGCAGCGCCTGGTCAGAGAGATCACTCTGAAAGACTGGGAGGCCGACCCAAAACACCTGCCGCAACTAACGCTACCAGAACCAGATATCCACCGAGCTGCCGCTGCAATGCTATGCTTGCAGGCTGCTGTCACCAGCATTACTCTGGATAGGGGCTTCAAGCAGCCTTTTGTGCAAGAAAATGTGCTCTATAAATAAATGTTTACTTACTTTACTAACTTATATCTGTGTGTGTGTGTGTGTGTGTGTGTGTACGTGTGTGAGCTTGTTTGAGTGTTCCCTGCATGCCCTCTCTCCTGCTAATCAAGGACACAAGCACAAACATGTCCGTTCTCTTCCTCTGGTCCTCTCATTTTCCCTCTCTTTTTCTCACCTACAAGTCCACAAGGAATTTAACATTCACACACATTCAGATTGACCATACGTAATAGATACTGTACATGCTAATACAATGAGCACATTACATTTGAACTAAATTACCGGTATCCTGTTTTTTAAATAATGGCCTCCTTACACCAAACAACTTTGACAAGATTTGGGAAAGATTCTTGAAAGATTGGAGTCTTTCGAGTAAAGTTTGAATGGGGGGCAGTAGTTAAAGGACTACAATCTTTCAAGAATCTTTCCCAAATCTTGTCAAAGTTGTTTGGTGTAAGGTGGACATAAGATAATAACTTTAAGACTGTCACACCGGCACTGGGCTCTCCCTCAGCCACGCCCCCTTCTCACCCTCCACTCAATCAATATCATCGCTCTCAATCTATTAGCCTATTAGTCCTCCTCACCTGTTCATGGTTTTGAGCTTGTTAAGCCACCTTTAAAAGCCTGCTCCAGTCCCCAGTCTTTGTCTGACCTCGTCTTTACCTGACATACGGACGCTGTAGTGTGTTAGTACCTACACATTGTTGTTGTGAACTCCATCGGCTTTCTCCAGTTTGAGCTAAGTTCTTTAATCTTCTGAGCTTTGGCCTCCTGTGTTTAGTTATCAGTTTTGCTTAGTATTCTCCTGAGTTTTGATGTCCCTGGATGTTTGGACACTGCTTGTTTTGCCTTTTGCCCTGGGATCTTCTGTGTTTTGGTACTTCTGTGTCCGAGCTACCTTTCAAATTAAAACCCGCCTGTTGATGTCAGTCTGTGTCAAGAGTCTGAGTCTGTGACAAAGACCTGCTGTGCTCAGTTGACTCTGAGGTGTCTGAGTGTGTGAGTCCTTAATTATGCATGTGAACAGCTTGGTAGGGGTATGACCTATTGAGATAGAGAAAGAGAGATAGAAACTGTTTGTGTGTGTGTGTGTGTTTGTTTGCAGGCTTCAAAGAGTAATATGTAATATTTTTGTGAACTAGTCAGTTTACAGTCTTCAATACTAGCCATCTTCCATCACACAGTGCTTATTAGCAGTTAATAACACAGCTAGGCTATGCATGTTGTTTTAGTCTGCCATCTGGCTCTGGTCAGCCATGTTGGCTCTGGTCAGCCATGTTGGCTCTGGTCTGCCATGTGGCTCTGGTCAGCCATGTTGGCTCTGGTCTGCCATCTGGCTCTGGTCAGCCATGTTGGCTCTGGCAGCCTGGTACCATTTCTCGTAAGTCATGAAAACATATCTTGTCTATGAGCTGTTTAACATGTCTCAAGTCCATCGGACAACCTCAATTACTCATTTGTTTGGGGGAGGTTCCAACATTCTTTTCATACTGCACATGCATAACAATGACAGAAATATGTCCTCAAAACAATGTCAGCTGATTTTATGCCAACTATAAGGCTTGATTGAATTACACTTTGAGTTTACATTGGAAAATAATTCAGATGATTGAGGCAGATGCTTCCTGCCCATAACAAAGTTGTTGTGACTCCTTCTGAGAAATGTGTGTGTGTGTGTGTTCACAAAGACGAACACAAACCCAGGCTAGGCTCTGGGTGGAATGAGAAAGTCGGAGAGGAGATGGGAGCGGAAAGGAGGGAAGAAGGCGAGACATTGGGGATGTTGCATCTGCTACAGAGGAGCACAAACACGTCCTGGAGAAGGAGACTGCCTGCGGTGAGAGAGTGGGCCAGCGGATGGTGACTTTAGGACGCTTTG